>NC_092752.1:78212472-78528324 GCF_047496795.1 Chiloscyllium punctatum | reverse complement strand
ATCTAATAACTCCTATATATCCATGTTCAATTGATGAAAAAAAACAAAACTATCTGACGTCATTTAAGGAATGTAACAGCCATTCTTACCTGCTGGGGCCTCCATGTGACTCCAGAATCACGACAATACGGTTGAGTCTCAACTACCCGCTGTGCAATTTGGTATAGCAATCAATACTGCCGAGCCAGCGACGCCCTCATACTGTAACAGAATAGAAAAAAAAGTTCATTAGGCCCCAGATAGATTACTGTGTGCAGTTCTGCAATTCAGAGTACTGCATGGATGTGATCGCACTGGGAACGTTGCAGTAGAGATTCACTGGGATATTGTCTGGGCTGAAGAGTTTCAGTTGTAAGGAGAGATTGGACAGACTGGGGTTGTTTGTCTCCGAGCAGAGGAGATTGGAGAAGACATGACTGAGATGTACTAAATACTGAGGGATATGGATAGGATAGACTGAAAGAAGCGTTTCTTATTGATGGAGAGATCGAACACTGGGGCCAAGAGATTTCGGGAAAAGGCAGAAAGGTTTGAGTAGATTTGTGGAAAGGGTCAGAGAGGCGGAAATCATTCTAACCTTAATAAAAAACTTGAGATGTTGATTTGCGATGCCAAAACATGTAAGATCATGGGCTAAACGATGGAAAACTTGATTCAGGTCGTTAAGCAGTTGTGTTTGACAAGTGCGGCCACAACAGGTTGAAGGGCCTCCTTCGACGTTGTTGTCCTCCACAGTATTGTGGTTAGTGTCCCCACCTGTCACAGGGCTCAATAATCCGCTGGGGGCATCGTAAAGGTTTTAAACCTGTCGCTCTGTTCCCCAGTGAAGGTTATTCATGGCTGGCCTTGCATTCTCGATGGGACTTGTCTCAGGAAGGACAGTGCTGTCTGAATCATTTGGGGAAGTACTGCAGCTCCTGGGGAGACAGAGTGTCAGTGAAAGTGCAAACACGTAACTTCAGCAAACTGCACATTGTGTTTGTGTTGCAATCAAAACCATTATATAGAGTTGTTCCTGACTGATGTGTTTCATTTAAAGCAGGAATCTGAGGAAGAAAACAGAATGAACCCATTCAGATCTGAGTGCAGAAACATTTCCAGCAGAACTACTGAGGTTGTACAGCGTAGAACCGCCTTTGGATGTATTGAATTCGGGTTGATGGGCGCAGCTTGCTTTCACTAGGTGGAGTTGCCAGTGTGTAAAGCCATTACAC
The DNA here is from genome assembly GCF_047496795.1 of Chiloscyllium punctatum. NCBI lineage: Eukaryota > Metazoa > Chordata > Chondrichthyes > Orectolobiformes > Hemiscylliidae > Chiloscyllium > Chiloscyllium punctatum. The sequence continues at coordinate 78,527,110 of NC_092752.1, read as the reverse complement.
ATGATCCAGATAGTGTTCAATGTGATGTTACATTTGATCAGTGGTTCGCACTGCTCTGAAGTCTGTAGGTTAGGTGGATTGGTCATGTAAATGGCGCTCATCTGTCCAGGGAGTGAACTCAGTAAGTTCAGTGAATTAGCCAGGGGTAACGCAGTGATAAGGTCAGCAGTCACAAGTTGCCAGGTTTTATTCCACCAGGTTTATTTGAAATCACAAGCCAGAGGTCTGCGGGGATAGAGACGGGAGCTAGGTCTGGTTGAGATGCTGTTCATAGTCTCCCGACAGACCCGATTGACTCAACTGTACTTTCTGCAATGTAGGGAATCGGTGATTCAATTAGAGAGGACACTTCCAGCGTTTACTGTGCTGCTAAGACATTGGAGACGATGCTGACAGCATTTAGTGGGGATAGAGTTTTATTTATTTGTGTTTTGGAAAATTTGAAACTAAACCAAGGAAAACCGAATGGAAGTTTTCCAGAGTATTTGAGGTTTGGAGAGAGTAAATATGTGGCAAATTCACTTTTTCAAGTTCATAAATTTCTGAAAGTCAAGATTTCAAAACCATCGATGTAGGACAAAGAAATAATGGGGGCAGAATTTCTGTCACTCAGACAATCTGTTTCCAAAATATTTGGAAAGGCACATTGAGAGACACACAAGCAGTGAGTTTCATCAGGAGAGAGACAGCCTGTGGCCAGGTAAAAGTGTAAAGGAGGATGGAGGGCGTAGAAGGTGCGAGGAAACAATATCTAATTTGGATGACTTCAGATGCAAAGAAATATCGGAAATGTCTGCAGCTGAGTAAGATTCAGCAAAAAAACTCAGTGTTTTTTAAAAGATTTCTATTAATATTCCACATGAAGCATAATAAATGGAACTGAGCAGATTTGGTATATTGTCAAGGAAAGCTATTCCATAATGAATAGGAAGTGACCCGTCTCTTGGAGATCGATTTCCTGCTTTAATCCCATGCCTTAAAGATGGGAGGAGGAACGCCATGATTTTGGGTTCATTTGATACTCATTGAAATCTGCCAATGTAACTGAGCATCAAAACTGCCATCTTGTTTTGTAGTTCAACCTTCTGTTTTTCTCATCAGTATTTTCGTTCAGCTGAAATAAATTCGGAGCAAAATTGAATTCAACATTGAACGTGGACGATCTTGCTCTTGCCCTTCATTGCACCGGAGATTTGTGAGAAATCGGTACCTCATCAAAGTCGAAGTAAAGCAATTTGATACTGTTGTAAGTTACATTGGGATAATGAAATGGAGTGCAAACGTTTCTTTTCTCCTTTCATTCCATCTTGACATTCTATGAATTTACGTCGAATGAAAGGGGAACAAATAAGGAAAGATCGAGTGCAATAGTTTATCCAGTGGGATTGTGAATTTTAATGTAATACTCCACACAAAGTTCTGATCAGTATTTTAAACAGTCAATTGAATTGGAACAGCAGAAAACTTTTCCAATGAAATGAATCTTTCAGTCTTTCACAACCTTTTGCTGTGTGAATCATACCGCGATCCATCATCTGGTGTGATCACCAAGTTGGCAACAATATTAGATCCACCAATTTTCTTTAGCCATCACAACATCTGCACATACCCATCTGCGGTGTGCCCAGTGCCATTTGTTGTATCCAGGCCCCAACACATTTCCTGTTCATGAGCTTATGAGCATAGTTCCTGATCTGTCTGATCAGATTGAGAAACCTTTTCTATCATTTCATCCCCTCCCCTCAGAATTCTAAAGGTATCAATAAAATAAGGCGTTAGACCAAATGATGTAGGATTGGAAGTCGGCCATTCAGCACATCGAGTCTGCTCCACCATTCAACGAACTCATGGCTGATCTGATAATCCTCAACTCCATTCTCCAGCATTGCCTCGACAAAGCTTTATCATCTTTCTGGTTAAATATCTGTGTGGCACAGTTTGAAAATACACAACAATTCAGCTTCAACAACAATTTCGGCAAGGAGTTCCATCGATTTACTGGCCCCTGAGCAAAGAAAATACCCCATAGTCGTATGCGGCCCTGTGGCAAAGTGGTTAGCGCTGCTGCCTTACAGCGCCAGAGACCCGCGTTCTATTCCTGCCTCAGGCGACTAGCTGTGTGGAGTTTGCACGTTCTGCGTGGGTTTGCTCCGATTTCCTCCCACAGTCCACAAATGTGCAGTTTAGATGAATTGGCCATACTAAATTGCTTGCAGTGCTAGGTGTAGGTGGGTCGGTGCAGACTTGTTGGGCTGAAGGGCCTGTTTCCACACTAATCTAATTTCTGAACTAAACACGCAATATCTAATTCTGCTTTCCTCTTACCAGAGGGTGAACCACCAGCCCGTAACTACCCTGAATATTGAACGTTTATATATGTGATTATAGAGCTCCCCTCCGTCTTCTTTGTTTCAAGGAGAATAATCCCAGCCTTTCATTCCACGAAGCTCCATTTTCTCCCGTGTTGACAACATGCTCATTAATCTCTGCTGTCCCTGCAGCGTCCTTACATATTTTTACGGCAGGCGGAGACATTTATGTGAAGAAACGGTTGGAATTTCAAGCACAGACGGGAATTGGAACTTGAAATCAAGCATGACTGGAATCAGATTTTCCACACAAGGACGAAATAGAGTAATGAACACTCCGACAAATGAGAATCTAATCATATTTCATTGACATTCAATAACTTTACTGTAAACAAATTACCCCGTGCAGTCGTCCACAGAGCTATTATTTCGGGGGGAAAAAACTTATAGAAACTGGCGACATAAACACTTTGACAACAACAACATGTTCTTTTGACATTTTTTGATTATAAACTCAACTCATTGTTCTGTGAATCCTACATCTTTTGCAACGCACAAATGAGACGTTAATATAACTCTCTCCATTTGCCTAGATGGGTGTAACTTCAATAACACTTGAGGAACTGGACACCGTCCACGACAATGCAGTCACTTGAGTGTACCCTATTCAACACCTGCAATATTCATTCCCTTCACCACTAAGGCGAAATTGCAGCAGAGTGCACCAACTATAAGATGCACTGGAGTAAGTCATTCGGGCATTTTTGACAACCTTCAAAGCTCAACAGCTGTACTAACGATAAGGACAAGGTTGGAAGATGCAACGAAACGCCACCATTTTCAACTTACCCTCCAAGGCCCATAGCACCCTGAGGTGGAAAGGAATCAGTGAGAAAATCATTGCTGAAACGGTCTTGATGGGCAAAGTTGCATACTTCAGCCTTCCATCTTTTGTCTCACAATTTTAAGAAAAATGTTGATTTATGCCATGACCAGACTTGTGCTCATTCCTTTAGCTGTTCCCTAAACTGGTGGTTGCGAAAGTTCTGATATCATCCACAGCCTGTGGTCAACAATAGAAAATATCTGAAAATCCTCTCAATCAACTGACTCCCGTCAAGATTAGAGTGGTGTTGGAGAAGCACAGCAGGTCCGGCAGCATCTGAGGAGCAGGAAAAATGGACATTTCAGGCAAAGGTTTCAGGAATGAGACTGGGAGCACATTGGAGGGAGAGAGAAATGAGAAGGGTGTGGGGCTGGGGAGAAGGTAGCTGAGAGTGCTGTAAGTGGATGCGGGTGTGGGGTGAACATGATATGTCAGAGAAGTAGGTGGGGTGGATAGGTGGGAATGAAAATGCACAGGTGGGACAAGTCAGGCAGACGGTGTTGAGCTGGAAGGTGAGAACTGGGGTAAGGTAGGGGGAGGGGAAATGAGGCAACGGGTGAAGTCCAAATTGATGCCATGGGATTGAAGGGTCCCGAGGCAGATGATGAGGCTTTCTTCCTCCAGGTTGTGAGGCAGTGGCAATACAGGAGGCCCAGGACCTGCATGTCCTCGGGAGAGTGGGAGGAGGAGTTGAAATGTTTAGCCAAGGGGCACTGGGGTTGATTCTTGCGGGTATTCTGGAGATATTCTCTGAAGTGTTGTGTGAGAACACATCTCTTCTCTCTAACTTAGAGGAGACCGCATCGGGCGGAACGTATACAAGAACTGGCATGTGTGGAAGTGCAGGAGAAACTTTGATGGACGTGGAAGCCTTCATTGGAGCCTTGGATAGAGGTGAGGAGGTAGATGTGGGTGCAGGTTTTGGAATTCCTGCAGTGACAGGGAAATTTATATTTCCCTCCCCACCCCTATCCACTTTTCAAAAAGACTCTTTCCTCCACGACTACCTAGTCAACTCGACGCCCTCCAAAAACCCACCCTCCCCTCACGGCACCTTACCCTGCCACCACAGGAATTGCAAAACCTGCACCCACATCTTCCCTCTCACATCCTTCCAAGGCTCCAATGAGCCTTCCACATCCATCAAATGTCCGTGTGCACTTCCACACATGTCGTTTATTGCATCTGTTGCTTGGGATGTGGTCTCCTCTACATTGGGGCCAACAGACACATTCTCGGAGAGCGCTTCAGAGAACATTTCCAGGGAACCCGCAACATTCAACTCCAACGCCCCATGACCAAAAACATTAATTACCACGTCCCCCGACTCTCTCAAGGACATGCAGTTCCTGGGTCTCCTCCACCGCCATTCCCTCACCACCAGACGCCAGATCTTCCACCTCGGGACCCTCAACCCCAGGGCATCAACGTGGTCTTCACCTTTTTCCTCATCTCTCCACGGTCACCTTATCCAAGTTGCAACTTTCTAATTGCCACCATCCTACTGACCTGTCCCACTTGTCTATCTTCCTTTCCACCTATCCGCTCCACCCTCTTCTCCGACCTATCACCTTTAACCCCATCTCTATCCACCTCTTGCACTCTCAGCTAAATCCTTCCCAGACCCAGTCCTCCCGTTTATCGCTCCACCCACGAGGCTCCCACCTTTTTTCCTGATGAAGGGCGTTTGCCGAAACGTTAGTTTTTTCTGCAACTCGGATGCTGCCTGACCTGCTGTGCTTCTTCAGCACCACTCTATTCTTGATTCTGATTTCCAGAACCTGCAGTACGCACTTCCGTCCATCTGATTCCCCTGTCCATTGATCTTGAATAGGCCGTTGCTGAAGTTCCAGCATCATTTCCCTGCTCTTATATTCCCACCTGCTATCAAGAACAGAAAGTATTTCCAACCCATCGAGATCACATGATACCTTGTCCAATCACCTTCAAACATTCGTGAATGTCTACTCCAATTTCTCTTTTATTACTTTAAACCACTCAGTATTCACACTTTACTCATTGTGCGTCCTCAAATTCATTATCACCCACTTCACTGGATTGAATTCCTTTCAGCACATTTTCTTGCCAATTGTTTCCCTGCAGTCTATGGCTTTCTTCCTAATGGTTAACGACATGACTAATTGTTACCTGATTTGCAAACAGCTAAATGATGGCCACGACAAATAATTAAAAATCGTTGACCTATATGAGTAAACAATAGAACTCATAGAAGCCATGGTTCATAAGCTTGCAGAGGACAGCAGAATTGGAGACTGTAAAGAAGGTGATCTAAGATTCCAGAAGGATCTTAATCCATTGCGTCTTTGGGTTGAAAAATGTCACATGAAGTTCAATCTGGATAAATGGAAGGTATTGCATTTTGCTACATCAAATAAGAGTAGGGCTTATACAATTAATGATCGGGCGTCGCATCGTGCTATGGAACACACAGGCCAGGAATGCAAGTACATAATTAATTTTAGTTTGCTTCATATATAGACAGAATGGTTAAAAAATGTCATCTCGCCTTCGTTGCTCAGTCCTTTGAGCGTAGGGGTTGGTACGTTATGTTGAAGTAGAATAGGACATTGGGTGATGCGTCTTCTGGAACACTGTGTCCAGTTCTTGCCGCCCAGTAAAAGCAAGGAAATTATTCAGCTGGAGTAGGTTTAGAACAGGTATACCTGCGTATGGCTAGTGGGGAAGGTTTGTGTTATAACGAAAGGTTGGATAGGCTGAGAATATTTTCTCTCTAGCACTGGAGGTTGAAAGGCGACGTGATAGAAATGTAAAAATTATTGAGAGTTCGGCTCGAGTTAACTGTAACTGTCTTTTCTCCAAGGAGGGGGGACTTCAATACGAGAGGGAAAATGTTTAAATTGAAATGAGGGATTTAAAATTAGACATGAGAGGCTTTTTTAACAGAGGATGGTTTATGTGTGCAATTCACTTTCTGAGGCAGTGATGAATGAAAGTACATTTGCAATATTTACAGGCTATTTGGATCGATAAATGAATTGGAAAGTATCAGTGGGATTAACAAAAGCTATTCATTCATGCCTAGTACATAATTTATTGCCCAGAGGGAAGATCAGAATCAACCACGATATTATGGATCTGGAGTCACATACCAGCCAGACACAGACGACAAGCAACATGAATTCGACTGGGACAACACTACCATTATAGGGCAAGCCAAACAGAGAACAGCCAGGGAATTCCTAGAGGCATGGCACTCATCCACAGACTCTATCAACAAACACATCGACCTGGACCCAATATACCGGCCACTCCAGCGGACAGCTCGAACTGACAACCGGAAGCAGCAGAGACAGGCCACTACAAATGCCGGAGGAAACAGCACAGAAGCGCTTCAAAGGAGGCTCCCAAGCACTGAGGATGTCACCTAGACAGAGGACGAAACGTTTGCAAGACAAATTCCCAGGTCGGCGAACAAAACCACAACAACGAGCACCCGAGCTACAAATCTTCTCCCAAACTTTGAGTTTCCTTCCCTATGAGGCATTAGTGAATCAGATCTACAACAACTGATTCAACATCATCATTAGACTCCAGGAATTTATTGAAATAAAATTCCAGCATCTGCCTTGCCAGGGTTTGAACCCGTGTCCACAGAATTATATCTGTACATTCATATTAACAATGCAGTAATAATATCACAAAGGCATTGTTAAACCTCAGCAGTTGCAAGAGCCATCAGATGCGACTCGTCTAGTTTGGCATTATGTTCAGTATGAGCTGGTAGGACAGAAAGGCCTGTTTTCATGCTGTGTGAGTCTATGACTTTGACGCTATGAAACTGGCAGCTGGTTGGGTTTAACAGCAGCATTGACAGCTTAATTGATCTCCTTCTGGGATATGTAATCTTGATGGTTACTGTGGAGGTTCTTCTGCTCATTGAGCCCTTCCCACACACGGGACTGTTGAATAGTCTGTCCCCAGTTTGACTGAGTAGTTGAGATTCCACTTCAGCAGGTAATTGAATCCGGCATTGCGCTGGTTTCTCTGTGATATCGTTGTCTTTGTATCTACCCAGGATGAACGATTGGTTCAAATCATGTCCATGCAGACGCAAGTACCGTTGTCCATGTTGTGAATGTGTTTTTATTCTTCCTGATATATCCACAGGGTGTGGATGTCGCTGGTCAGGAAAGCATTTGTTGTTCTTCCTGATTCGCTGCTGCCTCTCTGCACAAAAGATATGGATTCGATCCCAGTCTCGTGTGACTGTGTTCAGTTTGCACATTCTCTTCTTGCTTGTGTGAGTTTCCTCCCACAGTCTGAAGGTGTGTAGGTTACTGGGATCAGCCATGGGAAATGAAGGGACTGAACAGGTATGGAGTGTGGGTCTGAAAAGGATGTGCTTCAGAGGGATAGTGTCCCACACGGTCGTCATTCTCGGATTAAGGGTCAGCTATTTGCTTCAGGTCCTGGAGACACAAGTAGGCAGGATTGGGTAAAGATGGTAGCATCCCCTATATAAGTGACATGCATGAATGGGATTGCAAGAAATTAAAGTCATGTTCTCTGTTCCTGAGGTCAGGCTTCCATTCCAGGTTTTATTCATCAAACTTTAACATTACCAGTTCCGTGTGTGAGTCCCCAGGGATGAGTAGTTATTATATAACCACAACACCACCTTCTCCTGGTTGCAGTATTTATTGGGAACAAGAAGCTGATTCTGAGCTGATGCGAACAAAAGCAGATGCCAATGTCAAAACCACTGATCCAAATAGGAAAATGAAATTTCGAACATTGCCACCCTAAAGTTAAAGTCTCCACACTCTTTAGATGCGCCAATCGGCTGTCTCAGCAACATGTGCTGTTTATAGTCATAATATTATAAATGGGGGCAAGTATTCCCTTCCGCCCCGCTTTTGAGCAGGAGCTGTCCCAACCTCGGAAATACATGCGCCTCTCTCTCGTCATTCCATCCCAGTTTCCAATTGGATCTTCGTGCATGCTTCATACAGTTTCTCTGATTCCGGTTCTGGAACTAGGATTATGTGTGATTTCATGCAGCAATTGGTCCTGCCTTCTGTGGGCAAAGTGATGAAGTAGCCGAAGTTCATATATAATGATATTGAAGCATACGTTTCAACAATATTCTGCAATCTCCCAAGAGTTTGGAGAGTTTCATTAATCCCATTCTCCTGTACGCTCATTCATGGAATCTCCACAGTCTCTGGGGACGCTAAAGTTAAAGATTCGATTCATTCTGCTTTCCCACATGCCTGTCGCTATGTCCTGATATTGTACATTCTTCCTGACATTTCCTCTGCTACCATACAGGTTGCAGTTTGCAAGCGTGCTATGTGGAATGCTGTAACCGTTTAGTAGTTCGAATTTTATGTTGCGATTGCAGCGACCTCGGCTAGAATCCACATCATGGCAGTAAGTTCTCTCAAAGTTTTACTTTTGGTGAAACACGGTCAGAAATTAATCGTTTTTACAAGATAATATTCTCCGAGGTGATGATCGGTTTTCCATCGAATTTTGTTCTCTGATATTTCTACGTTTCATGTATCAGGATTTTAACCCAAAAGTTCTCGAAGATGTCTCTCCCTCGCACTCTCCCTAACTCTCTTTTCCGTCTCGCGTCCCATTTGACTGAGGCATTGCACAATCTAACATACACTTTCACGTTGATCCCATCCAGTCTGTGCCGTTGCATTCACTGTTGCCCCAATCTCTTCATTGGCACCTTCAAATCATTCGATCCGTTGGGATAGCTTGGCTGTGACATCAATTCACTTTTAGCAGCTTTTACTGACATGGACAAGAGATTATTGGAGTGTGAGGCTCAATAAAAGGGCATAAGGAATAATTGGGGAAAAGAGACTCTATTGGAAAAGATCCCCCGTGAGGGATTTCTGCGATAGCCTCGTGGTATTATCGCTGGATTGTTAACACATCAAAGCCAGGTAATATTCTGGGGAGAAGGGTTGGATTCTCACCACGCCACGAAAATGATAGTTTGTGAATGCAATAAATGCCTAGAATTAAGAATACGTTGTATGAAAAACCCATGTGTTTCACTGACGTCCTTGAGGGAAGGAAACTACCGTCCTTATCTGGTCTGGCGTCCACGTGACTCCAAACTGGAAGGCAATAAATGCTGTAGCGCCACCCCCGATGCTGTTACAGAATAGAAATATGTTCATTCGGCTCATTGCTAGAATTGTCCAGGGATGAGTCGCACTGGGAGAGTTGCAGGAGAGATTCACTCGGATAGTGCCGTAACTGAAATTGTGCATTGAAAAATACCTTGATTGTTTGCTAAGTCTCCGATCTGTTAGAATGACCATGTGAGCTTCACTTCTTTCATATGTAAAGTGCAAAGCTTTTTTATTTTAAAGTTTCATTCTCAGGTGATGTTTAACAACTGGTGTCTGCCCCCCTGTGCTGCTGTCTGTTCCATAATATTTAGACTGATTCTAATTTATAAAAATGAGTTACCAGAGACTTACATGGAGTCATGCAGTTTTTGAGCAACGTACAATGTAACTCTGTACGTACAAATTCACCCCACAGACGTGTGTGTGTGTGTGTGCGCGCGCGCACGCGCGCGTGCGCACTCGTGTAGGAGGGTCTTTGTTTGTAGATAGGGCAATAGGATCACCTGTACTGTGACATGAACCCAATGACCATGGGTACCAGTCTGCGGGGGCACTTTTAGCTGCTGCCTGTTCCAAAGACCGCCTTGTAGGGTTGTCACCCGAAGATCCGAGTTCGAATGTCCTGGATCACTGAAGTGCTCTCCAACTGGGAAGGGGTACACCTGTCTGTTGATTGATGTGCAGCGCCGATTCCGTTGTTGTAGCCTCTGCTCAGCTTCACCAATGTACCATGTCTTAAGGCATTCTTGCCTGTAGAGTGTTGGTTTTTGTTTAGATGAGCGTCAGTCTAAACATTATGGCATGGACGCAGCACACAGGGACTAGCACCTTCAACATATTATCTGTGCTGACACTAATTGGTAAAGCCCACCTGAGAATGTAACTGTGAAAAGAAAGTTTTTCGATTTACATAAGAAAGAAATGAACCTAACATAGTCATTCTAACAAATGGAAGACTTAACAAGCAATCAAGGTATTTTTCCAATGTATAATTTCAGTGACATTACACTGTAACCGTTCGCTATACATTCTGTACCTTACCACTGTGTACTCCACAACCACCTGATGAAGGAGCAGCTCTCCAAACGCTATTGCTTCCATTAAACTTGTTGGACTATGACCTGGTGTTGTGCGATTTTTAACTTTGTATTAGAATGCGGATCTCACAATTAAAATAGAGACGAAGAAGCATTTATTCTCTCAGACAGTTCCGTATCAGTGGACTTTCTTGGAGCAGAAGGCTGTTGAGGAAGTGTCATTAGGTGTAATGAGGCTGAGATCGGTAGATCTTCAAACAGCAAAGACATCAAGCATTATGGCAAAAGGCAAGAAAGTGCAGTTCAAGGTTAACAGATCAGATATGAAACCATTCAATAGTGGAACAGACTTGGTGGTCTGAATGGTGAGTATTTGTTCCTAAAATTGTTGGCCTTAATATGAAGCTGCAAAACAGACCTGAGTAAAACGTGCCAAATTTTTAAAAAGCGTGGTCCCCCAGAGCACTGAACCGAGGTGAAATGTACAAAGAACAACACACAAAGGGCAGACAATATTGGGTAATTGATCCGAAGTGATCAGTATACCAAGTTAAACAGGAAAACCGATATTCAGTATCTACATTGAACCTGGCTCCACGAGGCATGTAGTTAACTTTCACAAACCACTATTCCCCTTCCGTTTTCCTGACGCCCCCTCCGTTCTTGTTTTAAACTGATTGAACGTCAGGCAATTGCCAATGACATTGCTGATTTGGAACTGTAGCATATAGAACATAGAACATGAGAGTGCAGTACAGGCCCTTCGGCCATCGATGTTGCGCAGCCATGTCATACTAATCTGAAGCCCATCCCATTACAAAATTCCATGTACGTCCATATGCCTCTCCAATGACGACTTAAATGCACTTAATCTTGGCGAATCGACCACCGTTACAGGCAAAGCATTTCATGTCCTAACTACTCTCTGAGTAAAGAAACTACCTCTGACATCTGTCTTATACCTTTCTCCCCTCACTTTAAAGTTGTGACCCTCGTGTTTGCCGTCCCCAAACTTGGAAAAAAACTCTCCCTGTCCACCCTATCTAAACCTCTGATTATCTTGTATGTCTCTATTAAGTCACCTCTCAGTCATCTCTCCAACGAGGACAGCCTCAAGGCCCTCAGTCTTCCCTCATAATACATTCCTTCCATACCAGGCAACAGGCTAGAAAATCCCCTCTGCACTCTTTCCAAAGCGACAACATCCTTCTTATAATGCGGAACCAGAACTGTTGACAATACTTCAAATGTGGCCGTACCAGATCTTTGTACAGCTGCAGCATAACCTTCTGATTCCAGAACTCAATCCCTCTATTAGTAAAGGCCAAAACACTGTTTTCCTTCTTAACAACCCTGTCAATCTGAGTGGCAACTTTCAGGGATGTGTGTACATGGACACCGAGATCTCTCTGCTCATCTGCACTCCCAAGAATCTTACCATTAGCCCAGTACTTTGCATTCCGATTACTCCGTCCAAAGTGTATCACCTCACACTTGTCCACATTAAACTCAATTTGCCACCTCTCAGCCCAGCTCTGCATCCTATCTATGTCTCTCTGCAACCTACTACATCCTTCGTCACGATCCACAACTCCACCAACCATAGTGTTGCCCGCAAATTTACTAACCAAACCTTCTAAGCCCTCATCCAGGTCATTTATAAAAATGACGAATAGCCCTGGACCCAACATCGACCCTTGCGGAATGCCGCTAGTAACTGGACACCAAGATGAACATGTTGCATCAACTACAACACTCTGTTTTCTTTGAGTGAGCCAATTACTGATTCAAACTGCTATGTCTCCCACAATCCCATTCCTCCACATTTTGTATAATAGCCTACTGTGGGAATCTCATCGAACACCTTGCTGAAATCCATATACAGAACATCAACCTGCTTACTCTCATCTACCTGTTTGGTCACTTTGTCAAAAAACTCATAAGATTCGTTAGGCACGACCTTTACAAAACCATGCTGACTGTCCCTGACCAGATTATTCTTTTCTAGATGATTATAAATCCTATCTCTTATAATCTTTTCCAACGCTTTACCAACAACTGAAGTGAGACTCACTGGTCAAACCCTTCTTGAACAAGGGAACCACAGATGCAATCCACCAGTCCTATTCCTGTAGATAATGATGATTTCTGGATCAATGGCACTGGCTCGGCAATCTCTTCCTTTGCTTCCCAGAGGATTCTAGGATAGATCCCATCTGGCCCAGAGGACTTGTCAATTTTTACACTCTACAGTATTTCTAATACCTCTTCCCTGTGAACCTCAATCTCTTCGAGTCGAGATGCAAGTATCTCTGTATCTTCCTCGCCAACATTTTCAGATTATATAGTGAACACTGTGGAAAAATATTTATTTAGTGTTTCCCATGTCTCCTCTGACTCCACACACAACTTTCCACTATTATTCTTGATTGGCCCTAATATAACTCTCGTCATTCTTTTCTTCCTGACATACCAATGGAAAGCCTTCGGGTTAACCCTGATCCTATCCGCCAACAACTTCTAATGTATCCTCCTGGCTCTCATGTCTCCTCCTGGCTCTTCTGAGCTCTCTTATTAGGTCATGCAGGGAAACGATTCCTTCTGATGCACAACATCATTCTGCTTCAAAATATCAGGCAGTATTTCATGTTGATTACTGTAAACGTTAACCTTTAACAAGCCATGACAGTGAAATCACTGAATCCTCATCACTATACTACCAGGGATGATTTCTGTTAACATCACCCTGGACACCAAGAAATTCGCCATTCTATTCTCCCATCCTTCTGTGCGTGATCCCCTCGGCCCAATTCCGGTCTTGTTGGTTGGTTTACAATACTGAGGCTATCCAATCATCTTTGCATTTCAGTTTCTAAAGGATGAGACCTTCTCTCTGAGCTGGCAATGTGCTTGCTCAGTGGTGATAAAACTGTCCTTGTAAACTAGAAAAGTGCTTGAAATAGGCGATTCCTGTTTTTCATTCCAAGAACTTGAGGCAAACCGTTTGGCAGGACAGGAAATAGCGGGCGTGAGCAGTGATCAAGTTTGGCAGCAAGAACGAGGTGAGGTAGTATAAACTACAGAGTAATGGGGAAACAATGGGCAAAGAACACTGGGACGGGAGGGGCTGAATGCTTCCTTTCTTTGCTGTAACCAGACATTGGTGTTGATCTCTGAAACGGGACAACATCAGACCAGTCGATGAAATCTTACTTTCTCCTTGTTTTCTCCCGAGGCCTGTGTCACACTTGGGGAAATGTGTCTGCGTGCTTCAGTCTATGGGTAAAAATGGGGTCCAGTTCCCATCTCAATCTTTAATCCCACTTATTGCGTTTTACGAGATTAAAACGTACCAGAGACATTAGTATTCAGGTGAAACGTCAGAGTTTACAAGGTTACAGACCAAGTGCTGGGAAATGAGATGAAGGGACCCATTTCTGTGCTGTAAACACTCGATAATTCAATCATTTTTGAGGGGAACCATATCTGCAGTGACATAATTCCAAAAACTGTGTTATGAAGAAACGGTTCAACGGCTCCTGCCCTCATCCCTGGTGGTCTAGTGGTTAGTATTCTGCGCTTTCACTGAGTGGCCTGGGTTTCATTACCATTCAGGAAATCAGGACTTCTTGTTCCTGATGCAGAGAGCGCCGCTCTACCAGGAATCTGTTTCATGTCTTACATCAGTCAATACCCCAGCTCATCAAAGAAGGGAAAAGTGCCTTCCCTCTCTCTGCACAGTCGGACAGTTAATCCTTCATTCTCCTCTGATTCCACTTTCCAAAGAATTTCAAAATAATGTCAAAACTGAGTCTCACCTATTTCTTTTCTGTGCTTTTCATCCATCGGAGCTGCAGCGACTAAGTGCGTTGGTTTCTGAAAACGAAACGTCCCCATGAGCAATGTATTGGGATATTCCAGGATTGCCTTCTCTGACAACGGTGGGACATGACTGATGTTGTCTATGATATGGAAGTGCCAGTGTTTGAGTTGAGTAGACAAAGTTAAAAATTACACAATATCTGGGCAGAGTCCAGCAGGTTTATTTGGAAGCACTAGCTTTAGTAGAGCCGCTCCTTCATCAAGTGGGTGTTTTTCTGCAGAAACTTGGTGTGTGTGTCAATATGCGCGATCTTTTGGAAGATCATCTGGGCTTTAACCGATCCGTTCAGGGTGTCGACGGTACCCATGACTTGGAGGTGTTGGTGTTGGACTGGGGTGGATACATTTAATAATCACACAAAGCCATTTTAGATTCCAACAGTTGACAAACACCTGATGACGAAGCAGTGCATGGAACAGTGGTGCTTCCAACTAACTCTGTTCGATACAATCTGGTGCTGTGTGATTTTTACTCTGACAGCTCTTGGTAATGTTTAACTGATCGAAGACAGTGAAAGAACTTTCATTCGTGGAGATGAAAATTTCAAATATTATCCACAACAGCATAACAAAAGTGATTAGGTTGGATTTGTGATGAATCTCCACAATGCGCTTGTGCAAAGTAAAAGTCGAACTTACAACTGCCTGATCCGGAGCCAGCTCTCCGAATGGTTGCACCAATGGCCAGATGCACAGCCAAGATTTTACACGCTGCAGAGCTCTGGTGTAAACAAGGACATGAGCAATAACAGTAACAGTCACAAGGTGAACAAAGAACAAAGATAATCACCATCATGATTCACTTCAATTTGTCCTCAAAAAAACGACCATTCACAATCTGATCAGCCAATCAATGAGGTCACTGCTGATCTTGGAAATTGCAACTGACTTTTCTGCGTTTTCACCATAATTTGAGGTAAACTCCAGCCTAATCATAACATCGCATATTCCCATTAATTTTTATATTTAGATATCGTTAATGACCTGTCCGAATTTGCAGGAAATGAGTGAAAACGTCCTTCCGATGACGTAATCCAGCGCAGAGTCGGCCAGAAATGAAAAGACAAAGACATGAAGCATCACTCTCATTTCTCTCTGTACCAATGCGTTTTCCTGAGTTGAATACTTGCAGGACTTGTCTTTACTATCTAAAGAATTAATTATTTTCCCGGGAAAGATTCTTCATAAATCAATTAACATATGAGGTGTCGAAACATATTTTACTTTAGATTAAAATAGTTGAATATCCTTTCCCCCAGCCTAATGTCCCAATGCTCCCTCCTCTTCCATGTAAATACAAGCTTCTACAGGTGATGTTGGAGCTCCCAACCTGACGTTACAATGCTCCTTGCTGCTCCATGTCAATAGAAGCTGCTTTACTTGAAGTTGGAGCTCCCAGTTTGATGTCCCAATGCTCCCTGTTCCATGTCATTACCAGTGGTGCAGTTGAGTTTAGACCTACCACTCTGATGTCCCAATGCTCCCAGCTGTTACATGTCACTAAAAGCTGGTCCTTGTGTGGTTGGAGCTCCCAGTCTGATGTCCCAATGCTCCTTGCTCCATGTTAGTAGAAGTGGTGCAGCTCAGGCTAGACCTACCACTCTGATGTCCCAATGCTCCCAGCTGCTATATGTCATTAAACGCTGATCCTTGTGAGGTTGGAGCTCCCAGTCTGATGTCCCAATGTTCCCTCCTCCATATCAATAGAAGCAGTCCAGTTGAGGTTGGATGTATCACTCTGATGTCCCAATGCTCCCTGCTGCTACATGTCATTAAAAGCTGCTCCAGGTGAGAGTGGAACTCCCAGACGGTTCTCGCAAAGCTCCTTGCTCCATGTCAACTGAAGCTGCTCCAAATGAGGTTAGACCTTGCATTCGGATGTTCCAATGCTCCCTGCTGCTCCATGTCAACTGAAGCTGCTCCAGGAGTGGTTGGAACTCCCAGACTGATGTCACAATGCTCTCTGGTCCACGTCAAAAGACGCTGCTCCAAATGAAGTGGGAGCTCCCATCCCTGGCACCTCACACACTTCTATACCATCATAGAAATACTGCCCACTGATCATCCCCACCACTGGACCAATGGTGGAATAACTACATCATGAGAACCTAATATTATTTTTAGTCACCACCGAATCATTATTTCCAAAAGTCATTCTTTCTTAAACCTTATTTCGCATGTGCATACTGCAGTCCATCCGAAGTAAGATAATGGTGCTAATTGATGTATGCTTAATAAAAATTACATCCTATTTTTCATGTTGAGTAACTGCGAGTTAACAAGGACAATGTTTGTATTCAAAACACACTTTTATTCCAGGTGAGAGAATGTAGTTTGCATTATTTAAAATGAACTTGTTCACTGCGTAAAATGATCAAAAAGATCTCAATTTCAAAACAACATTGGTAACGTTGTCATCCATCTTGAAATGTGGTGTCTTCTTCTTTCAACCAGACGGGTATTATATCAAAACGTCTATTACTGATATGCGTATAGACACTTTAAATCGCAAGGATTGTGAAGGTTTGTAACTCAGGTTGAGGTTTAAGGTGTAGGTTTGCTCGCTGAGCTGTAGGTATGATATCCAGACGTTTCATTACCTGGCTAGGTAACACCTTCAGTGGCGACCTCCATGTGAAGGGAAGCTGTTGTCTCTTGCTTTCTATTTATATCTTTCTCCTGGATGGGGTTCCTGCGGTTTGTGGTGATGTCATTTCCGGTTTGTTTTCTGCGGGGTTGATAGATGGCATGTAGATCTATGTGCTTGTTTATGGCGTTGTGGTTGGAGTGCCAGGCCTTTGGGAATTTTCTGGCATGTCTTTGCTTAGACTGTCCCAGGATCAAGGTGTTTCCCAAGTCGAATCGGACTACCAAGACTCCATAAACCAGGAGGCCCCCCTCAGACCCATAGTCTCATTACCCGGAACACCAACTTACAGACAGGCCAAAGGACTACACGCAAGACTGAATGCCTCATAGAAGAGTCACAGCACTCCATCCACTCCACCCAGGAGTTCCGAAAAATCATCAAAAACACCAAAATAGAGGAAGAAGAAGCAACGATCTCATTCGACATAACAGCACTGTTCACCTTCATCAACATCGACCTGGCAAAGGAAACACTTACCACACTTTTAGAAGAGACCATCACAGACGCACCAACAACCATCAATCACATTACCAACGAAAACATCATGAAGCTAGTGAACCTGTGCCTCACCACCCACTTCACTTTCAACAACATATCTACAAACAAACCAACAGCACACCCATGAGATCTCCGCTATCAGGATTCATAGCAGAGGCGGTTATGCAAAGACTAGAACAAACACCCCTACCAACAATCAAACCAAAAATCTGGGTCCGCTACGTAGATGACACCTTTGCCATCACAAAAGAAAACAAGATAGAAGAGACATTTGACATCATCAACAACACCTTCACAGGCATAAAGTTCACCAAGGAGGAAGAAACCGACAACAAACTCGCATTCCTGAACGTCACAGTAGAAAGAAAGGACAACGGAGAACTACAAACCTATGTATACAGAAAACCAACAAACACTGACCAAATACTTAACTACACCAGCAACCATCCCAACACACACAAACGAAGCTGTATCAGAACACTATTCCAACGAGCCACCACACACTGCAGCACAGACGAACTTCGGAAAACAGAGGAGAACCACCAATTCAACGTATTCGAGAAGAACAGATACTCAAAAATACAGTTCGCAGATTCCTCAAGAACAAACCACGACAAGCAGACCAAACACAGCCAGAACCCCTAACCACCTTACCATACATCGAAGAAGTTTCAGAAATTACAGCCAGACTATTCAGACCCCTCGGAATCCTAGTAGTACACAAACCCACCAACACTCTCAAACAAAAACCAACTTAAAAGACCCAGTACAACCCAAGGAGAAAACCAACGTCATCTACAAAGTTCCATGCAATGACTGCCACCAACACTATGTAAGACAAACAGGAAGAAAGTTAGCCACCAGGATATACGAACACCAGCTAGCCACAAAAAGCCACAACCTTCTCTCCTTCGTAGCCCTACATACGGATTAAAAATACCACTATTTCGACTGGGACAACACATCTATCCTGGAACAGGCTAAGCAAAGACATGCCAGAGAATTCCTAGAGGCCTGGCACGTCAACCACAATGCCATAAACAAACACTTAGATCTAGATGCCATCTATCAACCCCTCAGAAAACGAACAGGAAATGACATCACCACAAACCCCAGGAACCCCATCGAGGAGAAAAATATAACTAGAAAGCAGGAGACAACAGCTTTGCTTCAATTGGAGGTCGCCACTGATGATGATGTTACCTAGCCAAGTAATGAAACGTCTGGATATCAAAGTTACAGCTTAGTGAGCAACCCTACACCCTATATTTTAAATCATTTTTCATGTTTATGTTGCATGAATCTTACGGTTATTGATCCACACTTTAGTTTCACTCCCTATAGGTAACATGCTGATTTCTCCAGTTGTTCATAGTTCAATGTGATGCATCCAGTGTGTGCATAACGAGAAGGAGCTTGCTTCCCACATCTTGTGTTTATCTGTGCCTTATGTCCAGCATTCATCAATGGCGAGAGCAAGGGGCGAGGGCGAGACCAATGTGTAAGTCTCTCCGTGCGCATGCACGGCACCCACAGCGGCAATTCTCCACTGTGCATTTACACCCAGTTCTCTGTGCCCCTAAACCCACACCCTGCCCCTTTGAAATATCTCCATTATTTTGTGCTGTTTCGCTGTTCTCTTCTCACCAGGATGAATAACTTCTACTCAACCTCCTCCAGATTTCATCTGACAAAACATTCATTAAGAATCCCTTTGCATAAACATGCACTTCGCAGCTCTCGGTATTTGATTTTCCTGGATGTCTTTCATACGAAAAAACGTTCACAGCAGCTTGTAATGAAAAAAAAAATCGCGTTTCGTTTCATTAGCCCAAAGCAACCTCCATTTCAATGCAGTTTCGTCAAACGGCACAAACTATTCCTTGCGATTTTGTAATAGCGACAAAGCATATAAACTGACCGTTGGAGCTCCAGTTTTAATGCAACAGCTGAAAACAGCAGCATTGAAAACCGTTAATGACAGCGACGAGAGTGGGATTCGAACCCACGCGTGCAGAGCACAATGGATTAGCAGGCCATCGCCTTAACCTCTCGGCCACCTTGTCACAGACGCTCGAAAAGCTATGACCTTATGAATAATTGAATTTCGTAAATTATGCAGAGCAGCAGATGTTTCTCCCTGGTGTTGGTGAAATGAGAAACAACACAGTCCAAGACGATGGTCTGACCCCTGGGTTGTGGGGCAAGTGCACTCCCACTGTCACACTGTGCACACATTTTTCTGAACAAAAATGAGGAAATGACTATGTAACAAGGTCAGTTGAATTCTGTGAAATTTGAAGTCAACGGAATGAAGAACCCGAGACAGCAGGAGGTGTTCTTACAATAAAGAGTTGGATAGAGCTCTTAACGATAGTGGAATCAAGGGTTATGAGGATAAGGCAGGAACAGGATACAGATTGAGGATGTTCAGCCATGATCATAATGAATGGTGGTGCTGGCTCGAAGGGCAGAATGGCCTACTCCTGCACCTGCTGTCTATTGTCTATTCAACTGCCTGTCAGGAATTGTTTTCCAGACTGGAGGAGAGTGCATAGTGCTCAATGTCATTATTCCGAAGACCTAACTTCCGCTCAGATGTTTTTGACACGCACTTGTGTACAGAACAGACAATTTCAAAATCCAAAATATGGCTAAACTGACAATTGAACTCAACAATGCAAAAACCTTGATGTGTATCATTTTCCTGGGCCGTGTGACACCAAGTCACTGTATGATCACAGGAACACAGTGAGCAAGTGTCAGAAGGAAAATGAGTGCAGTGGCAGAGCGTATACTGGGAATAGCAGTTGACACAAGGGGAAGTGCATTTCCCACAACAGGAACACTTCCCAAACAGCGGAATGCGGTGGAAGAATTCAGAGGGAGTTTGCACTATGAAATTTGCTGCCAGAGACACAATGAAGAACTGTCATTGAGTCTGTTCAAGATGAAGATTTTAAGATTTCTACAGATGCAAAACAAAATAAAAAGCTCATGAGTTAATGAAGGCAAAAGATGAAATTGTACATTTCATCAATCTACCCATCTTTACAATGAGTAACTCACCACTTTCCTCACTCGGGGACAGAACCACTGGTGAAGATGATCATATAATCCCCGTTTACTAGCCATGGAATCAGAGAAACTCGGTTTCCCAAACGTTAAAGTAAAACCAGGAATGTGGAGGTAAGCATTAATGTGTTGCTCCTGTGCTGAAGGTGACCAGTGCACGGTATCTCTGTTCCAGTATAGTGGGCTGTGCTGTGCCGAAGTTTTAATTTTGAGCCTCACATGGAGCAGCTTTAATTTGTCCTCGTGTTGAGGGGTACGGACAGAAGGTGATATTGAGCAAAGCCAAGTTTATGGGAAAATACCCGTGTTTGTGGATTGAGAAACTACCTCTTCTGGATAATGACTCCTTGATCAACAAAGATACTGCAAGTATCTAAAACGTGAAGAAACATATGTGGAGAGAGAGCCGAAGGTGATTTTTCACCAGATGGATAACGTTTCCAATGTGCACTGCTTTAAATTCTGGGAAAATAGATGTTGAACTGATTTCATGTTACACAGTTTGTTACAAACTCACAAAGGTTGTTGCAATAATAAAAAAAGAAATCACATAGGACCGTTTGAATATTGTATTGAACTGAATTTTGGTGTGAGCATATTTTATCTTAACTGGCGTGCTGCAGAGAAGTACAGAGGGATAACAATACAAAAGGACCCATTCTCCTTGGTGGATTTCTTGGGTGGAGTTAAGAATGTACGAAATGTACATAACATCATGTGAATGTGGTCAAATCTTTAAAGTAGGTGTTGCATCTCCAAGTGACGATTCAATTCCTAGTCATTAGGATATAACTTCTGTATGCAGTTATTTTAGGACATCAGCTCCATTTACCGAGTTTCACCTTGAATAATACGCCACACCTTACCAATCCATGAACTTGTTATACTCAGTCTTATTCAGTTGTACGTGTTCATGAAATATCTTTGTGTCTCAAGTCAACAAATTCGAAATTGTTACGCAACCATACTGACTTTCACTCAATGGTAAATTCTCTCCTTGTTCGTTTGTTCATGTACCTTTTAAACCACTCTGAAGTCAGCTTCTACGTTTTACTTCTGTAAAGTCGTTCACGATTTAAATAACTCTATTGAGTGGAAGAAACTCTCATCCAAACTTTTCTTAATCATTCCCTAATGGTTTTCAAGCTCAAAGGACAGTTATTGCTTCACTCGAAAGAGGGACTTTCCCCGATTTACTCATTCAAACCTCGTGTTATGTGAAAATCTCATTTGTTGACATCAAACTTGCGTGTTTTTGCTCCAGCATTTCCAAATCTCGTGTATAAACTCCGTCATTCTTTCTATCATCCCGATGAAACCGGTTGTGTCTTTTCTGATATTCTTATGTCTTAGTAAACAACGTCACTTGGCTTTCTAATATCTTGCTATCCAGGAAACAGCGTCTGTGCCCTTTCTCACTTCTTTACATGCTTTTGGTGGAGAATGAGGATAAGGATTACACACAATGCTTCCACTGAGTGTGACCTAAAGATTTTACAGTTACACTATGAACTCTTTGCTTTTTCAATACGACGTCTCTATTTATAAACTCCAATAAGGTTAATTACTATCTATCCAGTTCATGAACATCGTCTCCATGGAGACGAAAATTATCTATCACTTCCTTTATTCTTCCACGGAATGTCTGAAAGGTTTGTAAGGCCAACATCTCCATATCCCCGTGTCCGGAGTCAGTCTCAGCTATTTCTAAAGGTGACTGAAGTTCGAATACTTCATAGTGTGTCTCCCGTCATTCCAGTGCAGACTGGTTCTGGACAGTAAATGCCATCACCAAAGGCCACCGTGGATCTGAAATCAACAGTTTTCATATAGTAATAGTCGTACCTATTGGGTATCGTATGTCCATGTTCTTATTCAATTTGTTCATCATTTCTTCGGTCCCTATACTGAATTCTACTGAATGATTAATTTGTGAATGGAGACATTCCCTTCACCACTCATTCGAAGCTCCATGGAACATTAAAAGATTTTATTCATACGCATCCAGACGACAGTCCTGCCATTATTGGGATGAATCAGTGAACATTCCCCATGTATCCTGGAAGGCAAGGATTTCCTTTTCCATTTTAGGAGATCATTACAGCACTGAATCCCATGTGTGCGTTCATTATAACCGAAACAGTTGCAGCAAGACTTTAAAACTAAGATTTTGCTAAGATCTACTTGCATTGGTTGTCCCAAAAATTACATTCCATATTATGGTATGTTTGTGAATGAAAGCACTTTCTGATTCTTGAGCAATTATATTTCAGTTTTGTCAAAAATTATCATTCGCCGTTCTCTCTTTGCCTTTCATTTTCCCGTTTTATATCCCGTATTTTATCTGATTATCTTAAGTTTTCAATAATTTCAATCAATCTCGCTCCTGATTACCAATCCGAGAGAATGCCACAATTTTGTCAATTTAAATTCAGTGCAGCTGTCGGGCGCGGTGACCAAGTGGAAAGGCATTGGTCACGTGAACCAAATAAAAGGAGCCGGCTGGTGGATCTGGCCATTCCATCGTAGTCATATTTAAAACATTTAATATAATCTTTAGCCAAATCATATTTGGCAGAAAACAAGAAAACAAAAACGAAAAAATGGCTGATGTTGAAAATCAAACAAAAACAGACGTTGCTGGAATATTTCAGGATGTCTGGCAGCATCTGTGGAGAGATGGACCCAATGGATGTGAAACGTTAACTGTGATTCATCTGCACAGATGCTGCCACCCCACCTGTGATTTTACAGCAATTTCTGTTTTTGTTTCAGATTGGCAGATTTTGTCGCAGTCCATGAGAACAGTGCTCATTAGAATCAAACAGAGAGCGTGGACCTGGTAGTGTGAAATGAGACAGTAATAATGAATGAGTGGAGAGTATTGTACTGGAAAAGGACAGCAGGTCAGGCAACATCCGAGGAGCAGGAGAATGGACGATTTAGGTATAAGCCATTCATCAGGAATTAGACTTGTGAGTCGGGCAGAGGAACAAAGCTGAAGCCAGGTGCCAACTCGCAGGCACCTCCTCCTACAGACCACGATCACAAACTCTCCTCCCCTCACCAAACCATCATCTCCCAGACCATCCACAATCTTATCACCTTTGGGCACCTCCCAGCCACAACCTTCAACCTCATTGTCCGGGAACTGCGCACTCCACAATTCTACCTCCTTCCTAAGATTCAAAAACCTGACTGCCCCAGTCGACCTATTGTCTTATCCTGCACCTGTACCATCCGAATCATCTCTTTCTACCTCGACACAATCCTCTCTCCCCAGTTCAGGAAATGCCCACTTACATTCGTGACACCCCTATGCACTTCACCTCCTTCAGGAATTTCATTTCCCTGGCCCTCAACACGCGATATTCACCATGGTCATCCAGTCCCTGTACAAATCCATCTGCAATGACAGAAGTCTGCAAGCCTTCCATTTCTTAATCTCACACCATCCCAACAGGTCCCCTTCCACCAACATCCTCACCCACTTGACTGAACTGGTCCTCACAATCAACAACTTCACTTTCCAAATCTCCCACTTCCTCCATCGACACTGGTAGTCATGGGCACCCACATAGGACCTAGCTATGTCTGCGTGTTTGTCAGATAAGCGGAACTGTCCATCTTTCACAGTTACACAGGCACCATCCTACACCTATTCCTACGTTACATTGATGAATGTATTGGCGCCACTTGGTGGTCCAACGAAGAGGTTCAATAGCTCACCAGCTTTACCAAAACCTTCCACACCAACCTCAAATTTATCCGGATCATCTTGGCAACTTCCTTCGCCTTCCTCGACCTCTCCATCACCGTCTCTGGCGACTGACTAATTAAAGACATATACTGCAAGCCCACCGACTCCCAAAGGTATCTAGACTACATCTCCTCCAACTCTATCTCTTGTAAAAACGACATTCCTTATTCCCAATTCCTCCGCTTACACCACATCTGTTCCGCCGGATGACCAATTGGACCTCAGAAAGACCCAGTTGGTCTCCTTCCTCCACGGTCACAAACTGCCTTTCCACGTTAGTTGACAATGCCCTCCAGTGCATCACCTCCACTTCACGCACCACCACCCTTGAGCCCCATGCCTGTCAACGCAACAAGAAAAGAACTTCCTGGTGCTCACCTTCCACCCCACCAACCTCCGCATAAAACGCATCATATTCTGCCACTGATGCCACCTCCAAACAGACGCCACCACCCGAGATATATTTCGCTACCCAGCTCTGCCAGCACTCCAGAAAGACCACTCCCTCCACGACCCCCTCTTGAGGAAGACACTTCCCCCCACCAGCACATAACCTTCTCCTGGCACCTTTGACTGCCACCAAAGTGAGGGTGAAACTAGCACCCACACAACTCTCATCTCCAACCAACTCCCGAAGGGACCGTTCCACATCCGTTGGAAATTCACCTGTACAAATACCAATGTCATCTACTGCATCCGTTGCACCCAGTGTGTTCTCCTCTACATCAGGGAGACAGGATACCTTCTTGCAGATCATTTCAGAGAACATCTCTGGGACACCCGCACCCACCAACTTCAGCGTCCCGTGGCTGAACACTTCAACTCCCCCTCCTCCCCAATCAAAGGCTCGCAGGTACTGGACCTCCGCCACGGATAAACCGTTACCCACCCAACGCCTGGAGGAGGAATGCCACACATTCCGGCTTGGGACCCTTACACCACGCGGGATAAATGTGAATTCGAACAGTTTCCTCATTTCCCCCAAGCATAAGCCTTCAACTCGCCACTGCACACTCGACCCATTCCATCACTGCCACTTCTGACCTCTTATATTCTCCGTTCTATTCATCCATCTATTGCTTTCCAGCTATTTCCCCTCAACCACACACCACTTCCATTTATCTCTCAGCCCCGACTCACAAGCCTTATTCCTGATGAAGGGCTTAAGCCTGAAACTTGAATTCTCCTGCTCCTCGGATGCTACCTGATCTGCTGTGCTTTTCCAGCATCACACTGATCTCCAGCATCAACTCTGATCTCCAGCATCTGCAGCCCTAACTTTATCCTTGGAATTATCAATGACCTTGGCATGAGGATATCCTTCGATATCAGTGATCACACTGTAACTGATTTTTCCATTTATTTTGGGTGAGGGCAGGCTGGATCTGGGATGAGCACTTAACACCTAAACAACTGGAATAGTATCAGATAGCGAAGTTAGGGCGGGCTGAAATGAAGTGGAAAATTCTGCCAGAAAATGGGTCAGTACAACTGCATCACATCACCCAGATTGTAAAAGACTCGCACAAGGAGAAAATCAACTTCAGTGTAGGCACAATGACAGGTCAAGTGGAAAGGAGACAATACAACACACTGAGGTGCAGTGGAATTATTTATGTGAAAGGATTCGATATATAAGCTGCACCTTTACATATGGACAGCCCTCACATTGGAAAAAGGAATTTCCTGCAGTGTAACGGCGTCTTTTGCCTGTGACATCACAATGTTGAGAGACACTGACATAGTTTCTTCTGTAGCAGCATGGCCGAGTAAAAGCATGATCGTCCCATTAACCAGAACTCAATACTTCAAAGCTCTCCACTGCGCTATCCAACTTATTTGCTGCTCCTTTAGTCAGATCTCAATCGCTTCACTGTGTATCTTCTTCTGCTTCCAGCTTCACGGAAACACTTGGAACGTGAACAAATCCACTTTCCACTTTCACCAATCTTTTGCAACTCCCGAGATGGCACAGGTACGAGTGACCGATTGGCCTTCTCGATCGCTCTCACTCTGGTATGATCTGAATAATAAAGTGGACTGTGTCTGATCGGCAGAATGTCCCCACCGAGACGGTGCTGTGTATGCCATCCTCGGGGACTGAGCTGTCTCTATTGGCAGAGTATTCAGCCATTTCCCTCCACTTGCAGGCATTATGAGGGGATGTAAAACGGATATGCTCTGAAGCTTCCTCTTACGGGCACAGCCAGGTGCAAGAGCGCCGCTGGAACCTAGCAACTTTGATTGCGATCTTTTTCCAAATGTCATTTATTTGAGAGAGAGAGAAAGGTGCTGAGCTGGAGGGAAAGACAGAAATGGGCTGTGGACTCTCTTCCCTCAGTAAAATTCAAATCAGTGCATTTTTGTGCTGTCCATTTGATGTTCAGAATCAATCTTCACAGAACAATCCAGCGGAAAGGCTTTTGTTTCAGAGGCGTCGGTTTCTTTGCTGCAATCGGGCATCAGTTAACGTATGAGTCCCAACTGTCCCAGATGAAGTGACTCCGAATGAAACCCTCACTCACTGAGAACCATCCCCACAACCAGGAGCTGCGGGGCTGCAGACAGTCCAAAGCAGAAGGGAGGATTAAAAGCGAGCCATTATTTCACCCTCAGCCACTCTGTCAGAGCCAGACAGAGGGACGGCAGAGACGTGTGACGCCATTCACGTGCCGACAGAAGCCGTTCAGCCCATCGAGTCCACGGCAAATCTCTATCGCTTGCTTCTCTCTGAGGTTATTCATCATCAGTGATGCTTGTTCTAATAATAGGGAACTGTGTCTGTCTGGAAATGCTGTCTCCAACATACTGAACCACATGTCATTCACGGCTGTTCATTTCACCGGAGAACCCTGCTGTGTGACACAGCGTGGGGAAGAACTGCAAGGCGTCAGGGGCACGGTCCACACCACAACTGATTTCCCTCAACTTCGCCAGTGTATTCCCAGCTCAGGCAAGTGACTTTGCAAATCAGGTCATAACAGACCGACGGAGAACAGCAAAAACATCTTTCATAACTTCAAACGTGTGTTTCCTTAAATGTATAAATGTGGCGGGTCTATCTATTTCAGATACCATTCAGTATAAGGACGCAAAAGGCATATCAATATGTAATACGAAGAACGGAGCACTGTTATAGCAAAATACTGGCAGTGGCAGTACACACACTGAAAGCTGGAATTGTAATCGAGCAGAGGATGCTTTTCATTCATTAATTTCTGGATTATGCGCCCACCACGATCCCTCTGGGCCGCTCTGTTATCGCTGACCACAGCAGTTTCACGCAGTCTTCAGGTTTTTGTAGCATGTCCCTTCGAGGATGACGTCAAAAGATCTTCACTGTTATTGTCTGATACGTTGTTTCACAGATGTGTCCCGGCTGCGTCAATATAACTACTGTGTAACTTCGCCAATGCTGCTGTTTTAATTGTAATTTCAATCAGGATCACAAAATGTGTCACACTGCAGACAGAGTCCATGCAGCCCACCTTCGCTCTGCTGGCTCCACGCAATGAGGAAATGACTGTGTTTTGATTGATTGATTGTCACATGTACCTAAGTACAGTGGAAAGCGTTGTTTGCGAAAGGTAAAGGCGGATCAGAGTAATCAAGGACATGCAGATCACAGCGTGAGAAAAGCAAAATTTGACCAGACTCGGGAATTCAGGTTACTATGTATAATACGTGCGCTCAGCAAAATCCAAATTGGCAAGATCAGCATTACTTCAAGTTAGACAATTCATTTCTCAGAGCAGCACCGGCCGAGAAGAAACGGTTTTTGAACTTGCTTGTGTATGGTTTCAAGCTTTGGAATCTTTATCTGAACTCGATCTCATCGAAATCATATCTTCTCAGTCAAAAATGAAGTAGTGTGCAAAATTCCAAGGCTCATCTGCAAGGTGAACCCGAGACCTCTCACACCTATGTCACCTGACTGAGGCAATATCACACCCGAGACAAACAAGCGAGAACGGCGCCAGACGTGGTAATCATAAACGAGGTGAGTTTTTTGCTATTTCTGCTGTTTCAGAGTGAAAGAAGCACCGAGTTTTCATCACAGCTCCTTTCCATTCTGACTCGCTTCTCCCAGGAGGCTGTGCTAGCTGCTTTCGCGGAACAGGGCGGTCTTCATTGAGAACTGGACGAACTCATCTGCCATTGTCACGTAGTGTTGGTGGAGAGCAGCTTGAACGCGGTCTTCACCTCCCTCATTAAACACGGGTTTGTCCAGCGGAGTAGGGGTCAGCTGGGAGTGGGAAGTATGGAAATTCTGGAAAGGTGTAGAAAAGTGAGATCGTGCATGCACAAGAAATCATCTTCTTTTGGGAACCCTTGTCCAAATAATGCGATCTGAGACAGATAGAAAATGCAGAACTGTGAGCAAAGAGTGAATCTCTCCCCATTATTCAGGAACAGTGTCTGTGCTTCTCGAAGTCACGGGGAGGCTTCTGCTGTCTGAATTAGCATGGGATATTAATGCACCAAATCCTGTCGCTCACGCAGCTGATGTGATTTCCACGTTGCCTCCAGTTCAGATCATAGATTTCACAGCTCACATCATCCCAGAGTGACAGGAAAGAGAAGGACGCGATTTAGATCATCATCTTAACACAACCTGGGGATAAATTGGATGTGGGAGAGCGGACAGCCTCGACTGATTCCAGCATATACAATCCCACTGTTCACAAGATCTGACCACATGGAAAGAAATGACACAGTGACAAGATGTATTGAATCCGATTCCAAGCAAAACAGAAGCCGATGGAATGAAAAGAGCCATGAGAGCGGGAATGTAACATTATCTGTGAGGAAGTTGTTTTCCAGACTCGAGGAGAGTGCACAGTCCTGTTTCCAGGGGTCAATATTTGGATAAGTAGACTGAATCAGCATCGGAATTAGTGGTGCTGGAAGAGCACAGCAGTTCAGGCAGCATCCAAGTAGCTTCGAAATCGACGTTTCGGGCAAAAGCCCTTCATTCCTTTATTCCTGATGAAGGACTTTTGCCCGAAATGTCGATTTCGAAGCTACTTGGATGTTGCCTGAACTGCTGTGTTCTTCCAGCACCACTAATCCAGAATCTGGTTTCCAGCATCTGCAGTCATTGTTTTTACCTCGTTGAATCAGCATCGGCTATTCTTGTACTGCATCTTTTGTACAATGTTGCAAAAGTACGGGCCTTTTCTATCGAGGGGACAACTTCAAAATCCTCAATGATGCAAAACACACAAATGAGGCGAACAACAAAGCAACCGCAGAAACTCGTGTTACGTCATGGGGGAAACACCCGGCTCAACTTTTGCTCAAATTCGCTCTCTGTCAAATTCCTGAGCCTGAGATTCGAATGGTCTCTGTTAATAAAAACTGTTCGCATCTCACAGCTTCAGTATTTAATAGGCCCCTACATGTATGTCTGACAACAGTAATTGATCCCTCACTGTGTTACTCAGCACACGTAGAGAAGAAATAAATATAAGAACAACAGTCATGTATCTGACTGGGATTTGACCCGATGCTGCTGCAGCCAATCGATTCAGCTGTAACTGAAATTACTTCAACCTTTCCTGTGTCGGTAATAAGATTGCACAGCTCAGTGGTGAGTTTTCATGCTTTGAATTGGACCCAGCATCCTTTCTCAGGTTGAAATTTACTGGGATATAAAGGCACGGTGAAAGACACGGTAGAGTTTACTGGAATATAAAGACGTTAGGAATGACACGGTCAGTGTTCACTTGATACAAAGTCGATAAAAAAGACAGACATGACGGTTTCTTTGAGATAACACCACTAGAAAAGGAAAGAGCAGATTTAATGGGAAGGTGGGACAGATAAAGAACCATGCGGGAGAAATCAGGAAAGACTTCGTTGTGTCTGAAGGGAGGTGATCCAGCTAATGTGACGTTGGTAAGAGTAAATCTGAGGGAACTTCCTTCGTTTAAGTGAGTGGAAACTAAAGGGTGGAGTTTCAAAACCAACGGGGAATGATGAAGATGGTTGGAGCAGATTTTTCTTTTTTATTCTGAGAATTATTGAAATCGGAGATGAATTTTCAGAAATAAAAACATTTTAGGAGCTGATTTCATTATAGTTCAAAGGTCGTGTGCAGACACACATGGAGTGAATTTAACAACGATAGGGATTCTGGGCTGCCTGGATGGCGAGGCAAAAGGGACATACTCTCGAAGTGGATAACATTCATCGGAAAGAAATTGCATAATACCTGCACTTGAAAATGCTACGTATAAGAAGAGCTGCTGGCGTTGATAGGTGTTGCAGTTTATTCTACATGAAATATTATATATTGTAAATACACTGAGCTGTTTGGTTTATCTCTGCATTGAATGGAAGTCTGTTAGCTCAGTCCACTGACTAACTAGTTATGTGAAAAGTGAGACCAACAGCTTGGGAGTAATTCTCTCACTGTCTCAGGTTTGCATAAGGATCATCATCTACTCTGCTCTCCTGATCTGTAATACTATGGTGCCTCTAGTGAGTAAGATTTGGCCTGTAGATGGAAAACATCATTATCATTGCCATTTGTTGCCTTGAACATTTGGTCACAATCACTCAAAAGGAGAGTGAGTCCATTTAATACTCACTTATCTCCGCTTAAAGACCCCGGTGACAAGACTCGACCTTATTCAAGTTTGCACCCTCAGCTTCTCCCAACAGCAAAACTACTTGTTATGCCTTTGTCAGAGTTACTGACAACATTCAAACTCCCCAAAGAGATAAATCTAATACTTTCGATTGGATAATGAACTGTGCGTGTTTGCAGGAAATGGAATGATATGAAATGAGTTAAATAGACTTTCCCAGAATGTAATTCAGTGCAGGGTGAGCGATTTGAGAAAAGTCATTAAGCTAAACTTTCACCTCTGTTTCCCTATCCACAGATGGATATTCAACTGGGGAATATTTGTAGCTTTGCAGATAATAATTGACAGAAATGTGAAACTAGAGTTTTCAAATAAATGCTACTTTACTCAATATTGATTTCAACTGCGTATGATGCCCTAATAATCCCTTGTCAATGTCAGTAACAGCATCTTTAGATAAGCATTCAACTCACAACCGTTGCATTTTACGCACCTTTAAGTAGCAGGCGCTAAACAATTGCGTGACTGTAGCCGCAGACAAGCCAGCTGGTCACATGTCCTACTCATATCCTTAGGAACTTTAACTCAACTGCCCTACTTTTGCTGTGGTTCTGAAATTAAAGCTAACGCAGACAAGGTGAAACTGACATGGACCTGTGATTATTGAAGCATCAGGCTCAGGAAGGGGACACATAAAAATATGCAAAATAGACTTCATTGAAAAATGGGTTTCCGTTGGTTCCTGCGTTGTTTACAGACAATGTTACATTGCCGCTGTCGCCAGACCTTTCCTTCGATCGGCTTCAATTCGAATCGATAAAACTTCGCAACTTCCTTCTGAAAGTTCATACTGGTCACATGAAACACACTGCATTGAGCAATAATCTCCACCATTCCGACATCCATGAACACGTTTCACGGTTTCCATGAATACCGAGGATGTAGGAGTGTGACGCAAGAATACATTCAATTCCAGTTTAAATTGTAATGTCGGAAGAATGCACAGTAAGATTCAGAATGTCAGAAATTCACGTACGTCTCTGTGTCCAGAAGTGCAGCAAATCAGAGGGGTAATCTGTCCCTGAATCCCCACGTTTGCTTGCTCTATGTGTTCAGTGAAAAACCTGTGTGAAGGAGCATGCAGTCTGACAGAGCGCCTGTGAGAATCCTCGATTGTCTGATCTAAAGCGGCAATAGGAGCTCTCCATTCTGGCTGTGAGAGCGGTGGGGTAAATGGGAGGACCTTGATACTCCGTGGTGTAGATTCACATTTCAATATGTTATTGTTGAAAACCCTCTGTCAGAAACAGCACTGACAGAGAGGAACAGGAGGACGCTATTCCAAACACCGGTCCTACCCCACCATTTGACATTGTCATGACTAACCAAATACATCAATATCTTTCCCCGGTCCATCCAGAACAGCCTGTCGCCCAAAGGGAGAAAGACATTTAAGCAATCGATAATGCCTGTGAAACTATTGGACTGGAATATGCGTTTAGAGACAGTGGGTTTCTGCACGAATTTTGTAGGTTTCGTGGGTTAGCAGTTGATTCTGGTCTGATCATGCTTCAATTGATATGATTCCGTCGAAACTCACCAACAAGGAGGTCAGGAAATTTCTGTGGTAAACAGCAATTTCAAGAACCCCAGACGACGGGAATTAACGATGAATCAGCAGAATAATAATTGATTCAGCTGATATCTGAACGCCGATTCTGGTGAAACCCAAAACAACAAACTTTGTATAGCAATGTTAACAATGCTGTAGAAATCTAACGCGCTTTTCATTGCACCACTGAGCCGCGCTAGCCATAATTTTACTGTACCCAAAGTTGTGGTTGTCGTGGAGAAAATGTAATAAATCTCCAGGAGATGCGGAGAGTTCTTCAAGGAGTAGATCTTTTATTAGCAGACAAAAAGCCGTGCCACACAGAAAGCAAATTCTTGAACGACCCCGAAACTCAGGGTCCGTGGCTCTTTATACCCTTTCTTTAATTATATTTCTATTAGCTTACCAGGATGCCCAACTGTGTTAGTCAGAATTATTTCACTCCAGGTATACAATAAACCATTATCGCTCTACTTCTGCCAATAGGGTTTTTCTATTGTCACGATTATGTATTTTACTGCCACATCTGCTGCAGTGATCTTACAAACCAGACTAACCTGTCATGATTAGATTTTTAGCTACCCCATCTGCCACAATGTTTTCCTGTCCCAAGCTGATTAGATATTTAACGTCTTTTTTTCTGCTACAAAGGTTTCAAGCAGGCTGACGCAACTATCAATTAAATATTTAAAGTCAAGTCCTAAATATTTATTGTCACGACTTGTCCCAAACTGCAATGATGATATTTAGCTGGCAAGGTTGACGTTAATAATTGCTATGATCTCAGCCTGTCACAGTAACCGTTCAGCCCCAGTCTGACTCTGCTAATTCGTGGAGGAGCATTCCACTCTGCTTATCCCATCAGGCCACAGTGGCCCCATCCTACCACAGTGACCTTTTGACTCGTGAAGCATTCCACAGACCCCTTGTAACAGATCGACAGTAGTATCCATGCTTTTACCCTTCCCATGCTTTCATGGTCAGTACTTTCCGTACAGTGTTCGGATCTTTGATCAGATATCTGTTTGTCTTCGTCCAACTTTCCAGGACCTGGTCCTTATCCATGTGTGCTCTAGCTTCTCAAGTATTCTGCTAAGTACTCCTGAAGTGTTTTGATGACTCATAGCTTTACCACTCGTTCAAATAGTGAGTTCCAATGATACAACACTCTCAGAATGAAAATGTTCGTCTTATATCTCCTCTGATTATCCTCCCCCTTGCGTTTAACATAGATCTATGTTTGTAAACACTTCCCATAACAAATTTATTCCTATAACACGTATCTATCCCCTTACTGTACACCCTCCCTCACTCACTCTTCTCCGCTCTCAGATAAAGAGCCTGAGCTAAGCTAATTTATCTTCGCCATGACGAGATTGTCGGGCTGGAAAACTACAGCAGGTCAGGCAGCATCCGAGGAGCAGGAGAACCGACGCTTCTAGCATATGTCTTTCATCAGGAATGAGACGTATAGGTGAGGGCAGAGAGATAAATGGGCGGCAGTTGGGGTTGGGGGGAAGGTAGCTGGGAAAGCGATAATTGGATGGAGGCGGGGGAGAAAGTGATAAGTCAGAGCGGGAAAAGATGAATAGTTTCGGAGGGTTGTGCTGAGTTGGATGCTTCGGACTGTGATAATGTGGGGGAAGGGGAATTGAAGATGATTTATCCCGTATTGTTACAGGGTCCCAAGGCAGAATATGAGGCGTTCCTCTTCCAGGCAGCGGGTGGTAACGGTTTGGCGATTGTCCTGTTCTGCAAACCACATTTCAGGGGAGATGTGAAATACCAAAGCCTAAAAAAAGGACAAAACTTATAGAATCAGAGTTGATGGAATTAGACACAACGCAGACAGAAACCATTTGGCCAATTGAGTCTGCTCTGTGCCGCAGAAGAGATTCACACTCCCCTGCCGATCTTTCTAAACCCGCATCATTGATCCAGCTACAAAGATAGAAATATTTTCAAAAGCTCAGCGGGTCAGGCAGCGTCGATGGAGAGAAATCAGAGTTAACATTGCAAATCAAAAACTGTTCCAAGGAATGTTGACCCCAAATGGTCATTCTGTTTTCCCTGAGCTGCAATTCCTACTTTTGACTTTGCCTTTGTCTTTGATTATACAGTCCATTCAGGTTTTGTTTGCCATCTACCTGAAGTGCACTCATTTGGACAGTGAGAAGGAATCGGACCAATCAGAGGAAACCCACACGGAAGAGAGAGAAAAGGAGCGTGTAAATTCCACACAGTCAGTCACATCAGTCTGGAATCGAATGCGGGTTTCTGGCCTCTTAGCCCTCCCAATCTGTAAGCGCCCGTCCCGGATGCGAATTGAACCCAATCTCACGCAGTGACAGGCAGTGGTATTACCCTTGAGTTCTATGCAAAAAGAAGCCTATGTATCAGTACTGGAAATCAATAATCGATTAACTATCCGAACTCTGTTTTTAAATCACTTGACCGACAGCCTTGTAGGTCTTGTCATCAAAAATTCACATCTAAATACTTCTGAAAGTTATGAGGATTTCTGCCTCTCCAACCTTTGCATGCACTGAGTTCCTTTCAACCACTCGCCGTTTCAAAACGTTTGTCTGCGCATTCACTCAAATCTTCCCTCCTCTGTTCTTAAATCTATTACCCCGTGAGTGATCTCTCCATTATAAGGAAACTTTTATTTCAGTCCACGCCATCCGTATCCCTGATTATTTTTTATATCTCAATCATGTCTTCTCTCGATCTCTTCTGCTCTCAGTCTATCCAATCTCTCTTCATAACAGGAGCTCTTCTACCCAGACAACGTTCTGGCAAATCATCCCTGCATCATTTCCAGTGCTAATGTGGTTGCAGAACTGCACGGAATAGTCTACATAGAGCCGATTGAGCAAGTGAAATAAATGATGTGGAAGTCTGCAGAAAAAGGTCTTTTTGGAAAAAAGTTTCTTTTCCTCAGAGCTGCCCTGTGTTCTTTTCCTGAGCCTGAAGTTCCAATAATATCTGATCCATGTCATTAAAAACTGTTACTTGACCATTGATCTCAAAACCACAGTATCGAAATGGATTGACTGGTCTGAAGGTCGCAATGGTATGATTGTGGCACGTTCATCCAGCAACAGCGAGCGCAGCAGCACAGACTGAACAGGGTTCAATGTGAAAATGATTGTAAGGGAAATAGGAGGGGGAGCGTAAAGGAGGTCAGTGATTGTGGGAGGGAGAGAAGTCTCCAAGAATGGGTGAGTCTGAATTCTGATATTTACCTCACAGAGATGTATGAGAGAAGGGATTGATGAAAAATCATTAATGTTAGAGAAAGTTTTTATGTAAAATCAATTAATTCATTTCTGTGTTTCGTTGGCATGTACCACAAGGAGTTAAAAAGGGGAGAAGGTTACATGCCGTAACTCGGATTCTAACGAGGTTACTGCGGCCACAACGCACAACACTGAACATTATACGATCACTGGGCCATGCAGAGATGCGTGTTTGAAAAGAGCAGTAACGACAGAAACATAGGACATGTTAGGAAGAATGGAGAGACACAACAGGACTATATGGCGAGCAATAATAGACATGTGGGAACTCAGAATTGGCTGTATATTCAAATTGGATGTTTCAAGAGGCTGAGGAAGATCCATCGAGTACTGCATATTGAAGACTGAGGTTGATAGATTTTTACAAAACATCAAATTCTCAAGGGATACTGCAGGATATTGTTGAAATGTATGTTTCATCAGCAATGTGGTTTCACATTTGTTGCCTCACGAGCTTCCCCACAGAAGGAAGTACCCATTTCTGCAGTGGATCACATAATCGCAGTTCCTCCACCCAGAATCAATGGGCTGCAAAGATCAAACTGGAAATTGGCATGGAAATGAACACGTGAAGCTACTCTGTCACACCAGTAATGCGATCGGTGAGCACATTGTCCTTCTATGATGGTACAGAATGGCATGAAATTCCGAGACTGGGAGTTCTCCTGGTCAAAGTCGGGGAGGAAGGGCATATTTGTCTCCGGTTATTAGATTATTAAGATACAACAACAGCATTAACCCGCATTGCAGATTGGCTCAGCGGAAGCGTGCTGCAGCCTTAAGCGAGAGGTCGATGTATTGCAAGCATTCAGTGCAATTTTCCTTAACAATGTTGTGTTATTTTGACAGTAAGAACAGTTTTTTTGAT
The DNA here is from genome assembly GCF_047496795.1 of Chiloscyllium punctatum. Taxonomy (NCBI): domain Eukaryota; kingdom Metazoa; phylum Chordata; class Chondrichthyes; order Orectolobiformes; family Hemiscylliidae; genus Chiloscyllium; species Chiloscyllium punctatum. The sequence goes on along the minus strand of NC_092752.1, from coordinate 78,490,495 downwards.
CACATCATCCTCTTGCTCCCAGCAAACACTCCAGTACAGCGTACATCAGTTTCATTCCGACACAGCCACATGTCATATTCTCACTCCCTCTGAGATGATTGGAATTTCCAATGTCATTCTCTGAGATGGAGCATCGTAGCATTGAGATGGTAGTGTAGTGAACAAAGAAGAACAAAGAACACATAACATTTGTAGCCCAGGAACAGGCCCTTTGGACCTCCAAGCCTGAGCTGAACCAAATCAACTGTCTAAACCTATCACCCAATTCCTCAGCATCTGTTTCCGTCTGCTCCCCACTTACTCCCGCATCTCTCAAGGCGCACCATGAATGAAACGACCGTGCCTGCCTCTACTACCTCTGCTGGCAGGCACCGACCACCCTCTGTGCAAAATATTTTCTACACCTATCCTCCTTAAACGTTTCACCTCTCAACTTGAAGGCGTGACCTCTCATTATTGAATAACTCACCTGGGGAAAAAAGCATATCTCTATTCACCCGGTCTGTACCCTGCAAGATTTTGTAGACCTCAATCAGGACCCCTCAATCTCGTTTTTTTCTACTGAAAACAATCATAAACTTCTTAATTTCTCTTCACAGCAAGCATCTTCCATACCAGCAACATCCTCGTTAACCTTCTCTGCACCCTCTCTGAAACGTCCACTTCCTTTTGGTAACTTTACCAGAACTGTGCGCAGTATTCTAAACGTGGCCGAACCAAAATCTTGTACAATTTTAGCATTACCTGCCAGCTCTTAGACTCAAAGCCCGGCCCTATGACGACAAGCATGCCATATGCTTTCTTGACCGCTCTATCCACCTGTGCCGCCATCGTCATGGTACAAAGGACCTGAACTCCCAGATCATCAAATTTCTCCAAGGCTGTCCCGTTTACAGTGTAGTTGGTTCTAGAATTAGGCTTCCCAAAATGCATCACTTCACATTTGCCTCGATTGAACTCCATCTGCCACTTCTCCGCTCAACTCTCCTGTCTATCTATATTCTTCATTCTTTGACTGATCCCTATGCTTTCTGCTACTCACCAATCCTCGAGTCAAATGCAAATGTAGTGGCGATATCGTGGGCGAGCAACCCTTGGAGACTGGAACATGGCAGCTGCTGGTATTTACATCGATGAATAAAATCTGGAGTATTAACCCCGATCAGAGGAACAGAGGCAAAAAAATTTGATTTCCGAATACTCATTCATTCTTGTCCCTTTGAAAGGGGAATTTGCCGTCCTTAACGAGACGTGCCAACATATGACTCCAGACTGACAAAAGTGCGGTTCACCCATAGAATCACTCTGACTCAGTTCAAGATGAATTAAGAATGAACAACAAATAATGTTCAGATCATGATGGCCACACTCCGTGGGAGAATAAAGAAGAATAGAAAAATGGATGACGTGGAAAATTGGGAGTCATCTCTGTTTGGACTCAAATTCAACTGATTATCCAAGCTAAATAGACACATGGATACCCACACCGCCAAGAAGTCAGCTCCATAGGGCGACATCCGGAAAGGATTCAATTATCCGCTGAAGTGTAAACCTACGTGCCCAGGCACAATGTGGATAGGTCATTCACCACTCCCATATGTGAGAAGGGATCACTCAGGAGGCCAACTGGCAGAGTCACCATCAGGTTTACAAAAGACATCAGGGGTCCGATTGTGCTGTTATTGCAGGTGTTCATCACATCCAGCAATGAAGCATGTTTGAACGCCTGTTTCCAGGGGAGTTCCACTGTTTCCTGATGTAGATCAACGATTCAGACTTAGTTGTAGGAGTCATGATTTAGAAGTTTGCAAAGGATGCAACAATTGGTCGTGTATTTGACTATGATGAATAATGTCAGGGCCTGCAGAGATGTATCAATCAGGTGGAAAATAAAAGCGGCGAATGGAATTGAATCCAGACCAGTAAGTGTAATGAATTTGGGGAGTTGTAACAATAACAGTGAGGATTCTGAATGGTGAACGGAACAAACAGGAACAAAGAGATCTTGGAGTGGATATTTACAGATCACTGAAGATTTTTGGACAGGGAGCTCAGTTGGTCGAGAGTATCTTTGGATATTTTCTGTTGTTGATCTCAGACGGTGGATGATATTCGATCTTTAGCAACCACCAGTTTAGGAAACAACTAAAAGAATGAGCACAAGTCTGGTCAATGCAATCATCAACATTTTAAAAGATGTAAGATAAATGATGGAGGGCTGAAGTATACAACTTTGGCCATCAAGACCGCTTCATCACTCAGTGAATTTACCACTGATACATCTCCAAGTCATGCCTTTATGTGCCTTGGAGGGTAACTTGCAAATAGTAGCGCTTCAGTGCATCTTCAGCCTTGTCCTTCTCGTCGGTACAGTTTTTGAGCTTTGAATGTTCTGGAAACACAGCCTAGATGACTTACTCTACCGCATCTTGTAGGTGGTGCACTCTACTGCAATTTTGCCTTAGCGGTGAGGGTAATAAACATTCAGGTATTGAACGTGGTACAGTTAAGTGACTGCGTTGTCGTGGAGGATGTCCAGTTCCTTCAGTAGTATTGAAGCTGCACACATCCAGGCAAATGGAGTGAGTTCTGTTACACATCTAATGTGTGCCTTAAAGATGATGCAGGCTTCACGGAGACATGAGTTGTGTTAATAATCAAACGAAGTCGACTGACGGACATTTTTTTGTCGTCAACTTCTTTATATGGGCGGTCAGGTTCCATTTCTCCTAAATATTAGCTCTGAGGGCGATTGCACGGAGGACGTCAGTTACAACGAAACCATTGAATGTCATTAGAATATAATTAGATTCTCATTTGTCAAAGTTATTATTATTGTATTTGTGTGGACTAATCCGATTCCAATCGCAATTTCATTTCAAATTCCAGTTCCCGTGCTGTAAGGGACAGCAGAGATTTACGAGGATGTTGTCAACTTTGGATAAAATGGAGCTTCGGGGAATGATTGGTCAGGCTGGGATTATTCTCCTTGAAACAAAACCGTGGGATTTTGGGTAGATACAGGCAGGTGCCGTGCACCAGAGGACATAATCTCAGAATGAGATAGCGCTCAGTTAATTGAGAAATGAAGAGTAATTTCCATGCTCAGAGAATATGTGGCTTTTTTTTGGCAACCGAAGTAGAGGCTAAGTTGTTGGTTATTTTCAAATTGTGTCAGGTACTTAATCAGAAAGATGATGAAGTTTGTCGAGGTAAGTGAGCAGAATGGAGTTGAAGATTATCAGATCAACCATGAGTTCGTTGTATGGTGGGGCAGACTCGATGGGATGAATGGCAGACGTCCACTTTGTTTAACATTTGGTCTAACGCCAAATTTTATTCATAAATTGAGAATTGTGAGTGGATGCGATGAAATGATAGAAAAGGTTTATCAAACAGATCAGGAACGAAGCTCATAAGGTCATGAAGAAGAAAGGTGCAGTGACCTGGGAACAACAAATGACACTCTGCACAGCACAGGTGGCGGTTTACAGACGCTATGATTGCTGAAGAAAATTGGTCGGCCTTGTTCAGTTAGCGAGTCAGTCATCACGCTGCATGTGAAAGAATGAAAGGTTCGTTTCATTGGAGCAGTTTGCTGCGGTTTCAATTCCGAGTGTCTGTTTGAAATACTGATCAAATCATTGTGTGGACTGTTAGTTTAAAATAATCATGAATAATCCCATTGGATAAACTTGTGCTCCCGATCACTTGTTAGTTATTTCTCTATCAGTCATTTAAATTAATGGAAGGACAAGATGGAATGAGGGACATAAAGAAAAAAATGTGTACCTTCTCATTACACCAATTTAATTTACAACTGATTAGAACATCTGCTCTCATTCTTTATTTCAATTTTAATGTGGTGATTATCATTCGTGAATTTCCCGTGCAGTGAAGGGCAAGAACAAAATTCTCGATCCAGTGTAAACCAGAGGTGTGAGATGCAAAATAAAAATGCAGTAGTGTTATGTGGAAAGAGCAACCAAAATGTGACTCAACCCGTGAATGTGGAGCACCGTAGTATAATAACCCATAATCTCCCGGTCTCCTCAGCACGTTTTGGAAAGGGGTGACATGTGACCTCATCAAGGTTACATGTGGTGAAATCCGTGGATGAGAAATGTCTAGAGCTAAATTGATTCCACATCATACAGTTTCTGCTTTCACCAGAATTACAATAACAGCAAAATTCAAGAAATAGCCTTGCTCGTCGGAATGAACATCTGTCATTGATTCATTCTGAATCAGAACTGCACGGAGGACGTCAGTTACAACGAAACCATTGAATGTCATTAGAATATAATTAGATTCTCATTTGTCAAAGTTATCATTATTGTATTTGTGTGGACTAATCCGATTCCAATCGCATCTTGTAGATGGTGCACTCTACTGCAATTTTGCCTTAGCGGTGAGGGTAACAAACATTCAGGTATTGAACGTGGTACATTTAAGTGACTGCATTGTCGTGGAGGATGTCCAGTTCCTTCAGTGGTATGGAAGCTGCACACATCCAGGCAAATGGAGAGAGTTCTGTTACACATCTAATGTGTGCCTTACAGATGATGCAGGCTTCACGGAGACATGAGTTGTGTTAATAATCAAACGAAGTCGACTGACGGACATTTTTTTTGTCGTCAACTTCTTTATATGGGCGGTCAGGTTCCATTTCTCCGAAGTATTAGCTCTGAGGGCGATTGCACGGAGGACGTCAGTTACAACGAAACCATTGAATGTCATTAGAATATAATTAGATTCTCATTTGTCAAAGTTATTATTATTGTATTTGTGTGGACTAATCCGATTCCAATCGCAATTTCATTTCAAATTCCAGTTCCCGTGCTGTAAGGGACAGCAGAGATTTACGAGGATGTTGTCAACTTTGGATAAAATGGAGCTTCGGGGAATGATTGGTCAGGCTGGGATTATTCTCCTTGATACAAAACCGTGGGATTTTGGGTAGATACAGGCAGGTGCCGTGCACCAGAGGACATAATCTCAGAATGCGATAGCGTCCATTTAATTGAGAAATGAAGAGTAATTTCCATGCTCAGAGAATATGTGGCTTTTTTTTGGCAGCCGAAGTAGAGGCTAAGTTGTTGGTTATTTTCAAATTGTGTCAGGTACTGAATCAGAAAGATGATGAAGTTTGTCGAGGTAAGTGAGCAGAATGGAGTTGAAGATTATCAGATCAACCATGAGTTCGTTGTATGGTGGGGCAGACTCGATGGGATGAATGGCAGACGTCCACTTTGTTTAACATTTGGTCTAACGCCAAATTTTATTCATAAATTGAGAATTGTGAGTGGATGCGATGAAATGATAGAAAAGGTTTATCAAACAGATCAGGAACGAAGCTCATAAGGTCATGAAGAAGAAAGGTGCAGTGACCTGGGAACAACAAATGACACTCTGCACAGCACAGGTGGCGGTTTACAGACGCTATGATGAAGAAAATTGGTCGGCCTTGTACAGTTAGCAAGTCAGTCATCACGCTGCATGTGAAAGCATGAAAGGTTCGTTTCATTGGAGCAGTTTGCTGCGGTTCCAATTCCGAGTGTCTGTTTGAAATACTGATCAAATCATTGTGTGGACTGTTAGTTTAAAATAATCATGAATAATCCCATTGGATAAACTTGTGCTCCCGATCACTTGTTAGTTATTTCTCTATCAGTCATTTAAATTAATGGAAGGACAAGATGGAATGAGGGACATAAAGAAAAAAATGTGTACCTTCTCATTACACCAATTTAATTTACAACTGATTAGAACATCTGCTCTCATTCTTTATTTCAATTTTAATGTGGTGATTATCATTCGTGAATTTCCCGTGCAGTGAAGGGCAAGAACAAAATTCTCGATCCAGTGTAAACCAGAGGTGTGAGATGCAAAATAAAAATGCAGTAGTGTTATGTGGAAAGAGCAACCAAAATGTGACTCAACCCGTGAATGTGGAGCACCGTAGTATAATAACCCATAATCTCCCGGTCTCCTCAGCACGTTTTGGAAAGGGGTGACATGTGACCTCATCAAGGTTACATGTGGTGAAATCCGTAGATGAGAAATGTCTAGAGCTAAATTGATTCCACATCGTACTGTTTCTGCTTTCACCAGAATTACAATAACAGCAAAATTCAAGAAATAGCCATGCTCGTCGGAATGAACATCTGTCATTGATTCATTCTGAATCAGACCTGTGTCAGAATGAAACAGCAAACAAGAATTTCCCGTCATATTCACGCACACATTTTGCCTTGACTCATAATTTCTTCAGTGACGTTCTCTCTCATGTGAAGAAGTAGCCATGGAGAGGGATATAAAGACGAGGTTGCGGTTCAATAGCCATTCTCATATGGATTAACTGAATTGGGTTAAATCGCAAGAAACGCTGTTTTGATCGTTTCATTTTAATAATTAAACTGAAAGTCACACTGTTCATTGTAATAATTGGAAGTGAATAAGATTTATCTCATTGGAACGATTAATGATATATGCAAATTTGTTCCGATTTATTTCAGCTGAAAGAAAATACTGCTTAGAAAAAGAGACGATTAAAGTCCAAAAGAAAAACCAACAGTTCTGTTGCTCGTGCTTTGGCAGAGTTCAATGATCACTAAATGGACCAAACATCATGGTGATCACAACTTTTAGCCACGTGATTAAAGCAGGAAGTCTATCTCCAAGCAACGGTTCACTTACTGTTCATTATGTAATATCTTTCCTTTACAATAAAAAAATCCACTCAGTTCCATTTGCAATGCTTCAGATGGCATAGTATGCCAAATCTTTCCAAATCCAGGGTATTTGAAACAAAATCTTATTCAGCTGTGCATGTTCACGTAATTTCTAGACTTTTAAAGTCGACCAACTGAGACATTGTTTCCCCGCGGCTTCCAACCGACTCCACCCCACCCCTACAACTTTACCTCGCCACAGGCTATTTCTATACTTGTGAAATTTATTCCTTGTATGTCACCAAGTGTGCCTTTCCAAATATTTTGAATAACACATTCTTGGAGTGTCAGCGATTCTGCTCTCATCATTTCTTTGTCCCTCAAAGGTTTTGAAGGTTTGACATTTAAATATTTACTCACTTGAACACAAAAAACACGAGTCACAAAAATACCAGTCACAACTAAAAACAGTCACAAAAAGCATTGGCTCGTTACAATAAGACCCTTATGAAAAATGTTCTACTCAACAGTAATTCGACGACCGTGAACATCTTCATATCGTTCTTGCAAAGAACACTCTTATTATTCCTAAACTTTTATTATCGTAATTTATTTCGACATTTGTATCAGAACTAGGAAGAAAACGAGAAGCAATTCACGAGTATTTGCAGGAGTGAAAGTCAAAATAAATTAATTTTACAGTGTCACCATTCAGTATTTTCTCTGACTAAGCAGATAAAGATGTTTAAAGTACGAGCTCAAAATGTTTTCACCTACAGTTGTACTAAGTCAAAATTAAGTTACTTTATTGTGCGACACTCCAACTGGAACCCTGATTGGAAAGCGGCTCCATATGTTGATGTTCGAATCCTCCGTCATTTGTAATAAAGCATGGTTATTGGTTTTAGTGAAATATTTCCTGTGCAATTACTGAAGTCAGGTGTAAGAAATCAAGTGCATGTATTGGGTGGAATTGTTCACCAAATATTTACTGTGGTTCTTGTTCTCAGGAACAATAAGATACTTCCTCAGGTTTTTCTCCTGAGCAGTAATTAGATGACCAGGAAGACTTTGTGTGACTGTATGCGCCGTGTCTCTGAGCATTTTTAAAAAATTACATTGAGATATTTTACTAATAACGGAAGGGATTAATAATCGTGTGTTAAAGGTCTTAACTAATGTCATATTTTCTTTATAAAATTACGAGGATTCCGTTGTGCAACAATGATTTGGAGATGCCGGAGTTGGACTGGGGTGGACAAAGTTCAAAATCACACAACACCAGGTTATAGTCCAACAGGTTTGTTTGGAATCACTCGTTTTCAAGGTGCTGCCTCTGTATCGGATGATCTGATGCACAGACAGCGCCAGGTAAACCAATGCTTCCAAATTAACCTGATGGACGATAACCAGGTGTTGTGTGATTTTTTAACTTCGTGAAACAAACTGAAAAACCACATGTGATAAGTGAGATATATGCAAAATCGATTTTCAAAGCATTTCATCTTTACAATCAATTTGACTCGGCCATTGGAAAAATAAACCGAACTCTCAGGCAGTTCATCAATTGAACATTCAGTAGAAATTAAACTTAATAAAAGACATAGCAATAATGAGATGAATTACAACATTGTATTGTATAATAAAGGTAATCTGAAGAACTGAAGGGTACTAGCAAGTGGCATTTGCTTCATTTTACTGAAGAAAAATCGAACTTTTTTTTCATCTTGCGTGGACTAGAAAATAAGGATAAGTATATGTGAGGTGTTCAAATATACAATACTGATGTGCTAAATGCTTATTGAATCTCTTCTGCAGAATTAAGTTCACAGAATAAACAATGTTTGGGCATTCATGATCTGATTGGAATTAAAATCCTGTTGTCCACTATATGCATAATAATTGGATGTAGCAAGGTATTTTGATTTTAAAATCAAATGAATTTCATTTCTTAGATATATTAAATTTTGAAAACTACTAAGTCCTCAAACTTAAAATTTAGAGACAATGCAATGTGATACATCCTTTTATTAATAACCTGCAGATAAAAGATTGCAGATTGTGAGATTATTAGAATGAATCACAGACAGAAGCAGATCCAAAACTGGATTTAAAAACAATGCAAACTCCGCTTAGTTATATTCTAATCACCATTCTAAGCTGCTCTGATGCATCTCTGTTCAAGATGAACTCACACCTCCAACAGTAATTATTGGTGAAATGGCATTAGATATCTCATAATTTATCAGGTTGTGGTTACTTTGATTCTCCTAGGAGAGAGACACGAGTAGAGCTCCACAAGTTCCTTTCGTTATCTTCCCACCAAGGAAGGGTGGGATTATAATCGATTGGGATTACTCAAATGCAAACGAACCAGTGTTCATTGCGATAACTGGGCTGGTAATTAATTAGACTGTTTCTGTGTAATCGACTGAGAATGAAATGGCAATTCACAATAATGATGGAACTAATCACATATGCTCTTACTTAAAAATTAAGATTATGATAATTGAGAGAAAGATAATAGACACATCATGCACTTATTGTAAATTAATAAAAAAATACAACTGCTGTATATGTTTAAAGTGTTTTTTTCTTATAATAGAAAGATCATTAGAACATTTAGCAGTAGGACGCAATCTGAAGAAAATGTTATTCACTGTGATTATTCAGCTGCAGAGAACTTCCCCTCCTTCCACAAACGTATAACTTCCAACGATTCCATATTCACTCTGATTGATAAAGGAAAGAGCAAACAGCTGTAAAATCCTTTTTTCTTGTTTACACAAAATGTCACAAATTTCAAATTTATTTTAGCTTTAAAATATTTAAATCTTACTGTGAACAGAAATACAATAAATCTTGGCGTTGAAGAACAATATAATCAAACCAAATTAAAATACACATTGATATTCACAATAATTGGGGGAGTGAACACTGCAATTTATTTCCATCAGTTGATGTACTGAGCCATAATTCCAATTTCATACTCCATTTGGATAGGCAATGGTTAGATATTAGCAATAACAAAATTATTATACTGTCAGTGAACTGAATATTAATGAGAAATCTCACATTGCTATTTGAATGAGCAATGTGTCGAAATAAACAGTAATTACTGGTGAAATGCCATTAGATATCTCATAATTGATCAGGTTGTGATTACGTTTCTTGTAGAAATGATTAGCATTCAAATATTTCCAATGAGCATTGGATGGAAAATCAATGCTTTTTGGTGTAGACCTGAACGGTTTTTTTTTTAATTACAGTATCGGCACTAGGAAATAATGGATTAAACTGATGTGCGAATCTCACCTTACTGAATATTTCCAAGCTTTCTAACATGTTTCTAGTTCAATCTTCAGTATAAAAAGGGTAATTTTGGCTCAGCACATCTGTAACTGTAAACATTTCAATACATCTCCACCAAAGTTATTAATCTGACAATTCAGAACAAATATAAAAAAAATACCTCTGTAAATGTCATTGACTATATCTTTTGATTATAGTTAAGTTCATTCTCTACTTACTTTATTCCTATTTCTGACACCAGTGATTAATATTGATTAGATTAAATGTCATATGAGTGAGACATTAGTTTTCTCTCAATGATCTGTGCAGCACAGGAATAGGTCATTTGGCCCATAACGTTGTGCTGAACATAATGCAAAAGAAACTCTCCGCTTCGGCCTACCCTTGGTCCATATCCTTCCAAATTATCTAAATGAACATTAAAGAGCCTTAATGCATCGGCCTCTCCCACCATCGCTGGAAGTTCATTCCAGACACCTACCCCCACTCCCGTGTAAAAAAACAAATTGCCCCTTGAACTGTCTCCCCTAACCTTAAACGCAAGTCACATAGTTTTGACGTTTCAACTCTGGGAAAAACATTCAGAGTGTCAAACCTATCTATGTATCTCATGATTGCATAGACTTACATAAAGTCTTCCCCCAGCCTCTGCCACTCCACAAAAAGGTCGAATGAGTTTTTCTCGCCTCTCCAAATCCAGACAGCATCCGGGTAACTGCTCTCTGTACCTTCTCCAAAGCCTCCATACCCGTCTTGTAATGTGGCAAACAGAAATGAATACAATCGTTTAAGTATGCCTTAACCAAAGTCTTATAACATGACTTTGGTTACAACATGACTTCCTGACTCTTGTAACCAGTTCCGTGACCAATAAAGACAAGCATGCCATTTGCCTTCCTTACCACCCTATCTACTTGCATGGTCATTTTCAGGGAGCCATGGTCTTGAACGCCAAGATCACTTTGAACAACAAAGCTGTTCAGGGTCCTGCCATTATACACTTTTCCTTAGTATGAGATCTCCCAAAGTGAAACACCTCACACTTATATGGATTCAACTTCACCTTGAATTTCTCTGCCCATATCTGCAATTTATCTTTTATCCTGCAGTATTCCTTGACAGCCTTCTACATTATCCACAACTCCACTGAACTTTGTAATGCCTGCAAATCTATTAACTCACTCAATTCGATTTAAATCCATGTCACTTATATACATTTTTATCACAAACAGAAAAGTTTCAGTACAGATCCCTTTGGAAAAAAAGACAGAAAATGAAAGAAATGCAGAATTCTTGAATAAATGTGGTTTTTCAATGACAGAACAATGCTGATGAATAATCTCTGAAGGTCTATTTTTGTTTTTAAATTAACCCAATATTTTAATTCTCAGTTTTCTGATCTTAATGAATACCGAGTAAAAAAAAAGCTTTGAAAATATTGAATCATTTTAAGTGTTGAGTTCTAACATTAATTGTTAGTTTATTGTCATTTCAATTACCACACCATAATGTATTTTAATCTAGTAATGAGCATCAGGCGATTCACATTTCAGTTTAATCCATTATTTCTTAGTGCCAGTATCATAATGAAATATTAACTTTCTTTTCAGGTCAACAGACCTGCAATCCACCAATGGTTTCTCATCCAAAATTCATAATAACTATCTCGTTTTCTTTCATTTGAATTCTCATATTAATGGAAGGCATATTAATCAGCCTTATCAATTAAGAAGTGGCTAACTATTTTTCACATAAATATTTCAGTTCTTTCCAACATATTGCACAATTACATTGCAATAAGGGTTTTCTCATCATTCTTAAATTTGCTATCAGCCATTTTAAAACTAATTATTGCAATTAACAAACCGGTAATCATTGTTGAAATCTAATATCTCCAACTTTAGATGAGGAATTACGGCTCAGTACATCAACTGATGCAAAACGTATTGCACTCTACAATCTCTTAATCTTACCAAAAATAGTTTTAAGTGTGGAAGCTTAGTTGGATTGAACTGACTGTGAGCAAAAATGCATTCTGAAGATGGGTCACTGGACCCAAAGCATTAACTCTGATTTCTCTTCACAAATGCTGCCAGATCTGCTGAACTATTTTCCAGCAATTTCTGATTTTGTTTCTGATTTCCAGTAGCCACCGTTTTTTGCATTCTTGTCCTGATTGTTTTTCATTTCAATGCCAACATTTCTGTTTTCTGATTATTACAATAAGAACTAACTGTTTTCATGCTAAATATCATTTCAATTTCATGTATTTCTTCCGTACGCAAAACAGAATTAACAAATGTTTGTTCTCGCAAGGTTTGTGACGGTTTATACCTCAGGTTGAGGTTTAGGGTGTAGGTTTGCTCGCTGAGCTGTAGGATTGATATCCAGACGTTTCATTACCTGCCTAGGTAACATCATCAGTGGCAACCTCCAAGTGAAGCGAAGCTGTTGTCTCCTGCTTTCTATTTATATCTTTCTCCTTGGTGGGATTGCTGGGTTTTGTGGTGATGTCATTTCGTGTTCGTTTTCTGCGGGGTTGACAGATGGCATCTAGATCTCTGTGCTTGTTTATGGCGTTGTGGTTGGTGTGTCAGGCCTCTAGGAATTCTCTGGCATGTCTTTGCTTAGCCTATCCCAGGATAGATGTGTTGTCCCAGTTGAAATGTGTTTTTTTTACACGGATGAAAAAAAAACACCATTTCGACTGGATCAACACATCTATCCTGGGATAGGCTAAGCAAAGACATGCCAGAGATTTCCTAGAGGCCTGGCACTCCAACCACAACGCCATAAGCACACACATGGATCTAGATGCCATCGCTCAACCACGCAGAAAACGAACAGGAAATGAAATCACCACAAACCCCAGGAACCCCATCCAGGAGAAAGATATAAATAGAAAGCAGGAGACAACAGCTTCGCTTCACTTGGAGGTCTCCACTGATGATGTTACCTAGCCAGGTAATGAAACGTCTGGATATCAAACCTAAAAATCAGCGAGCAAACCTACACCCGAAATGTTTGTTCTATTACAGTAAAACTTGAATTCTTAGAAATCACAATTTTGTGAAAATGAGGGAAGTTGTCTTTCGCTGAGTAGTCACATTGAATGACTAATTCTTTATTTCCAATTCATATGCATTACAAAGCAGTTTAATTTTAATTTCTGTATATGAATAATTGTTTCAAACATATCGAATTATTTGACTATCGTGACATTTTTATTTCATTGAGATCAATGTCGCTTCGGTCCATCAGTATTAGAAATTACTAATTATTTTAATTGGTCCATTACACACTGAACTGTCTAATACAATCCTAGTCCAATTATCACAATAAATATCTGAGCAGTTTCCCATTGAGTAACCATAGTAAGTATATGATTATAGTCCTGCCCATCCTGCATGGGAACATTATTGAGCGCTCTGGTAATGTCTGTACTAATACACCAGGAGGCATGGGTTGAATTCCCACCTTCAACAGAGATGTGTCAAAGCACCTCTGTGAGTTGGTTAGAACATATCTAGGTGTCTATTGAATTGCTTTTCAATCCAACATTTCCTCAACTTGTATCTGTTGTTCATTGCTATGACCACAATATCTGCACTTTATTGGCTTTAGGTCACTGATTAAAATATAAAGGGGATTATGCTGCTTCTAAATACCTATCAACTTTGCAGTATTAAAGATTCTACAGTGTAAATAATATTTAAATTGAGAGGGGAAAGATCGAAGAGGGATCTGACGGGCAATTTTATTCGTACAATATGTTTGGCACATATGGGATGAGCTGTGAGAGGAAGGGGCAGCGGCTGGTACAATTACAACATGTAAACGACTTTTGGACAGTTACATGGATAGAAAACATCCAGAGGGGTATGGAACAAACACAGGAAAATGGGACGAGTTTAGTTTAGGAAACCTGGCCAGCATGCCAAGTTGGGCTGAATGGGCTGTTTCTGTGCTGTGCCAATCTACCATTCTACAATTCAAAGTTGACTGTGATTGGTAAAGGAGAGAACGAGCGTGTGTTAATTCTGTTTTGTGTCCAGAAATAAAGTGGAATGAATTTTAATTTTGTCATGTAAAATAGTTCACTCTTATTGTGATTAAAAACACAATGAATATGAACATTGAAGTGAAATATAATTAAATCAATTCAACTATGTTTCCATGGTTAAAGCAGAAATTGATCTTTACAATGATTGTGAGATTGTACACTGCAATATCTTCACAACAGTTCTTGCACTGAGCCATTATTGCACATTTATACCCCTTACTGAACTGAACAATTATGAGAAATTAGAATTTTGAAAATCTATCTACGCACTTAGAAGAAGGAGCAATTTAATTTTGCAATGTGACTGTGCAATGTGTAGACATGAACAAGAATTATTGCAGTGAAATGTAATTGCAGTTCCCTGAATTTCTACGGCTGAGATTAATGCGATCATTCAAATCAGTAAAAGTCAGATACTTTCAAAATATGTTGGATGCAAAATCACTGGTTCCATTGTGGGATAGTTGACCTGAAAACAACAATATTGTTACAGTGGATTAAATTAAACAATACATTAAATTAAAATGTGGATCACGTTAGAAACACAAACAAATTATTCTGCAATTATTATAAGACTAATGAATTCAAAATAAATGCTGTAATCTGAACAAATAAATCAATTCAATATTTTAAAAACACTTTGCTCTGATGTTGATTAGACGTTCATTATGCTCAGTAAACTGAAAACTGAAATATAGTCGCGAGATTGATGGACTGGGAACAATAAATGAGCCATTCAGTTATTATTGAAAATAATTTATTTTTGATGAAAAATGCAGACAATACAATTCAAAAGTTATTGTGTTTGTTGAACTAAACAAGTGATGTAGGTAACTTCATTTCTCGCAAAAAATACAGTAATGCATTTCATTCAATTCAATTAATTGTAGAAACATGTATTTTTAATTTATGTGATTTTATCCTGATCAATGTTGAAACATTAGTACCTGAATTTGGAAGAAAATTATTGGTAAAGAAAGTGAATATCTGAGTGACCACAAGATACAGTCAATGACATTTGATAGAAAATCAATTTGCATGATTTTGTGATTATTGAACATTAATAAGTAATGTTGTAATAAACATTAAAACAAAATCAACAGTTCCAAAGCAGCTGTTTGTTGTAACAAATTGAACATAAAAACACTTCTGCAGGGCACATGATCTGAAAAAGCAAAAAATCTCTTGACGTGATATTTCAGCTAAAAGATACTTTCCTTTTTTTTTTAAAAAAGGGGTACAACTTTCAAGAATTCAAAAGTTATTGTGTTTGTTGACCTGAACAAGAGATGTAGGTAACTTCATTTCTCACAAAAGAAAGTGGAATGGGAACTTTAAAATTTTTTTTAGCAAGAAACACAATGTAGCTTTTAGTGTAATCATTTAAATTAAAATGCATGTTCGTATGGAATTGAAATATAATCAAAGCAAATGAAACAGGATTAAAATAAACATCAACACGAATTCCATTATTGAACTAAAAATCAACTAGCATTGCACTATTACAATAAAAATCAGCATTTGCTATGATTGCAAAACTGTACAGTGCAATGTGTTTACACAAGTCAATGTATGGAAACATGATACTACACTTTGGGATGAATGTACTGGATTGAACTATTATTAAATATTGGATATAAGCAACAATTAGTCTGAAAAACAGTTAATGTCAAACATTAAATTGGTGAGAAATCTGATTTTACTGTGCAACTGTGTAAAGTGTAGACATGAACAGTAATTATTAGGGTAGAATAGCAATCTGACATGACTTAAGGTTTCATATTAATTCCATGATTACTTTGTGTTTTCACATCAAGAAGAGATAACATATTTACTATGAATGCTTGGTTGTTTCATTGGTTGGTTTGTGGATGTTTTAACCTGGATAGAATGACTACATTTTTCATTGTAAGAAATAACATATTAAACTAAAATGGGAATCTCACGATGCTTGTCACAAAGATTTAACTGAATTACCGTCTGGTTAATGGAGTGACAATGAATTTACAATTAATTTTAGTACTCTGGCAAATTAAATGATTCGATATTTTAAAATTATTTTGCTCTAATGTTGATTAGACTTTTTATTGAGATCAGAGACATGAAGATTAAATTGCTTTTTTGGTAGATTGACAAAAAACATATTAGACATTCAGTGATTATTAATTATCATTGTTTTGTCATTCATAATTCTCAGTTATTCAAGAATTTCTTGCTTTACATTTCTTCCCAAAAAGAATAATTTCATGGAATTTTTCATATCATCAATATTTACAAATTTGAGTCAGAGTTGGGAAGAGAATAAATAGATAAGGAATGTGGGTATCACAGCAAAAAATAGGCAACAGTATTTGTCGCACAATTATTTTCAAAATTTCTCTGAAAAAATGTATAATCGGTTATGCGCAAATGCTTGCAGCTACAAATACAGTGAGCCATAATTACACTTTTGCTGTGATGAATAGTCGAGAAACCTATCACAAACATTAGTAATATTCAGGAATTTCTTCATCTCAATAAATGTCAGTATTAGCTTGCTCATCTATTAATGATGAAGGGTGATTATTGGTCAGAGAAAGATGTGTGTAAATTATAAGAAGGTGCCTATTGCATATCTTTGGATGGGGTGTTATGGTGATGTTTGTTGTGGTTATTCATCCTGGGAAAAATAAGATTATTACAAAGAGATATTCAGTGAACAGTGATTAGGTGACCTTGAAGACCATCGTTTGGTTTTATGTGCAGTGATTAAGAGTAATTTGATTTCAGTAGCATTGGGCTATTTTGCATGATTTGGCAAATGATTAATAATCTTGTGACAAAATTTTGAGGATGATCATGAGCTGTATTCGATCAATCCAGTGGGTTGGTACAAACATCCTTCACTGTTTTCCTTCCCATGAGAGGCTTGCTATGCTCAGGAACTGGCTGGAAGCCAAGATGCCAGAAAATCTGGTTCAACCTCTCGAATACACAACTCTCAGGCTGGTTGTCACTGGATCCCCGGAACTTTTGTGACCTCTTTTCTGGAGCTGAATGATGCTGGCTCTGTTTGATTTCATTTGAGCAGGTTTCTTTTCGATCAGATTTCTCTGGCTGTCGGTGAATTTCAAACATTCAATTTCGGGCCACAGGTCACTTGACCTCAGTCAATAATTAAAATAGAGTTCACTTATTGTGACAGCGATGTGATAATTAACGGTGGCGTTTTAACTAATGAAATGATTAAACATTTTCCAGCAGTTTACACAGACATTAATTAGATATTCATTAAGATATGTAAACTGAGAAGTATAATCTAGTTGCAGGATTACTGAATTGTAAGAAAGATTTAGTTACTGTGTTTTCTAGAAGGAATTGTTTAATCATTCAAATAGGTCAGCTCTTCCTGAATTCTACGTACCTTTATTTGTAGCGAACACTCATCTAGGACTCATTTGATTTGTCTTTTAAACTGTGTTTCAAGATTTCAACGGGACATTGACATTGATCTGAGCTGAGAAGTAGGAGATTGAGTTCAACCTGGAAAAGTGTGAAGAGATTCATTTTAGAATTTTGAATTTGAATGCAGACTATTGAATGAAATGTAGGATTTTTGGCAGTGTGGAGGAACAGAGGGATCTTGGAGTCCATGTCCATAGATCCCTCATAGAGGAGGTTTACCAGGATCCTGCCTGAAGTAGAGGGCACGTCTTCTGATGAAAGGTTGAAGGAGCTAGGGCTTTTCTCATTGGAGCAAAGAAGGATGAGAGGCAACTTGACAGACAGGCTTAGATAGAGTGATGAGAGGCTTAGATCGAGTGAACAACCAGAGACTCTTTTTCCCAGGTGGAAATGACTATCATAAGAGGGCATAATTTCAAGGTGAATGGAGGCATGCTTAGTGGAGATGTCAGAGGTAGGTTCCTATTACAGAGTGATGAGTGTGCGGAATGTACTCCTAGCAGTGGTAGTAGAGTCAGATACAGTAAGTGTATCTAAGTAACTCGTGGCTACGTACATGAATGATAGTAAAATGAAGGGAATATAGGTTAGTTTGATCTTAGAAGAGGATAAAAGGTTAGCACATGGACCAAATGTCCTGTACTGTGTTGTACTGTTCGATGTTCTATGTACTGAACTGAACAGTTATTACATATTAGCAACAAATAGATTTTCAAAGCTCTATTAGCGAACATTAGAATAATGATAAATCTCACCTTGCTATTCGACTGAGCTATGTGTGGACATAAACAGGAATTATTGCAGGGAAAAGTAATTAAGGTTTTCAAAATTAATAAATTTGAAATTACCGAGGTCATTCAAATGGCGGCCTTTGTGGGGAGCCGCAGAAAATGGGGGAGATACTAAATGAGTATTTTGCATCAGTATTTAATGTGGAAAAGGATATGGAAGGGATATAGACTGTCGGGAAATAGATGGTGATATCTTGCACAATGTCCAGATTACAGAGAAGGAAACCCTGGATGTCTTGAAATGGGTAAAGGTGGATAAATCCCCAGGACCTGATCAGGTATACCCGAGAACTCTGCGGGAAACTAGAGAAGTGATTGTTGGGCCTCTTGCTGAGATATTTGTATCATCGATAGTCACAGGTGAGGCGCCGGAAGACTGGACTTTGGCTAACCTGGTGCCAACGTTAGGGCAAGAAGGGCAGTAAGGACAAGCCAGGGAACAATAGACCAGTGAGTCTGACCTCGGTGGTGGGCAAGTTGTTGGAGCAAATCCTGAGAGACCAGACGTACATGTGTTTGGAAAGCCAAGCACTGATTATGGATAGTCATCATGGCTTTGTGCGTAGGAAATCATATCTCACAAACTTGCTTGAGTTTTTTGAGGAAGTAACAAAGAGGTTTGATTTTGGCAGAGCAGTAGATGCGATTTATATGGACTTCAGTAAGGCGTTCTTCCCATAGGAAACTAATTAGTAAGGTTAGATCTCACGGAATATGGGGAGAACTAGCCATTTGGATACAGAACTGGCTCAAAGGTAGAAGACAGAGGGTGGTGGTGGAGGGTTGTTTTTCAGACTGGATGTCTGTGACCAGTGGAGTGCCACAAGGATCGGTGATGGTTCCTCTACATTTTGACATTTATATAAATGACTTGGATGCGAGCATAAGAGGTATAGTTAGTAAGTTTGCAGATGACTCCAAAATTGGAGGTGCACTGGAGAGCCAAGAGGGCTACCTCACATTACAACAGGATCTGGACCAGATGGACCAATGGGCTGAGAAGTAGCAGATGGAGTTTAATTCAGTTAAATGCGAGGTGCTGCATTTTGGGAAAACAAATCTTAGCAGGACTTATACACTTAGTGGTAAGGTCCTTGGGAGTATTGCTGAACAAAGAGACCTTGGAGTGCAGGTTCATAGCTCCTTGAAAGTGAAGTCGCAGGTAGATAGGATAGTGAAGGCGGCGTTTGGTATGCTTTCCTTTATTGGTCAGAGTATTGAGTACAGAAGTCAGAAGGTCATGTTTCGGGCTGTACAGGACAGTGGTTAGGCCACTGTTGGAATATTTCGTGCAATTCTGGCCTCCTACCTACCGGTAAGAAGTTGTGAAACTTGAAAGGGTTCAGAAAAGACTTACAAGGATGTTGCCAGGGTTGGAGGATTTGAACTACAGGGAAAGGCTGAACAGTCTGGGGCTGTTTTCCCTGGAGCATTGGAGGCTGGGGCGTGACCATATAGAGATTTACAAAATTTTGAGGGGCATGGATAGGGTAAGTAGGCAAAGTCTTTTCTCTGGGGTCGGGGAGTCTAGAACTAAAGATGGTAGGTTTAGGTTGAGATGGGAAGATATAAAAGAGACCTACAGGGCAACTTTTTCACACAGAGGGTCGTAAGTGTATAGAATGAGCTGCCAGAGGAAGTGGTGAAGGCTGGTACAATTGCAACATTTAAGAGGCATTTGGATTGGTATATGAATAGGAAGAGTTTGGAGGGATATGGTGGGATTAGATTGTGTTGGGAAATGTGGTCGGCATGGATGGGTTGGAGTGAAGGGTCTGTTTCCATGTTGTATGCCTCTATGACTCGATGACTCTTAATGAGAAAAAAGTCAGATTTTTACAACGAGTGTTGTATCAGAAATCATTGATTCTTTTGTATGTGTGATGATCTGGAAGAAAATGGATTTTTATATTACTGTATTAGTACAAGGGAACACTAGATTATTTTCAAATATGAAATTCACTGTAATTGTTAGCCAGAATAAGTTAAAGCTTTGTGTAATTATTGTAATGCTGATGACTTAATAATTGTTGTTAGAATTCTGAAAAAAGAAAATGTTATACTATTTGTCCTAAGAGTCAATAAATTAAATTGATATATGAACCACAATATACCTGTTAGCAAAACTAATTTAAATTATTATGCAATTATTGTCAAGGCAATGACTTGATAATTAGTGCTAGTATCTAAACAAATAAATTGATTCAATATTTTGAAAGCATTTTGCTCTGAAATTGATTGGATATTTATTAAGATCGGAAAACGGAGGGAATAAAATGCAATAGCTCGCTTGATTGGATTGAAGAAGAAAATGAGACAGTCCATGTCAGTGTCGGTTACCACAGCACAGTCCTTTTGGAGACAGGTCCCACCTGCAGATAGAGCTGAGCGATGCAGCAACCAACAGATCAGACCTAAACTCTACATTCATTCCACATCCAGTCGAGAATGGTGGTGGAGAATTGAACAACTCACCGGAAAAGGAGGTTCTACAAATATTCCCATCATCAATGATGGAAGAGCTGAACACATCAGTGCAAAAGATAAGGCTGAAGCTTTCTGGGAGCTAAATATCCAAGAATGCACATCCAAATGAAAAGGCAGGCAGGTGGGCAGAGAGGCTGGGGTTAGTGAACAGTAAGAAATGGAATTAAGTCAAGAGCAATAAATGACATTGGCTCAGATGATGTAGAATCTGTGTGGGTGGAGATGAGGAACTGCAAAGGTTAAAAAAAACATAATGAGAGTTATCTGTAGAGCTCCAAACAATAGTCAGGATTTGGGCATAAGTTACATGAGGAGATAGGAAAAGCATGTAAGGAAGGTAAGGTTACAGTGATCGGGGGGATTTCAATATGCAGGGGGACTGGGAAAATCAGGATGATAGTGGATTGCAAGAAAATGAATTTGTGGAATCTCTGCAACATGGCTTTTTGAAGAAGGTTGCAGTGGAGCCCACTAGGGAACAGGCAATTCTGGATTTAGTGTTGTGCAATGAGGCAGACTTGATAAGGGAGGTTAACGTGAATGAACACTGAGGAGGCAGGGACCATAATATGATAGAATTTACACGGCAGTTTGAGATGGAGAAGATGGAATCAGATGTAACTGTATTCCAGCTGAATAAAGGCAGCTACAGAGACATGAGGGAGAAGCTGGAGTGAATTGATTGAGAGAGGAGTCAAGCAGGAAAGAGAGTGGAACAGTGATGGCTAGGGATTCTGGGAGTGTCCGGGTGACACAGTAAAAATTCATCCCGAGGAAAAAGCAGCATGGATCAGGGAGGGTGAGGCAACCATGGCTGACTCGGGAAGTCAGGGAAAGCATACAAGCAACATATCACATGGCAAAGGGCAGTGGGATGTCAGTGAAATGGGAAGCCAAAAAAGAACAATGGAGAACAATGAAGAAAAAACATAAGGAGAAAGAAGATTAAGCATGAGAGAAAGCGAGTGTGTAATATTAAAAACATGATTGCCGGAGTTTCTTTAGTTACATAAAGTTCAAAAGAGAGGCGAAAATGGACATGTGCTGCTGGAAATTGAGGCTGGAAGAATAGTAATGGGGAACAAAGAAATGGATAAGGAACTGAATAAGTACTTTGCATCAGTCTCCATGGTGGAAGACACAAATAATATCCCAAAATTTCAGGGACAGTCGGGGGGGCGGGGGTGGGGGTGGGGCGGGTGGCGGTGGAACAGAGATGAGTGTGGAATATAAATCACGAACAGATCAGGCTTGGTCTTATTGAATGGTGGAGCAGGCTCGAGGGGTCGAATGGTCACCTTCTTCTTCTTTCTCACATGATCCCAGACTGAGAGCTTTGTTTAAAATTCATTCACTAGATGTAGGTGCCACTGGCTAGGGCAACATTTATTACCCAGAGAGCATTTAAGAGTCACCAAGGAGAAAATGGTAAAAAATTGAAAAATTTGAAAATAGATCTATTACCTGGACAGATGGACCACGCCCCAGAAGGTGATAGCTGAAGGGATAGTGGAGGCTTTAATTGTGAGCTTTCCGGTATCACTGGAGTCAGGGACTGTCCCAGAGGACAGGAACATTGCTAATATAACCCCCAGCCACAAGAAGGGAGTAAGGAAAAAGAAGGGAAATAACTGGGTATTAATCCTGGCCTCAGTCATTGGTAAATTGTTGGTACTATTTTGTCAGTAATATTTAACGAACTGGTTATTTCAATTATAATGCAATCTCTACAAAAAGACCAAATATTTTTTTGACGACAACAAATTTTCAAACAACTTCTCTCAATCTATCTCTCCTTCCTTTTCATTAGACAAAGTAGGGAGGCATGGAAACACTACAGTGATGTAAGCTATATGTAATACAGTGAGACAGGAAAGCTAGTATGGCTCATGTTGATTTTTGAAACCCACACAGTGAAGCAACACATTCACTGCATAATAAAGATTAGACAACATTTCAACCCCACTTATACCGGCATGACAGAAATAAAATGTGGGTTGGTTGGACAGGCTGGTTTTGTTTCAGTTGGAGTGAGGGGTGACATGACTGAAGTATATAAGATCCTGCATGGTTTGATAAGGTGGATGTGGAAAGGATATTTCCTCTTGTGGGTCATTCCTGAACTAGAGGGAACTGCTTTAAAATTGGCTTCACCCTTTCAGGACATAGATAATGAAATTTGTTTCCTCTCAGAAGGCTGTGCAACTTTGGAACTCTGCCCCAGAAGGTGGATTCACTGAGTATTTTTAAGACACCGGTTGATAGATTCGTGTTAAGGGGCATTGGGGCAAGATGGAATAAAAATCACGAACAGATCAGGCTTGGTCTTCTTGAATGGTGGAGCAGGCTCAAGGGGCATAATGGTCACCTTCTGCTTCTTTCTCACATGATCCCAGACTGAGAGCTTTGTTTAAAATTCATTCACTGGATGTAGGCGCCACTGGCTAGGGCAACATTTATTACCCAGAGAGCAGTTAAGAGTTAACAATATTGCTGTGGGTCAGGAGTCACATGCAGGCCAGACCAGGTAAGGATGGCAGATTCCTTCCCTAAAGGACATCAGTGACACAGATGGGTTTTTCCTGACAATCAATAATAGTTTCATGGTCATCAACAGACCCATAATTTTAGATGATTATTAAATTCAAGGTCCACATTTGCTGTAATGCGATTTGAATCAGGGTCCCCAGAATATTCGCTGGGTCTCTGGATTAACAGTTCAGCAATGATAACACGAGGCTGTGACCGAGCTACAAAGGGACAGTTTTACGGGTGGAAACCAAAACCTTGATCAAACTGGATTAAATAAAGGAGTGCTGATAGAATGGAGGAGAGTTGAAGGGATTGGGGGAAGAGAATTACCAAGTTTAGGTTCAAAGCAGCTGAAACTAAAGCCACCAACAGGGAGGAGATGAAAACAAGAAACTCTCATGCAGCTGGAATTGGATAAGTGCAGCTCCCTCAGGGAGGTGTGGAACTACACTGGGAGGACAGGGTGAAGGCATGGGTAGGTTTAAAAGCAGTGAACCAAATTTTGAAATCATATTTCTGAACATAATGTCGATGAGGTTAAAATGGAGGGAGATGTCTTACGTGACTTGCTTTAAGGACACAGACAGTAGAATCTGAGGTGATCATGAGTATATGGAGGTGAATGTGGGAGACAAGCTGGGACTGTATTGGAGTAGTCATGGTGAGAGGGAACAAATGCTGGATGGAGGGTTTCAGCAGCTGATGGACTGACACTGAGGTGAGCCATCAGAAACTGAGCAAGTGACCACCATCTAATAGGACAGAGAAACTGATCCATCAGCCTGAAACTGACTGACCACGTGGCTGTCAGTGACTCCAACACAAGTGAATGGAAACATTGCTCAGAGCCTGTTTCTGTAACATTCAACACAACCAGGAAATGGAAAGTGAATAATTAGCTGAAAACAAGGCGACTGCTCTGTTAGAGTCAAAATCATTCAATGTTCAGTTATTGAATATTACTGACTCTCAGAATATTCTAACCTGCAGAATCACAGTAAAAGGGGAAAGTAAACAACATTCTTGGCAAAGACAGAATGAACCAACTACTTGTATAAAACTAGCTCAAAACAAAGGTGCTGAATCCTCCACAAACTGACAAACACAGGTATATGACAAACACACCATCAGTTTGTAGATAGACAATGAAATTCTTCAGAAAAACACTTCCCTGCTTATGGTGTGTGGTAGAAATCATTCTCAGTGAGAACTGCCACTTATTTCCTTTGAAAAGAGTCTCTGTTTCCCTTCAGAAAAGCAGGTGTGTCGCGCACTTACAGACTGACTTACAGACAAAGGAAACCTGATCTGAGACTCGCAGGTTAATTAAGCTATTAGTGACAGTCCATTGCACACAAGAGCTTACACCACAACAGATTCTAGGGAAACCAACAATGAAATGAAAAAGGTGAATTAGTCTTAATAATCACGCAGCCTCTCTCGATTAAATAATTCTAGTCAACTTCCAAACATTTTAAAACTATTAATACCAATGCATACATATTTATTTCCTTTCCTAAGTTTCCTCCAAAAAATATATCTGACTATTCTCTTCAAAATATATTTTAAATGGTCAATTCATAATCACAATTCATTTCCAATTATTCTTAGAGCAAAACAACTTGCAAACTAAAATAGTTTTCATGTCAATAATGACACTGGAAACTTTGTTATGTAGTTTAACCATATTTCCAAATATTGTTTTGGTTCATTATTGCAGTGAAGCTAAAATTAAAGTCTATTTATTTTCTCTGATATCCTTCCATTACTTTATTCCCTAATAACAATGCCCATGGTGTAATGGGTGACAAGCATTAAAATAAAATTGAATTTTCAATGCAAGAACTGGTACAAATAATCACATATTATTCAGTTCATTCATTGTCGTTGATTATCAGAGTTATATTCATTGTATGATCATGTTAAATTCACTTAAATAATCACAGTACAATTCTCACCTCTATAGATATGTCAAAGTGAATGTCAAATTATTAATATTCCAAGTCAAACCAAATTTACATTTTGCTCTGTTTTATTCCAGGAATGACAGGATGTGTTACATTATTATGGGAAACAGGAACAAGTGAAGGTGGTGGCTCTCAGACGTGAGGCCTTAAAGCCAAAGGGCCAGGTGGTAGTTACAGTGGGGGAGGTACCTAGTGCACCGCTCTCCTCAGAAGGCAGTGAGGATGGTGACACTGACTGGAACGGGTTAGATGGTGAAGCAGCCACGTATGGACAGAGGGACGACAATGGGTGGGATGACCCACCGCCCTATAAGACCCAGAAGGCCCTGTCTATGGCTCCACTGTGCATCAAAGCTCAAACTTGGACAGACAGTAGGGAGCAACAAGGGGAACTGACAGAAACGAAACCTGAACCGTTTATCCAGCTGAACGACAGATGTTGGTGAATGAACACCCAGCCTGACAGAGAATTGGTAATAATGGGCCTTATTGGGACAATATGGATGAATTAGTATATGTACACAGTCTCACCGAAAATGATGTACGGACCCTCCCTCAGCCCAAGATGCCCTGACGTGTACAGCAGAATCTGTCCCTGCAATAAGAGGGTGAGGGGGAGAGTCGGTTCCCCCAATGCACAGCCGATCAGTGGCTCCAGGCATTTACAGATATTACAGGGACACACTGGGGAGGGGACAGGCTGAATGGGCTAAAATAACTTTGGTGACTCAGAGACAAAAGGGTGATATCGAGGATCATACAGAAAGGAAGCCTGATGTATGTAAGGACCACGGGGGATGACCAAACCCCAACCTGTGATGATGAAATCGGTTTGATGTATTTAAAAGATGACATGGGACCCTATTTAACTGTAATTATAAACATGGGACTCTCAGTGGGAGATAATTCTAACCACATTCTGAATTGGGCCATGAGAGCTGAGGCAAACACAGAAACACAGGGGAATAGCTGCAGTACAGGGAGGGTAATCAGACCCACAATGTTACAAGGGAAGCAGGAAAGGGCACATAGACAAGGAACATAGGCAGAGAGAGGGAGATAGGTGTTCATATTGTGAGTGGCCTGTGTTCATGTAGGTATATGCATAGCCCATGAATATTCATTGATGCGCTGTTAAGGGGCCAACACTTTCATGATTCTAACACCGGAGCATCTTTGTACTTTATGCCTCACCCTGTAGCTCAAATCCTCCAACCCTAACAACATCCTTGTAAGTCTTTTTTGAAACCTTTCAAGTTTCACAGCACCCTTCTGATAGGAGGCAGGCCGGAATTGCACACAATATTCCAAAAGTGGCCTAACGAATGTCCTGTACAGCAACATGACCTCCCACATCCTATACTCAATGCTCTAACCAATAAAAGAAAATACACTGAACACCTTCTTCATCATCCTATCTGCCTGCAACTTGACTTGCAAGGACTATGAACCTGCAGTCCAAGCTCTCTTTGTTGCGCAAACGTCTTCAGGGCCTTGCCATTCAGTGTACAAGTCCTGCCCTGATTTGCTTTTCCAAAATGCAGCACATCACATTTACCTAAATTAAACCCCATCTGATCAATATCTTATTGTAATCTGAGGTAACCTTCTTCATTATCCACACCCCACCAATTTTGTATGACCTGTAAACTCATTTACGATACCAAATTATTTAAATGAATAACGAAAAAAATCCAGAAATAAACATCCATTTCTCTGAGTTTGAATGTGCTCTGTGTAAATCCTGCCCAATGACTCTGTACCAGAGAGAGGCTGCACATGCACCTGGCTGCACCTTGCCCCCTACAAAGATGGTGGCTCCACACGTGTACAGAGAATTCTTTCCCCGAATAAAGATGGCGGCGCGCACTCATGCCTGCAGCCACACTGAGGCAATTCCCCGTTTACTGAAAAAACGAGACTGGGACGTTCAAATTTGTGTTTTCCGACGTGCACATTTTGTTTGTAAAACCTCTCCGCTCAAACAGAATTGCTCTCACCTCCTGCTGTTCCACAGACAGCCTTGATGATTTTTGCGGGTACCTATTCTCTGCCTGGTTACTCGTTTGTCCTTAGTGTATTTGTACAATCACTCTGGATTCTCCTTAAGCCTATTTCCTAAAGCTATCTCATGTCCCCTTTTTGCCCTCCTGGTTTACCTCGAGTATACTCCTACTGCCCCTATACTCCTCTAGGGATTCACACAAACACAGCTCTCTGTACCTGCCATATACCTCCTTCATTTTCTTGACCAGGCCCACAATATCTTTCGTCAGGCAGCATTCTCTACACCTACCAGCCTTGGCTTTAACAGGAACATACTGTCTGTGTACTCTCATTGTCGCAGGCCTATGGAGGCAATGGCAGATGAGGAGACAGAAGCAATCATTCTCAGTAAAGAGGTAATGTTGGGAAAGATAACAACAGCCTAAAGGTAGATGGGTATCCAGGCTCTGATGGAATGCATCCCAGGGACTAAAAGAGATGGTGGGGGGTTGGGGGGAAGGGGGGGTGGGGAGTAACAAATACACCTCGTGATAATTCACTAGATGGTGGGGGTGGGGGTGGGGGTGGGGGGAGAAGGTGGGGTGGGGAGTAACAAATACACCTCGTGATAATTCACTAACATTTATTGGATTCTGGGATGGTTTTGACAGACTGGAAGCTGCAAATGTGGTGCCACTATCTATCAAAAAGGACCCGTTAGCTTAACTTCTGTAGTGGGGAAAATGCTTGAATCTCTCAAGGAAGTAGTGGTGAGATATCTGGGTAGAAATTGTCTCATTGAGCAGGCACAGCATGGGTTCATGAAAGGCAGGTCACGTTTAACGCATTTACTGGAAGTATTTGAGGATACGACGAGTGCGTTGGACAAGGTGGACTCGGTGGATGTGGTGTACATGGATTTCCAGAAGGTATTCGACAAGTTGCCACACAAAAGGCTGCTGAATAAGGTAAAAATGCATGGCATTGTGGGTAATGTATTATCATTGATACTGGATCGGTTAACCAACAAAAAATAAAGAATGGGAATAAACGGGTGTTTGGATTAATGTTGGCACAACAACTGTTTGCAATTTACACAAATGTTTTGGAGTTGAGGACCAAGTGTACGGTGTCAGAGTTCATATTTGATACAAAGATGAGGTCGAGCAATGTCTGCAGAGGCCACTGTCAGTCTGCACAGGGATACAGATAGGTTAAGTGAGTGGGTAAGGATCTGGCAGATGGAGTTCAATGTTGGGATATGTGAGGTCATCCATTTTGGTCGGACTCACAGCAAACTGAGGATGAAATGGTGAAAACGTGCAGCATGCTGCTGTGCAGAGGGAGCTGGGTGTCCTTGTGCATGAATCACAGGAAGTTGGTTTGCAGGTGCAGCAGGTAATTATGGCAGTGAAGGGAATATTGTCCTTCATTGCTAGAGGGATGGTTATGCTGCAACTCTACAGGGGAGGCCACACCTGGAGTACTGTGTACAGGTTTGGTCTCCTTACTTCAGAAAGTATGTACTGACACTGGAGGGAGTAAAGAGGAGGTTCACTAGTTTGAGTTGGGAGTTGTGGGTTGGTGTATGTGGAGAGATTGAGAAAACTGGTTCTATAGTCATTGTAATTTAGAAGAATGGGAGGTTGGAGAGGAAACAATAAAATTATGAAGGGAGCAGATAAGACAGAAGCAGGGAGGCTATTTCCACTGGGGGCGGGTCAAACTACAGAGTATTACCTCAAAATAAGGGGGAGCAGATTTATTCTGAGTTCAGGAGGAGCTTTCTTCAGCTAAAGGGTTGTGCATCTGTGGAATTCCCTGCCGAGTGCAGCATTTGACGTTATCAACTTGAATGCCTTTATGGCAAAATGTAGATTTGTGAACAGGAAAATAATTAAGGGTAGTGGTGAGAGAGCAGGAATGTGGAGCTGAGGCCATGAAAAGATCAGCCCTGATCTTATTGAATGGCAGAGCAGGCTTGAGGGGCCAGATGAACGTTCTTGCCTTGTGCCATCAAAATTGGCCTTTGTCCAATTCAGAACCTTAACGTTTAGATCTTGTATATTGTTTTCTGTAACTATTTTAAAACTAGTAGAATTATTAGAGACTCCCAACAGTGTGGAAGTAGGTCATTCAGCCCATCACATTGATACTGACCTGGAGAGCCTCCTAACCTCCCCCTGTAACATTGCATTTCCCAGGGCCAGCCAACCTACACATCCCTGAACACTGTGGGCAATTCAACCTGGATAATCCACCCAACCTGCACATCTTTGGACCGTGGGAGGGAACCAGAGCACCCGGACGAAATCCTTGCAGAAAATCCCAATAAGGTGATCATCCCTTTCTTACTTTCTAGTTCCACCTAAAAAACTTCACTGGGCGTACTCCCAGGAATATCTTCCCTAAGCAAAAACATGATGCTATCCCGAATCAAAAATGCCACTCCCCTCCTCTCTTGTCCCCCTTTCTATTCTTCCTATAGCATCTATACCCTGGAACATTAAGCTGGCAGTCCTATCCATCCCTGAGTGATGCCTCTGTAATTGCTATAATATCCCAGTGCCATGTTCAAAACCACACCCTGAGCTCATCTGCCTTCCCTGTCAGGCCTCTTCTATTGAAGTAAATGCAGTGCAACTGCTCAGTCCGACTTCATTTTGTGCCTTGCCCTTGCCTGCCTTGATTATTTGACTTCTGAACTGTACCAGCCTCAGACATACCTCTATTCTCACTATCTTCTTGGGTTGACACCCACTCCCTCACTGGTTTAATGCCTCCCGAGTATCACCAGCCAGTCTCCCTGCCTAGATATTAGACACCTTCCAATTCAGGTACCATCCATCCTTCTTATGCAGGTCAACTCTACTTCAGAGGAGATCACAATGATCCAAAAAACGTGAATCCTTTTCCCCTGCACCAGCTCCTTAGCTGCTCATTGAGCACCACCTCCTCCTCTGTAATATGGACATTTTTCAAGATGTCACCATTTATTTCCCCACATTCTATATCTCCCATGTACTTCTTCACAGTAAACACTAATGCAAAATACTTGTTTCCTATCTCGCCCATCGCCTGCAGCTCCACACAATGGCTGCCTTGCTGATCTTTGAGGGTCTCTATTTTCTTCCTAGTTAGCCTTTTGTTCCTCATGTATTTACAAAAGCCCTTTGGATTATCCTTAACCCTATTCGCCAAAGCTATCTCACGTCCCCTTTTTTGACTCCTGATTCCCCTCTTAATTATACTCCTACTGCCTTTATACTCAAAAATGGTTTGGATTGGAATAAATGCAAAATATAACATCCTGACAAAACAAACGAGGGTAGGACTTACACTCAATAAAAGTAGGGCCTTGAGTAGTGATATGGGAACAAAGAGACCGAGGGCTTCAGATCTTTGAAGTGTGTGTTCCATGTGGACAGGGTGGTTAAGAAGGTGCTGAGCACACTTACCTTCATCGTTCAGACCTTTGAGTCCAGGGGTTGGGACGATATGTTGAGGATGTACAGGACGTTGGGGAGGCCACTTCTGGAATACTCTGTCCAGTTCTGGTTGTGCTGTTATAGGAAGGATGTTATTAAATTGGAGCAGGTTCAGAAGAGATTTACCAGGATGTTTCCATGAATGGAGGGATTGTGTTCCAAGGAGAGGCTGGATAGGCTGGGAATTTTTTTCACTGGCGTGCACGAGGTTGAGGGGTGACCTTATTAGAGGTTTACAAAATCAGAAAGAGTATAGATAAGGTGAATAGCTGGGGAAGAGTGAGATTCAAAACTCGGGTGCATTCATTTTGAGAAGAAATTAGAAAGATTTGAGAAAAGACATTAGGGTTTTAAAAAAAATTATACGTGTGAAATGAACTTCCAGAGGAAGTGGTAGCTGTGAATACAATTACAATATTTAAAAGACCTTCAGATAAGTACATAAATAGGAAATATTTGGATGGATGTGGACCAAGCGGAGGCAGGTACAATTAGTTCAGTTTGGAATTATGGTCGGCATGGACTGGTTGGACCACAGGGCCTGTTTCCTTGCTGTATAACATTAGGACTCTAATCCTCACTAACTCTAAATTCCTCCATCCTCAACTCTCCCGATCACTGTCACTTCATCCAGCCTCACAACTCTTCCTTATTTATATAATTCCTCACCAGCCACAGAACGCTCCCTATCTCATGTCCTCCAGTTTCTCAAATCTCTGCGATATGTGCCTTTCTTTAGTTCCAGCCTTGAGGATGCCCTCATTCACTCCGATTGGTTAGAGGACAAACTGGTACAACCTGGTCCTCCAGTACTGCCCTCTGCCCCCTATTGGCCTGCGCTGACATCAATCATCAGGGCCCATTGTGAGGTGAGTGGTGGGATCCTCCCTCTCTCTGCCCTGGGATGAGCTTCAACATTCACAGTCAATGGGGCAGTATCACAGAGCACAGGGGCTGGGGCTATTCAGCCCATTTGGGATGTACCCTCTCCCTCTGGAGATGCTGCAAATCTGTCCCAATTCCCTTCCTATTTGCCCATAGCCCCCCAAATCTTCCCTTAAAAAGTAAAATTCTAAATATGTTTATGAATAACTGCTGAGTCTGTGTCCAGCATATTCACATTATTTGCCAATTACCTGAAAATAGCTACTAAGATTGCGACATTGTTAACAATTCCCCTCTCTCTGCAGATTAGATATCCTAGAAACAAATTTGCACCTGGTCAAAATCACTGCTTAACCTTCTCAGCTCCAAGAACAATGATCTGTGCTTCTACTAGCTCTCCACAAAAGAGGAACACATCTTATTTTCATTTATTAGTGTCATAGAGATGTACAGCACAGAAACAAACCTTTGGTCCAATTTGTCCATGACAACTCGGAATCCTCAACAAACAGAGCCCCATTTGCCAGTTATTGGTCTGTATCATTGGAAACTCCTCCTATTCATGTACCCAATCGGATGCCTTTCAATGTTGTAATTGTATCAGCATCCACTACTTCATCTGGCAGCTCATTCCACACATACACCACACACAGCTTGAAAACTTTGCCCCTTGGATCCGTTTTTAATCTTTGCCCTCTCAACGTAAGCCAATGTGATCTTGTTTTGAACCCACCTAATTGGGGAGGAAAACACCCTGGTTGTTCACCTTATCCATGCCCCTCATGATTTTATAAATCTCCATGAAGTCACCTCTCAGTCTTTGACTCTCCAGGGAAATTAACCCTGGCCTATTCAGCCTCTCCTTGTAGCCCAAATCCTCCAACCCTTGCAAAGTCTTTGTAAATCTTGTCTGAACTCTTTCAAGATTCACTACATCCTTTCCAAAACAGGGAATTTCGAACTTAAAACATAATTCCTGAAATGGCTTAATCAATGTCCTGTCCAACCACAATTTGATGTCCCAGCTTCTGAACTCAATGCATTGACCAATAAATATAAGCATGTCAAACACCACCTTCACTCGTCTGTCTACCTGCGACTCTACTTTCAAGGAATAATGAACCTGCACTCCATGGTCTCTATGTTCAGCAACATTCCCAAGGACTTTACCATTAAGTGTACAAGTCATGCTCTGATTTGCCTTTCCAAAATCCAACAGCTTACATTTGTCTAAATTGAACCCAGTCTGCCATTCCTCGCTCCAATGGCCCATCTGGTCAAGATACTGTTGCATTCTGAACTAACCTTCTTCATTGTCCACTACACCTCCAACTTCTGTAAACCCACATACCATATCTCATATATTCACATCCAAGTCATTTATTTAAGGACCCAATATCCATTCCAGCAGGACAATGCTGCTCACAGGCCTCCAGTCCACAAAGCAACCCTCCATCACCACCCTCTGCCTCCTACCTTCAAGCCAGTTTTGCATCCAAATGGCTAGTTCACCGAACATATCATGTTATCTAACCTTGCTAACCAGTCTGCTTTGTGGAACATGGTTCAGTGTCAATATAGACAACGTCCACAGTCTGCCTTCATCAATCACCTTTGTCACATCTCCAAAATAACTCAATCAAGTTAGAGAGAGAGAATTTCCCACACACAAAGCCATGTTAACTATCCCTAATCAATCCTCGTCTTTCCAAATACATGTAAATACCGTCTCTCAGAATCCCTTCCAACAACTTACCGACCGCTGACGTTAGGTTGACTGTTCTCTTGTTCCCTGGCCTTTCCTTACCACCTTTTTTAAATAATGGCACCCATCTTCCAGCACCTCATCTGTCACAAACAATGATATAAATACCTCAGGGAGGGGCACTGCCAACACCTTCCTAGCTTTCTACAAATTTCTGGGATACACCTGATCAGGTCCCAGGGATTTATCCACCTTGCTACTGTTTAAGACATCCAGTACTTCCTCCTCTGTAATATAGACACTTTTCAAGTTATCACTATTTATTTGTCCAAACTCTGTAGAATAGAAGAGCATAGTATTTCTTCCACATCCTGTTGTTCCATAAATGGCCTTGTTGATCTTTAAGGGGTCCTATTCTCTGTCTGGTTATTATTTTATGCTTAAAGTATTTGTAGAAACTCTTTGTATTCTCCTTAAACTATTTCCTAGAGATATTTCAAGTCCCCTTTTTGCTCTCCTGATTACCCTCGAGTATATTCCTGTAAAAACGTGATCCTGTACTCCCAATTCCTCTGTCCCTGCCATATCTGCTCCCAGGAGAAGCAATTCCACTCCAGGACATCCCAGAAAGGTTTCCTCTTTCAAGGACCGCATTTCCCTCCCACTTGATCAACAATGCACTCCAACGCATATCCTCCACTTCCTGTACCTCTGCCTTCCCCCCCCCCCAACCCCTCCAACCACAATAAGAATGTAATCCCCCGGTCCTCACCTGCCACCCACTAATCTCCATTAACCTCTGCTATGTCTGCTACCTACAGTCAGACCCCACCACCAGGGATATATCTCCCTCCTCAGCCCTTTCTATCTTCCGCAGAGACCATGGGATCTTTGGTGCTGATGTGCTGCCCCATGGATACCTCAGTCACTCACCCTGCCAAATGGCCGAGTGAGATTATCACTAGATGGATAATCCAGACACCCAGATAACGTTCTGGGGTCCAGGGTTTGGATCCCGTCACGGCAGTCAGTGGAATGTGAGTTCAATAAAAATTTGGAATTAAGAATCTATTAAAGACCACGAATACATTGTTGATTATTCCGAAAAAAAACCTCATCAGATTCGCTAATATCCTTCAGGGAAGGAATCTGCCATCCTTACCTGGTCTGGCCTACATGTGACTCCAGAGCCACAGCAATGTAGATAACTCTTTACTGCCCTTTGGGCCCAGTCAGTGATACCCTCATCCTGTGAATGAACAACAAAGAAGGTCAAGTCTTGTACACAACCATACTATTCTTACAGATAAGTGATCTCTTAGTAAATTTGCTTCTCAACTCCCTGCTGACGATTGGGGAAGTGGGAGGGCGGTCAATAGTACCATCCCAATAAGGAGATCATCCCTTTCTTATTTCTCAGTTCTGCCTGGATGTACTCCCAGGAATACCCTCTTGAAGCCCAGCTGTAATGTTATCCCCCTGCTCTGTTGCCCCCTTTATATCTTTGCTATAGCATCTATACAGTGGAACATTAAGCTGCTGGTCCTATCCATCATTAAGTTATGCCTCTGTAATTGCTATAATATTCCAGTGCGATGTTCAAAACCATACCCTGAGCTCCTCTGCCCCCTGCATTGAAACATATGCAGTGTAACTGCTCATTCTGTTCCTTGCCCTTGTCTGCCTTGACTGTTTGATGTCTGAACTGTACCAGCGTCATACTTAGCTCTTCGCTCACTCTCTCTCTGGGTTTACCCACGTTCCTTCACTGGTTTAATGCCTCCTGAATAGCACGAGAAACTGTTCCCTTCCAGTGTCAGTACAATCCATCCTTCTGATGGAGGTCAATTCTACCCCACAAGAGATTCCAATGATCCAATAATGTGAACTCTTCAATTCCTATGTCATTGACAGCGATAAACAACAGCCTCCCCTCAAAATGGTTATTCTCCCCTTTAAGAATATTCTGCTCCCTCTCTGAGACATCCTTATACAAAAATTACACATTCGAATAATAAACCTTACACTCATCAGGTCATCATAAAAGGATTACATGACACATTGAAGGTTTGGGGAGACCTTTTGAGAGAATGCGATGATTCAAAGGAGAATTTTTAAGCAGCAAATTGGATTGATCTGGAACACAATACTCACACACACAATGCGAATATCCAGATCCTGATGTACTGAGTAATTCAATCAGAGTTTAGCAGAATATTTACTGAGATTACCATCTGAATGTCCACCTGTAATATCCCGTAATACAAGTTTATAAAATCTGTCACTATCAGTTCAAGTTAGAAACTCACACCATCCCCTCCTTGTGGCCCAGGATTACTGTACATATTACCCTAGAGGACATCAGCAGTCAACTCAGAGGGAAATCTGTGGGTTTCTAGGAGATTCCAACTTGAGATCTCATGTGACTGAACACAGCAGTTCTTTGACACATTGGAGAAAATGATCCAAGGGTCAGTGAGATATGGGGAACAAGAATTACTTTATATTCTTTCATTCCGTGCTGCCGCTCTGCCTCATCAATAAGACATGGGTGTGAAAGGCTAATGCCTAACGATGGACACGTTGTCTCCATCCTGACCAATGGGTAGGAAGATCCTCCCAATCACTCCAAAGCGTATCCCTAAAAAGATAGTAACACTGTCTGCTTCC
This sequence comes from Chiloscyllium punctatum, assembly GCF_047496795.1. Classification (NCBI taxonomy): domain Eukaryota; kingdom Metazoa; phylum Chordata; class Chondrichthyes; order Orectolobiformes; family Hemiscylliidae; genus Chiloscyllium; species Chiloscyllium punctatum. The sequence goes on along the minus strand of NC_092752.1, from coordinate 78,454,491 downwards.
CACTGCCCAGTGCTCCCAGTAAATGTTTGGAAGAATGGGAAGGGGGGGGGGGGGGGGAATATCTCCTAGAAAAGGCATAACTGTAAAGGTCTAAGAGGAATATGAAAAGAGAGAGATGCACAGGAGAAGGGGGCAACAAGTTGTCAGATGGGGTGTAACTTGGGAAAATGGGAAGTTGCTCATTTTGGAGGAGATAATAAAAGAACAAAGTACTATTTAAATGGTGGAAACTGTAGAAAGCTGCACCACAAAGGGACCAGGGGTAATTGTTCAGGAAACACAGAAAGCTACCACACAGTTACAACAGGGAATCAGGAAGGGGAATCGAATGTTTGTTTCAAAAGTTTTCAGTATGAGAGTTTGGAGTATATACCTGAGAGTAACGTGTGGAAGTGCTGGTGAGACCACCATATCTGCAGTAATGAGAGCAGTTTTGGTCCCTTTAGATAAGGAAATGTGTCACTTTATTGGAGGCATTTCAGGGAAGATTCAATGAGATGATCCCTGGTTTGGAGGGATTATCTTTTAAATAAAGGCTGAAAAGTTTGGAACTCTACTCACTGGATTTTGGAGAAAGAGAGGTGGTCTCATTGAGACAGATGGGATTCTTAAGGGGTTTGACAGGATAAATACTGAGAGGATGTGTCCGAGGGTAAATACTGAGAGGGGAGTCTGAAACAATATTCTGAGTTACGGAATCAAGAGTTCTGTTTTGGATTCAAGTATAAGGGAACACAGACGTGGGTAAGGGATTTCAGTAGCAATGGAGCTGGGGTGAGGTGGAGAAAAGCAACGTTTAAGAGATTGGATTTCCTGGTGCTGTGATTGTGTGGATGTCTGATCAGAAGGTCACCTTGGGGTCAGATATAACAGCAATATTGTTGAGAGTGTCGTTCTGCCTCAGAGTTCCCAGTGGGAGGCAGGGGCTCAGCAGTAAGGCAACGGGTATAACCTTGACAATGTTTCATTGGAGGAAATTGCAGCTAATTGAGTAGTGGGAATGTGGTAAGCAGTTTGATAACTGAGTAACAGTGGAGTAATGGAGAGGGATAATGGGGAGAGCGAGCTGGGTATCGTCAGTGTACATGTCAAGCCTAACACAGTGTTTTTGGATGATATCACCTCCTGGCACTATGTACGTGAGATACAGGAGAGACCAAGGATAGATCGTTGAGGGACACCAAATGCAAGGAATTCAGAAAGCAAAGGGAGAATGGAGATGGAGCAGGATTTTCCAACAATGGTGAGGTCAAATATCAGTTTTTCACAGAATGGGAGAGAAGGACATAACCAGAAAAGACCAACAGACAGAACAAGGAACAATATCTATGAATTGGCGAGGGGGGGTGATGAGGCGGCAGCGGAGGAAAGAGAGTTGGAAAGTGAGTTTAGCGAGATTAGGGTAAAGGGTCAAGGTGAGCTCTGATAAGGCTTGATAAGAGACTGGAGAAAGATGTAGGTTTAGGACAAAAACCAGGAACATCACGTGAGGCAGTTTGGCTCAGTGGGCTAGTGGGAGGGAGAGAAACAGCAGATCGGATTATCTCAGTCTTAGTGACAGAGAAACTCCATGTGCTCCTCACTCGTTGTTGGAGGGGAGGATGGAGGAGACAGGATGATGGACAGTGTTTTATAAAGAAACAAAACCAGGGTTCGTGATATTTAAAATGAGTGATCAAACCTGATGTATTTAGCTTTTATCCAGAATATTAAAACAAACGACTGAAGTCCTGGATCGAATCCCATCTTGGCAGATGGTGGAATCTGAATTCAAGAAAAAAACAACGTATTAGGAATCTCCTGATCTCCATGAAACCATTGTCAATGGTGAAAAAAATCCTGCCGACCTGATTGCGGCCCAGCCAGCTACTCACTGTATTAATCACTGCAAAGTCTCAACACAGGAATGAAACTGGATGGACCAGTTGGCAACTAACAAGGCACCAGAAAGTACAACCACAGAATCAGCTCTCTCGATAGTGCAACATCCTCCTCACTAACATATGGTTTTTGGGGCCAAAATGTGGAGAGCTGTCTCACAGACTAGTCAAGGAACAGCCTGACACAGTCAAACTCACGGAATCATCCCTTACAAACAATGACCAGACACCACCATCACCATCCCTAGATATCGAGAGTGTGGTGCTGGAAAAGCACAACAGGTCAGGCAGCATCCGAGGAGCAGGAGAATCGATGTTTCGAGCCTAAGCCCTTCATCAGCCTGACCTGCTGTGCTTTTCCAGCACCAGACTCTTGACTCTGACCTCCAGCATCTGCAATCTTCACTTTGTCCTGAAATCTCTGGATATGTCCTGTCCCACTGGCATGACATACCAGGCAGAGGTGGTGGCACAGTGGTGTATAGAGAGGGAGGATTTGCCCTGGGAGTACACAGCATTGGCTCCGGAGACCAGGAAGTCTCATGGCTACTGCTGATTACCACATCCCGTCCTTGCTTGGCTGATGAATTACTTCTCCTTCATGTTGAACAACATTTGGAGGAAGCACCGAGGCAATAAAATGGTGTCAAATGTACTCTGGGTACAGGATTTCAATGTCCACAATCGAGATTAACTCTGCAACAGAATTACTGACTGAGCTGGCCAGGTCCTAAAGAACATAGCTGCTCAACAGTGGGTGGTGAGGGAAAAACATACTTTATCTCATTGTTATGAATTGACCAGTTGCAGATACATCTGTCTATGACAGTATCGGTAAGAGCGACCATCACACATTCCTTTTGGAGACAAAGTCTTGCCTTAAAGTTGAGAAAAACTTCCATTGTGTTAAGTGGAGGTTCTAAATGAGACAGACTTCGAAGAGATGTAGGATCTCAAAACTGGGTATCTATGAGGCACTGTGGGACATCAACAGCAGCAGAACTGTACTCCAGCACAATCTGTAATCTCATGGGTTTGTAAATCCTGCTCGCACCCATCACAATGGACAGGAAAGGAGGGCATGCCATGAGAAGCACCAGGCAGACTTAAAAATGAAGTGCCAACCTGGTGATGCCATAAAACAGAACTACCTGCATATCAAACAGCATCAGCAGCAAGCAACAAAGCTAAGTGATCCTACATCCAATGGAACAGATTGGAACTCTGCAGTTCTGCCACACCCAGTTGTGAACGGTGATGGACAATTAAACAACTCACTGCAGGAAGCATCACAGATATCCCCACCCTTACTGATGGAGGGGCCTCACACATCCATGCACCAGATAAGATGACAGCATTTGCTGCAATTTTCAGCCAGAAGTGTAAAGTGGGATGATCCATCTCAGCCTTCTCCAGTGGTTTCCAACATCACAGATGTGAGTTTTAAACCAGTTCAGTTGAGTTTGAATAACATCAAGAAATGCTTAAGTAGTGCAAAGGCTACGGGCCCGACCAATATTCTGGCAATAATACTAATGGTTTGTGCTCCAGAACTTGCCACCCACCAAGCCAGCACTGGCATCTACCGACAATGTGGAACATTGCCCAGGGATCTTCAACACAAAAACACAGGGCAATCCAACCCAGCCAATTTCCATTTATCAGTGCACACTCGGCCAGCAGTAAAGTGATGGAAGATGTCATCAATAGGGCTACCAAGCAGCAGCTGCTCAGCAACAGTCAGCTCAGCGACACTCATTTTAGGCTCCACCAGAGCCACACAGCTCCCGATTGTGCTACCGCCCTGATTCACAATCAGGCAACCAGCTGAATCCCAGAGGTGAGGTGAGGGTGACAGCCCGGTCCGACTCCAAGACCACTATTTCAAGCTGATTCTACCCTTGTATCATCCACCTTGTGTTGTCTCCAGACTTCATTTTCCAAACACACTCAGGGCCAGCTTCCCACATTCAATCTCCCTGTCATCTCAAGAAAGTCGAAATCTCTGCTTGTTGATTCATCAAAAGGCTCCTAATTATAATCAACAGCATACAGCCATAGAGATGTACAGCAAGGAAACAGACCCTTCGGTCCAACCCGTCCATGCCGACCAGATACTCCAACCCAATCTAGTCTCACTTGCCAGCACCTGGCCAATATCCCTCAATTTAAAATTCTCACACTTGATTTAATTTCTGGCTGTAATAATCCCGAGCTCCCTGTACTACACACACTGAGACCTCGACAACCCATTTTCTTCGAGATTCCCAACCATTTGTTAATTCATTACTTCACCTGTGTGGCTGTTTCTACAGTTTCTGAAGCAGCATGGTCTGAAATTCGCAGCCAAAACCTCACAGGTCTGCTTTCCACCTTTAAGACATCCCTCAAAACCTGCTTTTCGGCAATGCTTTTGGTCACCTGATCTAATATCTCCATCTATGGCCTTATGTCTAAAGTTCTCAATCGTACTTTTGTGAAATTATAAGCATGATAATAAAAATACAAACTGTTGTTGATTTGGACATTATTTTCAAATTATCACTGTTGCTGAAATAATAATCTATAATGCCACTTACCCAACCATATTTTAGGAGCACCTTCACCACACAAACTGCAGCTGTACATGAAAGTCAAACATCACCCTCTTCACAGGCAACAGGGCTTTGGCATTAATCACTGGTATCTGTGGAAGGAGAAACACAGTTGATGATTCAGGGAGTGCAAAACAGATTACAGGGAATGAAAATGGTGCAGAATTTGATAGTCAGAAATGGAAGGAAAATCCACTCGCTTATTGGAAAAAAGAATTCTTTACTGTTAAAAATATTCAAGAAAAAAGTAATCTGATAATAGAGTAGTACATGGTCAGGGGCTGGGCCGCAGTGAAAAAACTCATTTACAAAAGTAATAATACAATAGTAAACATACCAAAAATACACCCATGGTTTGAGACTGAGGAAGCTAGATATTGACAAAGTGGTTATGAGGGAGCCCAGAGGTGAATCAGAGCAGGATTGGCTGTTATGGTCCCAAAGACATGATTCGGGAGAAAGGCTGCACATGCGCCTGGCTGCACCTTGCCCCTTACAAAGATGGCGGCTCCGCACATGTCCAGTGAATCGTTGTCCCGAATAAAGATGGCGGTGCTTACTCAGGTCTGCATTTACTAATTTACTGCAAACACGGGACTGAGACGTTCAAATTTGTATTTTCCGACGTGCACAATTTGTTTGTAAAACTTCTCCGCTCATAGCAACACAGTTTTTATCCCGTTTCCCTGTTTATTTATTTTCTTACCGTATCCTTTCTCTCCATAACTTCCCAAACATTCATTACAGAGACTCTGCGCCGCGCGCGAGGGTGATCACATGGTTTGGCTTAGCACCGCCTTTCTTTCACTTTGATTGGTTGGAGGACCAACATCCCTTTCGGTCATCCAGATCCGCCCACCGTGCTTTCATTGGTCCGGCGCTGATATCAATCACCCGCGGGTCACTTTGTTGGCTAGAGCATGCGCAGTGTGTCCTGCTTTTGCAGACATGTTGGGTAATGTGATGGGAGAGTTTACTGAGGGTAGGAATTCCCTTTGTGTGAGCTCTGCTGTAGATTTCCTTTATTCATGGAGGGAATTGCCTTCCCACTCATGACTGTATCGCTGTGATTGATGAATCAATGCCATCTGAACCTGTACATAAACACACCATTTTCACTGCTTTTCACAACATCTGAGATCTTTAGCACATTATATCATGCTCTTCTTTAGAAACAAAAAACATGAAACGGAGCCTCAAGGAATTGGAGCAGGAGTAGGGCATTCATCGCCTTCACCTTCTTCCCCTATTCTATCAGATCATGGCTGGGCCAATCCAGACCTCAACACCTCTTTTATGCTTGATCTGCATAGCCCTCAACTGCTCAATATTTCAAAAATCTATCTGCCCTCTTTTAAAATAATTTGAGACAGAGTCACAGATTCCCTACTATGTGGGAACAGGCCTTTCTGCCCAACAAGCCAGAACAACCCTCCGAAGAGTAACCCAACCATTCCCCTCCCACATTTAACTTTCACAATTGTTTGGGCGAGAAAATTCTAACCATTCATTGAGAGAAAAAATTCTTTACATTTTCTAAAATGAATGTTCCCTTATGTAATGTCCCCTGCTTTGAGACTTCACTGGTGCTAGAATATCTAGTCAACATCTGCCCTGTCAAGCTCCTCAGAACCTTGTTTCCATAAGATCACCCCTGCTTATCTATTCTTGATCAGTCAACCCTTTTGTCCTCAAAGTAGCTAAGTGAATCTTTTTTGAATGGTGTCCGATGTTAGTTTATCCTTTATTAAACATGGGAGCTAACATTGTATACAGTACTCCAAGTGAAGTCTCAGCAACAGCCAGTGTGGTTAACCATTCCTCAATCCATGCTAATACATTACCCCGATACCATGAGCTCCTAAATTGTGCAATTAACTTTTATTTAGCACCTTATCATTTACACTTTTAAAATCCAAATACAGAACATAATTCGATTACACTTTATCAGCCCTGCTTGTTACCTCCTCAATGAACTGTCGCTAAATTTGTCAAATACAGTTTCTCTTTCACAAAACCCAGTCTACCATGTTTAATGATAAGCTTTTCCAAATGTCCTGCAATTTCTTTCTTTAATATTCGACTCTGTCGATTCTTTTAGTTGATTTGCTAAGTTTAATTCCCCTCTCTTAAATCCATGTGGACTCTGTCCAATCCTGTCACTGGTCACTAAGAAACTTGACTGTACTCCAATATAGTTAGCAAATGTATCTGAATTTATTTTTAAAAATTGATTACTTTTAAATGCTGGACCCATGCAATATCAATAAATTAGTGACTCTGAATTTGGGTTATAATGTTTTTTTTTGTTAACTCCTTTTCGTACTGTGTTATGCAGACAGCACCAAGCGATCACTCTTAATTGTGAGTAACTTTGAAAATAATATATTTTAAAAATGACATCCCAAAATGCTGCCTCATTATTGTGCAAGGAGGATTTTCCATTCAATAGGTTGCAGATAAAACTGAACAGATCTTTGCTGCAATTTGGCCAGACTGCAGGTTACACCAAAGTGGCAACTGTGTTCTCAAATTCTTACTTGACACTGCCCAAGGCAATACTGATGGGACTTCACTTTGCCATTCTTGTTCACCAGCTTTATTTTTAGGTTTAATTGTATAATAATTCTAGAGCTTGTAAGTTTAGACAACTTCTCTTTTAGGTACATATGTAAATATCAGACTGAAATGTTGCACTGAACGGTACCAAATCTGAAATTAGTCTCTAATCTGATAGTAACATGCTCTGGCCCTTCTACATATGTATTGGCATAAGTCTATGCCAGTAATTTTTCTGAAACCTGTGATTCCTGATGAAGGGCTTATGCCCGAAACATCAACTCTCCTGCTTCTCGGATGCTGCCTGAGTTGCTGTGCTTTTCCAGCATGACACTTTTCGACTCTGATGTCCACTTCTTTGGTCATCACTTTTTCCTTTGATCAACAAAAATTATTCTTGGTTTAATCTTCTCAAAGTGCAATACGAACCAATTCATGAAATTCAGATATCTCACATTTACGTTAACTGTGTGAAGGCTAAGACATTACTAAATTATTGTCAGTAATTGAAACTGTGCTGACAAACTTGTGCAGTATCAGTGCCTTACCTTTACAGTGTTCCCAGATATCGCACAGCTGCAGTATTTTGTTTTGCACTCAGCTCTCTGTTGTTCTCACTTGTTTCTTTGTGAAAGATTATAAAATTAACTTGGATGAATGAACTTATGATTTCTTTAACCAATGTTGGGAAAAAAAAAGTCAGTATTTCAAGTGCTGATAATGTAAAATAAACTGATAATCAGTAGAAAGGGTTAAAGATGGACATGGATCAAAAGCTGGCAAATGGGACTAGATTAATTTTGGAGATCTGGTCAGCATGGGCAAGTTGGACTGAAGGGTCTGATTTTGTGTTGTACAACTGCGACTTCATTCTCTCAATTATTCAAGAAGTTGAATGCTTCGAGGAGGAAAAGGAGGATTTATGCAGAGAATGCACTTGAAATGATGATTGAGGTATATCACATTGTTTCATGACCTTTTCCTCTGGGTTCTTCAATGAACAAACTTGTTTTATTATCTGAATAACTATGTATCATGTGATTTGTTTCACACAAAATATTTTGTTAGGATCTGGTGAACTATTAAGAAGTGTTCATGTTTAAAACTTAGGCAGCGTGATTGTTAAGCAAGAAAAGGTTGGCGTTTTACTCCCACTGAATCATTGCTCTATAAAAGGTAACAAGCTTTTTATCTGTTCTGGGCACTGAATATATGGAAGTCAATTCTGAAGGAAAAAATCCTCGTCGGTAATGTTCCCACGTATGTGGAGTAATTGCTTCTGGTCATTCTTCAGGTTATAGAGGCTCGGAAAGAAATGAGTTGGCCAAAGTTAGCAACATCATTTGGATGGACTATGCTCATTGGGGAAACTTGCAGGATCTGTAGAAGAAACATGTGTTTCAGAGTGTATGCAATAAACCTGAACATTGTTATTTTTTTCACAGAGTTTGTGACCCGACTGGAGCAGCAATGAAGCTCGTATTGTTTTTTAAATTTCCGAGCTTGCCAAATTATTGTTGGGAAATGTAGGTGGCTTTATCAAAGCACATTTCACACTCCCCAGCTAGGAATTTGATCCCAATTCTGTCAGTCCATCCATTCCTATGGATAACAGGTATTTTAAATGTGAGCACTCCATTTAACTATTTGAATTGAATACTTCAGTGGTTAAGTCCTCTTGGATTCTTAATTTCAAATTACTCCATGTGATTTTTTGTCCCCCCTGAATTTGCCAAGCACTGGGCAGTTGTGGAATATTCCAAATATTTACAATAGATGCATTCACACTGTTGAAGGCAATCTGGTCAATTTGAATACCATTCAGGTAGTCAACAACAATACATAAGTAACTTTATGAATTGCTTACTGTTCACCAACAACGCAAGCCAAGTATTAGTGAAACCACAGATTGATTCCCATGGATTCCCAAATCTAAACAGTGCATTCCAGATATGCTCACTATCACCATCTGGGAACAGTCTCCCAAAGTGCTTCCAGAATTTAGAAAGCACACACACTGCCCTCCAAAGATAAATCTGCTGTCACAGGCTTCACTCTTATTGTATACAATGACATGTATTGTCCAGTTCTTTAACGTGACAATTGATTTCACAAACAATTTATAAAATACTTAAAATCCTGAAGAAATGTGATGTCAGCCCTTTGTAGAAGTGAATGGAAAGTGTGATGTTTGCTTGACCTTTGGCTCTATGTATCAGGCTGAACTGAACCTTTAACAAGATGTGGGATGTTTCCCACACACTATGCTTTTTTAAACAAAGATTATGCTCTGAGATTTAAATGTTCAATCAGGTTTAATAAAAATCCTTCCAAAAATTGAGTTTGACTTCAGCTCCTTTAAAGAGACATGCTCTTGGCCTTCAATTTTGCGATATATAATCATTCTTTGGTGAAGGTGGCTGTGTGTAACACTGCAGGATGTTGGGCTGAAGTGCCTGATTGGGTGGATGAGCTTTATTACTGGTGTAACTTGGTTAATTTTGAGATGAAATATTATTTTTAGTTAAATCTTGTTTTTAAACTGAGACGTGCTTGTGTAACTCAAGTGTGGAAACTATGCTCATGTTTGCAATGAACCTTTCACTTTCAGAGATTAGTATTTTTCCGATCTGTTTTGTAAATAAAGTTCACTATATAAAGCACAGTGCTGGAGAACTGCAGGTCCAGCAGCATCTCTGAGGGGAATAAAACATTGGAAGCTCCAAGTCTCATGACCATTTTTCCGTTCAGACAAAGAGTCTCTGAAATTGAAATGTAACATTATTTTTCTCTTCACCAATGCCTTCAGAACTGCTGAGTTTCTCCAGCACTTTGTTTCTGGGATTCAGATCTCCAGCACCTGCAGTTTATTGTTTTGTTATCAATCCTATGATTTGACTTGGGGAGCGAGAGGCAGCAACTGTGATCAATTTGGATAAAACTCCCCAACCATGGAAAACAAACACATAGTTCTTTATACTTTGCAAACCATGACTGTAATTAAGAAATGCAATTAAGCTAAGTGTAAGATGGTATACCACCTGCCTTGTCTCAAACTTGCTACTCATCTTTGAGGACTAATCTGTCAGAATTGTGTTTGCTCCCTTCCTTTGAGATCACAGTCCACAAATGTCCAAGTTCCAATTCGTGGGCCGGGCCCAGGATACCACATTGCAGTGGGGTGGGGAGATTTGTGTCAGCCTGAAGTTTTGTTAATAACAATCTTGCAGGTTGAAGTTGACGGTTTTGACGAATATTGCATCTTCAAACTTGGAGGAAATCCTTCTGAATGTATTGATTAACTGGACTGAGCCTGTTTACATGCAGTCCTGTTAGTAGTGTTGTAATATTTTCAGTTAATAATCACACAACACCAGGTTATAGTCCATCAGGATTATTTGGAAACACACTAGCTTTCGGAGCACCGCTCCTTCATCAGGTGATTGTGGAGGGCACAATTCTAAGGCACAGAATTTATAGCAAAAATTTAGTGTGATGTAACTGAAATTATCCATTGAAAAATACCTTGATTGTCTGTTGAGTCTTTCATCTGTTCGAATACCATGATAGTTTCACTTCTTTCATGTGTAAATCACAAATCCTTTTTTTAATAGTTGCATCCCTGACAGTGGCCCATCAAATCACTCATTGTATTAATCACTGCACAGTCTCAACAAAGGAATGAAACTGGATGGCCCACATTACATCTACTAATGCACTGAAAAATACAACAATACAATCAGCCCTCTTGACCCTGCAACTTCTGTCTCACTGTGGGCCAACAGCAGCAGCAGAACTGTACTCCAGCCCAATCTGAAATCTCATGGCCTGGTATATCCCCATTCAACCATTAACATCAAGCCAGGGGATCAACCCTAGTTCAATGGAGAATTCCGCAGGAGCAATACCAGGCATACCTAAAAATGTCCCCAAGCTACCCAACCTGCATGCCAAACAGTGCAAGCAACACCAAATAGAACTATGTGATCCAACAACCAATGGATCAGATCGGAGCTCTGCAGTTCTACCACACCGAGACAGGAATGGTGATGGACAATTAAACAACTCACTGAAGGAAGCATCACAAATATCCCCACCCTTACCGATGGAGGGGTCTCACACATCCGTGCAACAGACAAGACAACAGCATTTGCAACAATCTTCAGCCAGCAGTGCCAAGTGGATGAGCCTTCTTCATTGGTCCCTGACATCACACACGTGAATCAACTTGGTTGAAAACTTATTTCAAATCAGATCAAGAAATGGAGAAGTAGTATAAAGGCTGTCGGCCCTAAAAAACATTGTGGCAATAATACTGATGGCTGTGCTCCAGAAATTGCTGCTTAACAAGACAAGTCCAGCACTGTCACCTCCTGACATTGTGGAACATTTCTTAGGGATGTTCAACACATAAACGCAGGACAGAGCCAGCCCAGCCAATTTCCATCCATCAGTCGACACTCGCTCAGCAGTGAAGTGACGGAAGGTGTCATCAACAGTGCTGTCACGCAGCTGCTCAGCAATAACATTCTGTGACACCCAGTTTGGGTTCTGCCAGGACCACTCCGTTCCTCCGTTCACAAACTGACAAACAGCTGAATTCCAGAGGTGAGGTGAGGGTGACAGCCCAGTCCCACTCCAAGGCCACTAATTCGACTTCAGTGATATCACCTGACCTCACCACAGTCTCAGCTCATTTACTGAAACTCTCATTCATTCATTTTGTTAACACTAGATTTCATTATCTGAACCCACTCCTGGCCAGCATCCCACAATCATCCTCCCTTTAATCTCCAGAATATTGAAAACTCTACCGCCCAAAAGCTCACTTGTACCAGAACTTGCTGATCCATCAAAAGGCTCCCATTTATAAGCAACAACAATTTACTTTCACACACTTTATTTAATTCCTGGCTGTAATCATTCCTATCTTCCTGCACCACACACCCTTTCATATCTCAATAACTTATTTTAGTTTAGACTCCCAATGATGTGTTTATTTGTGAGTTCAGCTGTGTGACTCTTTCTATAGATTCCAAGGCAACACGGTCTGGAATTCCCACCCTCTAAGATCTGCTTTCTTCCTTTAAGGCATTCCTGAAAAATTGCCTATTTGGCAATGGGTTTGGTCACTGGACATAATATTCTCCAGCTGTGGCCTTATGTCAAAAGTTCTCAATATTTTTGTGAAATTAAAAACATGTTGATTTTTACAGATATCTTCTACTTCTCACTATCGCTGAGTGAATAATCTGTAATGTCTCTTACCCAACCATGTTGTGGGAGTGCCTTCACCATTCAAACTGCAGTTGTAAAAGGAAGTCAAACATCACCCTCTCCACAGGCAACAGGGCTTTGGCAATGATCACTGGCATCTGTAGGAGAAATACACATGATGTTTCAGGGAGTGCAATATGAATTATAGGGAATGAAAATGGTGCAGAATTTGACTGTCAGAAATGGAAGAAAAATCCACTCCCTATTGGAAAAAAGAATTCTTGACTGTCAAAGATATTGTGGAAAAAATAACCTGATAATGGAGCAGCATACGGTCAGGAGTCAGGCAGCAGTGGATAATCCATTTCCAAAAAGGTCTGTGAATGTAGTAGTAAAATACTAAATGTGGCAAAAATACACTCATGTGAGACTGAGGAAGCTAGATAATGAACAGGTGGACATCAAGGAGCCCAGAGGTGAATCAGAGCAGTGTTCACTTTTATGATCCCACAGTCAGAGATGTCTAGCACAAAAACAAACTCTTCAGTCCAACCCATCTTTGCAAACCAGATATTCTAACCTAAACTATTCCCATTTGCCAGCACTTGACTGACATCACTCTGAACCCTTCCTATTCAAATGCCTTTTAAATGTTACAATTTTGGTTGACCTTTAGGCTCCTTTTGAATTTTCCCCTCTCACCCTAAACCTATATCCTCTCGTTCTGGGTTCCACCACCCCAGGGTAAACACCTTGTCTATTTACGCTATCCATGCCCCTCACGATTTTATAAACCTCTTCAACATCACACCTCAGCCTATGACACTCCAGGGAAAATGGCCCCAGCATATTATGCCTCTCCCTGCAACTCAAATCCTCCAACCCTGGCAACATCCTTAAAAAAATCAATTCTCAAACCTTCCATGTTCCAGTGCCTCTTTCTGATAAGAGGGAGACCAGAATTCCACACAATATTCCAAAAGTGGCCGAACCAATGTCCTGTACAGCTCCTTTACTCAATGCTCTGAACAACGAAGGGAAGAATCCCAAACAATTTCTTCACTGTCCTATCTACCTGTGACTCTACTTTCAAGGAACTATGAACCTGCATTCCAAGGTCTCTTTGTTCAGCAAGACTCTCCAAGACCTTACAATTCAGTGTGAGTCCTGCTCTGATTTGCTTTTCTAAAATGCAGCATCTCACATTTATCTAAATTAAACCCTATCTGCCACTCCGCAGCCCATTGGCCCATCTGATCAATATGGGGGATTTTAACATGCAGGTAGACTGGGAGAATCAGGATGGTATCGGGCCTCAAGAAAGAGACTTTGTGGAGTGCCTCAGAGATGGATTTTTAGAGCAGCTGGTGCTGGAGCTGACCAGGGATAAGGCGATTCTGGATCTGGTATTGTGTAACGAACCAGACTTGGTCAGTGACCTCGAAGTGAAGGAGCCATTGGGAAGTAGTGACCATAATACAATAAGCTTCAATCTGCAATTTGAGAGGGAGTGGGTACAATCTGAAGTGACAATATTTCAGTTGAATAAAGGGAAATATGGAGCTATGAGGGAGCAACTGGCCAAAGTTCAATGGTTCAATACCTTAACAGGGAAGACCGTGGAGGAACAATGGCGGATATTTCTGTGTATAATGCAGAAGATGCAGGATCAGTTCATTCCTAAAAGGAAGAAAGATCCCAGGAGGAGACATGGGCGGCCGTGGCTGACGAGGGAAGTAAAGAAACATATAAAGTTAAAAGAGAAAAAGTATAACTTAGCCAAGATAAGTGGGAAAACGGAGGACTGGGAAGCTTTTAAAGAACAACAGAGGATTAGTAAGAAGGAAATACGCAGAGAAAAAATGAGGTACGAAGGTAAACTGGCCAAGAATATAAAGGAGCATAGTAAAAGCTTTTTTAGGTATGTCCAAGGCAAAAAAATGGTTAGCACAAAAATTGGGCCCTTGAAGACAGAAACAGGGGAATATATTACTGGGAACAAAGAAATGGCAGAGGAATTAAATGGGTACTTCAGATCTGTGTTCACTGGGGAAGACACAAGCAATCTCTCTGAGGTAACAGTGGCTGAAGGACCTGAACTTAAGGGAATTTATATTTGCTAGGATTTGGTTTTGGAGAGACTGTTAGGTCTGAAGGTTGATAAATCTCCGGGGCCTGATGGCCTGCATCCCAGGGTACTGGAGGAGGTGGCTCGGGAAATCGTGGATGCGCTGGTGATTATTTTCCAGAGTTCAATAGAATCGGGGTTGGTTCCTGAGGATTGGAGGGCGGCTAATGTTGTGCCACTTTTTAAGAAGGGTAGGCGGGAGAAAGCAGGAAATTATAGACCAGTTAGTCTGACCTCAGTGGTGGAAAAGATGCTGGAGTCTATTATAAAGGATGAAATTACGGCACATCTGGATAATAGTAACAGGATAGGATAGAGTCAGCATGGATTTATGAAGGGGAAATCATGCTTGACTAATCTTCTTGATTTTTTTGAGGATGTAACTCGGAAGATGGACGAGGGAGATCCAGTGGATCAGAAAGCTTTTGATAAAGTCCCAAACAGGAAGTTAGTGAGTAAAATTAGGGCGCACGGTATTGGGGTCAAAGTACTAGATTGGATCGAGAATTGGTTGGCTAATAGGAAACAAAGGTTAGTGATTAATGGCTCCATTTCGGAATGGCAGGCAGTGACCAGTGGGGTACCGCAGGGATCCGTGCTGGGACCGCAGCTTTTAACAATATATGTAAATGATATAGAAGATGGTATCAGCAATATCATTAGCAAATTTGCTGATGATACAAAGCTGGGTGGTAGGGTGAAATGTGATGAGGATGTTAGGAGATTACAGGGTGACCTGGACAAGTTAGGTGAGTGGGCAGATGCATGGCAGATGCAGTTTAATGTGGATAAATGTCTGGTTATCCACTTTGGTGGCAAGAACAGGAAGGCAGATTACTACCTCAATGGTATCAAATTAGGTAAAGGGGCTGTTCAGAGAGAACTGGGTGTTCTTGTACACTAGTCAATGAAGGCAAGCATGCAGGTACAGCAGATCGTGAAGAAGGCTGATAGCATGCTGGCCTTCATAACAAGAGGGATTGAGTATAGAAGCAAAGAGGTGCTTCTGCAGCTGTACAGGGCCCTGGTGAGACCACACCTGGAGTACTGTGTACAGTTCTGGTCTCCAAATTTGAGGAAAGACATTCTGGCTATTGAGGGAGTGCAGCGTAGGTTCACGAGGTCAATTCCTGGAATGGCAGGATTGCCTTACACAGAAAGACTGAAGCGACTGGGCTTGTATACCCTTGAGTTTAGAAGACTGAGAGGGGATCTGATTGAAACGTATAGGATTATGAAAGGATTGGACACTCTATCAGGAGGAAACATATTTCCACTGATGGGGGAGTGCCGAACCAGAGGACACAACTTAAAAATACGGGGTAGACCATTTAGGATAGAGATGAGGAGAAACTATTTCACCCAGAGAGTGGTGGCTGTGTGGAATGCTCTGCCCCAGAGGGCAGTGGAGGCCCAGTCTCTGGATTCATTTAAGAAAGAATTGGATAGAGCTCTTAAAGATAGTGGAGTCAAGGGTTATGGAGATAAGGCTGGAACAGGATACTGATTGGGAAAGATCAGCCATGATCATATTGAATGGCGGTGCAGGCTCGAAGGGCTGAATGGCCTACTCCTGCATCTATTGTCTATTGTCTAATATCCCATTGTATTCTGAGACAACTTTTATCTCTGTCCACAATACCTCCAATTTTGGTGTCATCTGCAAACTTACGAACCGTACCGGCTCTATTCACATCCAAATCATTTAAATGGATGAAGAAACAAATCCAAGAAAACAAAACATCAATTTCTCTGGGTTTGAATGTGGTCTGTAAATCCTGTCCTTTGATTCTCTACCAGGGAGGGCTGCACATACATACCTCTGAACTTTGCCCCCAACAAAGCTGGCAGCCGCGCATGTGTCCAGTGAATCTTTGCCCCGAATAAAGATGGCAGCGATCACACAATGAGGTTATTTTCCAGTTTACTGCAAAAACAGGACTGTAAGTTTCAAATTTGTATTTTCCGATGTGCACCAAATGTTTGTAAAGCCTCTCAGCCCATACCAACACCATTTCTGTCCAACTTCCTGCTGTTTATTTCTTTCCTTACCAAAAGCTCTCCATCTACACGTACCGCACATCCGCGCCCACGATGAGGATGATCACGTGGTATAGTCTAGTCCCGTCCTTCATTTACTCTGATTGGTCGGAGGACCAAATGCCCCGCCAGGTCCTCCAGCTGTGCCCCTGCCTTTCCATTGGTCTTCTGCTGACATCAACCACCAGGGGCCCCATTGTTGCCTGGAGCATGCACACTGCTTCGTGGCTTTTGTTGCTGTTTATCAGTTACAAGAGTGAGACACAAAGTTAAAAATCACACAACCACCTGATGAAGAAGCTGCAAAGCTAGTCCTTCCAAATAAACCTGTTGGACTATAACCTGGTGTTCTGTGAATTTCAATTTTGTCCATCCTAATCTAACACCAGCACCTGAAAGTCAAGAGTGTGGGAAGAATGCAAAATATAACAAAAGAACTAGGAACAGGAGAAGGCCGTCCTGCCCTTTGAGCTTGCTCTGCCATTCATTAAGATCATGGCTGATCATTTTGTGGACGCAGAACCATTTACAAATGTTCTCACCATATCCCTTAATTAATTAATTAATTCTTTTTTAAAAAGCTACCTTAGCTTTAAAAACGTTTACTGAACTAGCATCAACTACTTCCCTGGGCAATGAATTCCACAGAGGTCAAGAAGTTCTTCTCAATTCAGTCCTAAATTTGCTGCCTCTAGTCTTATAGTGATGCCCTCTTGTCCGAGCTTCACCTGCCAGTGGAAACATTCCCACTACTTCTGTTTTATCCATTCCATTCATTATTTTATATGTTTCCCATTCTTCTGATTTCCAATGAATATAATCCCAATCTACTCAGTCTCTGTTAAGCCAACCCCCTCAACTCCGGAATCAACCTAGTTAACCTCCTCTGCACCCCCTCTAGTGCCGGTACATCCTTGAGCAAGTAAGGAGACAGAAACTGCATGCAGTACTCCAGGTGTGGCCTCACCAGCACCCAATACAGCTGGAACATAACCTCTGCTTTTAAACACGATCCCTTCAGCAATGAAGGCCAACATTCCATTTGCTTTCTGAGTTGATTGTTGTACCTGGTGACCAACCTTCATGCAGAAGGTTACTCAGGTGCCCCTGCATAGCAAATGATGCAACTTTTTAAAATTCAAGTAATAATCTCTTTTTTAATGTTACTCCAACCAAACAGTAGGACTTTACATTTATGAACATAATATTCCACTTGCCAGACCATTGCCCACTCACTCAATGTATCTCTGTTCCTCTGCAAAGTTTCCCAGTCCTCCACACACTTTGTTCTGCTACTCATCTTAGTGTCATATGCAAACTTTGACACCCTACATGTGGTCGCCAACTCCAAATCATCTGTATCAATTCTAAATAATCGCAGTCCCAACACTGATCCCTGAGGCACACTGTCAGTCACTGATTGCCAGCTGGAATAGTACTCATTTATCCCCACACTTTGCTTCCTGTTAGTCAACCAATCTTCTATCCATGCTAATACTCTACTCCTAATGCCATGCACCTTTATATTATGCAACAGCCTCTTGCACAGCACCTTGTTGAAGGCCTTTTGGAAATCCGGGTACACCACATCCACTGGGTCCTTGTTGTCCACCTTGCTCGAAATGTCTTCATAGAATTCCAAAAGATTTGTGAAGCAAGACCTGCCCTACATGAACCCATGCTCTGTTGTCCAAAGGGACAATTTCTATTAAGATTCCCTGCTATTTCTTCCTTGACAATAGACCCAAGCATCTTTCCCACTACAGAGAATAAGCTAACTTGTGTATAATTCCCCACCTTTTGTCCACCTCCTTTTTAAAAACGTGGCATCACTTTTGCTGCTTTCCAATCTGCTGGGACTGCCACAGAGTCCAGTGAATTTTGGAAAATTACTGCCAGTGCATTTTCTATTTCTCCTGGCATCTCCTTTAGTACCCTGGGATGCATTCCATCAGGCTCAGAAGACTTTTCTGTCATTAGGTCAATTAACTCCAACAGTCCAACAGTAGCTCTTCTGTAATAATGATGGTTTCCAAATCCTCACCTATCTTTGTCTCTTTGCTAATTATTGGCAAGCTATCAGTTTCCTCCACTGTGATATCCCATAATTAAATGTTCCTTCTCATTTTCGAAAGGACCAACATTTACTTTAGCCACTCTTTTCTCATTCAATATAAAATTTTGTTTTCTGTCTTTATAGTCTGTGCTAGATTTTTTTCTCATGTTCTATCTTACTTTTCTTTATAACTCTTCTGTGGCTTTCTGTTGACCTTTATAGTTTTCCCAGTTCTAGTTTCAGGCTGTTATTGGCCACTTTGC
Organism: Chiloscyllium punctatum; assembly: GCF_047496795.1. Lineage (NCBI taxonomy): Eukaryota > Metazoa > Chordata > Chondrichthyes > Orectolobiformes > Hemiscylliidae > Chiloscyllium > Chiloscyllium punctatum. Next base: position 78,435,754 of record NC_092752.1, on the reverse strand, counting down.
ATGCCTTCTCTTTCAATTTGATTGCTTTCCGTAGATACCCATCACAGAGTATGCCTTTTCTTACAGTCCTTCCTTTTCACTGAAATATATCATTGCTGAGCACTTTGTAAAGTACCTCTGAAAATCTTCCACTGCTCATCAACTGTCCCACCATAAAATCTTTGTTTCCAGTCTACTTTATCCAGGTTCTCCCTCATTCTATTGTAGTTTCCTGTGTTGAAGCACAGGACCCAGGTATTAGATTTTATCTTCACACTCTCCATATGTATTCTAAATTCAACCATACAGTGATCACTTCTTTCAAGAGGATCCCTAACTCTGAGGTCATTAATTATTCCTGTCTCATTGCACAGGGCCTGATGCTGGATAGATTGCTCCCTTGTCAGTTCCATTTCATACTGTTCAAGAAAACTTTCATGGATACACTTAATAAACTCAAGGCTACCCTGACTGAGCTGGTTTGATCAACCTCCATGTAGATTAACATCACCCATGATAATAGCCAGACCATTTTTACAGGCAATAGTTATTTCTTTGTTTATTGCCCATCCCAATGTGATGTTATTATTTGATGGCCTGCACACTACACCTGTCAGTGACTTTCTTGTTGGAATTTTGAATGCATCATTCCTGTTTCTCCTACTGTACAGCAATAACAACAACTACTTGCATTGTATGGAATCTTTTACAATGGCAAATCTCCTAAGGTGCTTCCTGGATGATCAAAACGTTGATTAAAGAGAATGATTTTAAAATACATCTTAAAGGAGGATAGAGAAGGTTCGGGAGGGTATTCCACAGACTTCTGCCCTTGACAGCACCATTCGTGGAGTGATGCAGGTGGGGTGGGTTGGAAAGGGAATGTGCAAAGGGAAAATGGAGGAGCACAAGCAGTGCATAAGGTCTTAAGGACAGAGGAGGTTCCAGACTGAGTCTCTCTGTCACAGAGTATGGCTGCCTCATGGAGTTTGAAGCTCTGCAATGGATCCATGCATGTCACATTAGTCGAGGAGAGTATAACGGTGGCTGAGAGAACTTTTGATGAGGACTAGTCGCCTGAGGTAGAGTGCGCTGAGGTTAGAAACAGAAGAGGAGAGGTCACACTGCTTGGAGTTTTTTATAGGCCTCCACAGAGTTCCAGGGAGGTGGAAGAGAGGATTAGCAAAATTATTCTGGATAGGAGTGAAAGTAACAGGGTGGTCATTATGGGGGACTTTAACTTCCCCAAAATTGACTGGAAATGCTACAACTAATACGTTGGATGCATCAGTTTTATCCAATGTGTACAGGAGGGTTTCTTGACACAGTATGTTGAAGGGCCGACAAGAGGGGCAGCCACATTGGATGTGGTCCTTGGTAATGAACCAGATTTAGTTTGATTTAGTTGTAGGTGAGCACTTTGGAGTGTGACCATAATTCAGTTAAGTTTAGTTTAGCAAGGGAAAGGAATAAGTACATGCCACAGGTCAAGAGTTATTGATGGGGCAAGGGCAATTATAATGCTATTAGGCAAGAATTAGATGCACAGAATGGGGTAGCAAAATGTAGGGTATGCAGACAATGGAAATGTGGAGCTGGTTTAAGGTATTGCGTGTCCTTCAGAGGTATGTCCCTGTCAGGCAGGCGGAAGTGATAAGGTAAAGGAACCTTGGATTACTGCGGAAACTGCATCTCTTGTGACGAAGAAGAAGGAGGCTTAGGTGTTGATGAGGCAAGATGGTTCAGATGAGGCGATGGAGAATTAAGATCAGCTAAGAAGGATTTAAAGAGAGAGTTAAAAAGAGCAAAGAGAGGACACGAGCAGTCTTTAACAAATAGAATAAAAGACAACCCTAAAGCTTTGTATAGGTATGTGAGGAATAAAAAGATGATTAGGGTAGGAATAGGGCCAATCACAGACAGAATGGGAAGATGAGTGTTGACCCTGTGGAGATTGGAGAGATGCTAAATGAACATTTCTCATCAGTTTTCACTCAGGAAAAGGAGAATATTGTGGAGGAGGAGAATGAAGTATGAGATATTAGACTAGAAATTATTAAGGTTAGTTACGAACACGTGTTATCAATGCTGGAAGGAGTGAAAATACACAAGTCCCCTGGGCTGGATGGGAATTATCCGAGGATTCTCTGGGAAGCTAGGGAGAAGGTAGCATAGCCTTTGGCTTGGATATTTGAGTTGCCATTGTCTGCAGATTTGGTACCAGAGCACTGGAAGATTGCAAATGTTGTGCCCTTGTTCAAGAAGGGCAGTAGAGAGCCTTACTTCTTTTGTAGGAAATGTTTAGGAAAGGATTATAAGAGATAAGATTTATAATCATCTGGCAAACATCAATTTGATTTCAGATAGTCAACTTGGCTTTGTCAATGGCAGGTCATGTCTCACAAACCTCATTGAGTTTTTTGAGAAGGTCACCAAGCATGTAGATGAGGGTAGGGCATTTGACATGGTATACATGGACAAAAGTAAAGCCTTTGACAAGGTTCCACATGGTAGGCTGTTGGAAAAAATGCAGAGCCATAGAATTGAGGGTGATTTAGCAGTTTCGATTAGAAACTTGCTTTCTGAAAGAAGGCAGCGAGTGGTGGTTGATGTATAATATTCAGCCTGGATTCCAGTTACTAGTCACGTGTCACCAGGATCTATTTTGGAACTACTGCAGGTATAGGTGAATGGATTAGGAAATTTGCAGATGACACTAAAGTCAGTGTAGTAGTGGACAGTGTGGAAGAATGTTACAGGTTGCAAGGGGACTTGGATAAACTGCAGAATTGGGCTGAGAGGTGGCAAATAGAGTTCAATGCAACTAAATGTGAGGTGATGCACTTTGAGAAGAATAACAGGAAGGCTGAATACTGGGTCAATGGAAAGATTCTTGGTAGTGTGGTGTGCAGAGGGATCTTTGAGTCCATGTACATAGATCCCTGAAAGTTGCCACCCAGGTTGATAGTGCTGTTAAGAAGGCAAACGGTGTGTTAGGTTTCATTCGTGGAGGGATTGAGTTCCGAAGTTGATATACCATACTGCAACTCTACAAAAAACTGGTGCAGTCACACTTGGAATATTGTGTTCAATATTCCTCTAGTTTATCTCTCCATGCTTCAGGCTCTCTGCCTTTATATCTGATGAAGGGCTTTTGCCCGAAACGTCGATTTTACTGCTCCTCGGATGCTGCCTGAACTGCGGTGCTCTTCCAGTACCTCTAATCCAGAATCTGTACCCCACCACATCAGATTGCCCCACAATCGTGGTATCTGGTTGTACAGAAGGAGGAGTGGCACAGTCTGTACTGAGATGCACTGGGGCCCTGAAACACATGGTAAAGACTGAAATCACCAGAGCATTGAGAGCCCCACCACATTGTTTGCATGTTCTATTGTTTATACACTGTTCCTGCCTTCCCTTGTTTTTTCTTAATCAAGTTGTTATTATACACACCTGCACAAGCTGTGAAATGAACTCAGCCCTCTCAATCCAAGATTCAGGATATTTTCACCACATCACAAGGCATCGACTCTAACCTCCCCTGTCCCTTAGCCTACTGAGTCGCGCCTGAATCAACTCCGCAATTGGGAGGAAGGGGCGGAACAGGAGGACCGAGCAGCAGCCGGTCGTCTAACCAGAGTGAGTGAGGAGCGCGGCCAAAGCATTCTCGGGAGTGAACACTTCAGGATTGGTCAGAAAGCAAACTATTTTGCAGGATTGATCATTCTCACTACATAGTGGAGCATTCAACCTTTCTCATGAATCAATGTGAGATTTTTACAAAATAGTTGAGATGTAAATCTGATAACGTACATTAGGGAGATTTAAACAATCCTTGGATAAACACATGGGTGATTTTGCAAAAGTTTAGGGGGACGAGCTGAGAATAATTCACAGGTCGGCGTGAATAATTCACAGGTCGGTTTACACAATGCGAGTAAGAAACTTATTTTCAAACTCCCAGAACGATTGGTAATTTACATACCTGGCTAGTATGGTTAAGTTGGACCGAACAATCTATTTGCATACTAATGATCTCAATGACTGTAACTCGACAGAGCAACTGTTAATGACTAAAATTTCACCCATGATCCTGTGCAGATATGAATATTCTCTATAAACTCACCGATACTCTCAGACGCACGCGCAGTTTGGATTCTATGTGGAGCATGCGCAGTGTCACATTGATCAGGACACCGAGAGAGTGACATGGAGCTGCTTTCTCCGGCAGCGGTTGCGATCGGCTTCAGAGAGTCGCGCTCAGAGCCGGTGTGTGGGAGCGTCGCTAGGAAAAAGGAGGAAGAGATTTCACAATTCCTGGATACAGGTTAAAAATAACTCTAAAAAGGCCCTCCAGGGAAGCGGCCCAGGGTCACGGCCGCCATTTGTTTGAGGGAAGAGGGAGCGCGGGCCTTAGGGCCGCCATCTTGAGAAGGTCAAGGTGCAGGAGGGCGGGGCTCTCGGGGTCTGTAGAACAATCAGAGGAAAGGGAAGACCCATTGTTCTTGATTAATTCCACGAACACAGCTTCACTGGGCGATCCTGCAGGAATATCCACTCTCAGTCCTGCTGGGATGTTTCACCCAATCAGAACCAGCAGCTCTCCTCCTCTCTCAGCTCCCCTTCTGTCCTTCCTGCAGCATCTGTCCCCTGGAACATTGAGCTGCCTGTCCTGTCCCTCCCTCAGCTGTTGTTTCTGTAATACCTGGGATATCCCAGTCCCATCTTAGATTACTTCACTAAAGACAGGAATGTACCCGATGGATTTTTCTTAACTTCAGTAATTGTTTAATACTCATTTACACGTTTTTAATTACATTGTTTTTGAAGCATTTACTTCACATTCAATCATTTGCAATGGTGGGATTTGAACCTATGTCCAGAGAACACTTGCTGAGTTTCTGGATAAATTGTCACACAATAATGCCTCTAGGCCATCACTTCGCCTGCTCACAGTTTGTATATCCCAGTGCAACATGAATTAAAACTCTTTTTTCCAGCACAATTGTTTGACCCGGCATTCTGATGATGTGACTCAGTAACTTTCCATGTGGTATCCCTCACTGTGTGGGTCTAATTGCTGCCTCTGTCAGCGTCTCTCACTCTTGAAGCTACTCCAGATCATGAGCCAACAGAATTCTCCACTCCAGAGAGATGAGGCAACACAGGTCAGGATTTTCCAGATCTCTGTGTGCTCAGTGCCATTCTATATGTGTAACCCTCAAAGCATTCGTCTAATTGCCCATTCTGCCTATTTCTGTGTCCTCTACAGGTAATCATGAAGTTCCAGACTCAATAGACTTGCCAACTGCTGGTTGGGATGATGGTTGGTCAGGCAGAAAGACAAAGTCAGGGAGGTCGGGAGTCTTCAATAAATCCTGCTGCCAGGTAAGATCATTCCAGTGCACAGAGCAGAAAGTAATAATCAGCACGCCTGCTGCAAGTTTTGTTGCAATGAGACAGCATCGGGAGTTCCCAGTTATCAGTCCAGGCTTGTGCTTTCTTAGGGAGCATCAGAACAACTGAGGGGAAAGCAGGCCTCCCACGAGAGGGTGGTAATGCAGCCTGGGATCTTTCTGTTCCCTATTCCCTCTCCAACATTGTATCTATGGCTTGTATTAAGGACCAGTGTCTTCAATCATTCTAACTCCTATAACAGTTCCTATCTCTGTCATCTCCTCCCCTCTCACCAATTATTTCACATATTTGAAACCTCCAGTCCAGATGACCATCTGTATCGCTGTAACTTGCTTCAGTCTCTACAACATGCCTTGTCTCGATAGTCTCCTCCTCCAATAACTGGAGACATCGGGTCTGTTTCTGTGCTGCATGACTCTTCGGCCGAGGTTCCCTAGATGGAATGAGTCGGAATTGCCTGTGTTTGGCCCATATCCCTTCAAACCTTCTCCTCTCCATGTACCTGCCTGAGTGTCTTTTCCATGTTGTAATTGTACTTGTTTTTACCATTTCCTCTGGCAGTCCATTCCGTCTATGCACCATCCTCTGTGGATAATGTTGCCCCTCAGCTCCCTCTTTAAATCCTTGCTGTCTCACGTCACGTTTATGCCTCTATCTTTGGACTCACCTACCCTTGGCAATTCACCTTACTTAGACCATACATGGTTTCATAAACTTGTATAAGGTCACCCCGTGGCCTCCTCTGCCCAGGAAAAATATTGACGACAGAGTTACCAATATCTCCAACTCATGTCCTCAATGCTCTCACCAATGCTCTCACAAGTGTGCCAATTGCCGCTTTCAACACCCTGTCGCCCTGTGATGCCAGTCAAAGGAACAATGTAACTGCACCCCTTGGTCTCTCTCTTTTCTACAACACTGTTCAGGGCCCAACCATTACCCGTGTTAGTCCTCCTTGGTTTGTCTGAACTAAATCCAACAACTGAATTAAACTCCATCTTTCATTCCTTGGCCCCTTCGTCTATCATTTTGGTCACATCTTGAGCAAACTCCAGTCAAGTTTGTGGGACATGTTTTCCCATGCACAAAGCCATGCTGGCTGTCCGTAATCAGGCCTTATCTTTCCAAATGCATGTAAGGCCTACCTCTCAGAATGACCTCCAACAACTGACCCACCCTGATGTCTCGCTCATCAGTCTGTAGTTCCCTGGCTTTCTCTTGCAGCCTTTCTTAATTAATGACACAACATTATAATCATAGTTGGAGGCATACCGCACTCCGCACTGTTCAGTTAACGCTAACCATACTCTAAAACAGATCTCATCTCACCTGCCTGTTTCTGGATCATATCCCTTCCAACTGTTCCTATTCCTGTACTAATCTAAATGTCTGTTAAACATTGTAATTGTCCCCAGGTTCTTGGGAAGTTCATTTCACACACAACCCACCCTCTGTGTAACAATGTGCCTCTCAAGTCTTTTTTTTTAAATGTCTCTCCTCTAAACTTAAAAATGTAGTGCCTTGTCTTGAAACTCCCCTGTCCATGGGAAAATACAACTCCCATTAACTCTATCTATCCCCCTCATGATTTTATAAACTTCTATGAGGTCATCTGTCAACATTCAGGTTTCAGTGAAAAATACCAACCTATTCAGCCTTTCTTTATACTGAAGCCTTTCGTACCCAGCCACATCCCAGTAAATCTCCTCCCAACCCTTTCCAACTTAATAATATCCTTCCTATAACTGGGCGACCAGAACTGGACACAGTATTCCAGAAGAGGACTCACCAATGGCCTGTATAATCTCAATGCGACTTCCCAACTCCTATATCCAAAGGACTGAGCAATGAAAGCAAGTGAGGCAAGCACCTTTTTTTAAACTATCCTGTCTCTCCATGTTACAAACTTCAAAGAATTATGTAGCTGAACCCTGAGGTCCCTCTGTTCTACAACACTGCTGAAGGTCTTGCCATTAATTGTATAAGCCCTACCCGGGTTTGTTGTACAAAATGCATTACCTCGCATTTATTCAGATTGAACTCAATCGACAGTTTTTCAGCCATTCACACCTTTCATCAGGATCCCTTTGTAATCCCAGAAAACCTTCTTCACTGTCCACAATGCCACCCTCCAGTCTAACAGCCTATCACACATAGCTCTCTATGGGACAAATATCTCTGCTAGGGGCCCTTTAATTTCTTCACCAGCTTCCCACAATGTCCTGAGATCCATTTGATCAGGTCCTGGGGATTTATCTACCTTTGTGTTTTAAAACCTCCAGCACCTCCTTTTCTATAATGTGGACTCATTTCAAGACGTTGAGTCATAGAGATGTACAGCACAGAAACAGGCCCTTCGGACCAACTCCTGCATGACGTTTCTCGTCACATTTGCCACAATTTTGCCAATATCCCTCTGAACCCTTGCTATTCATACACCCATCCACATGCCTTTTAAATGTATTTCTATCAGCCTCCACTATTTGCTCTGGCAGCTTATTCCATCCACTCTGCGGGAGCCGGTTATTCTTGAGGTTCCTTTGAAAAGTTTCCCTCGCCTGGGGAAATGACCTTGTCTATTGACCCTGTCGATGACCATCATGATTTTAAACACCTTTTATCGGTTAACTCCTCAGCCTCCCATGTTCAAGTGAAAACAGCCCCAGCCTATTCAGGCTTTTCCCTGAAGCACAAACCCTCCAACCCTGGCAACATCTTTGGTCATTTCTTCTGAACACTTTCATGTTCCACAACATCCTTCCGATGGCAGTGAGACCAGAATTGCACACATTATTCCAATAGTGGTCAGGCCAAACACTGTTTAGTTCCTTGAGCGCCCCAGTCTTTATCCACACTAAGTTCCAAAGTGAAATATTTGTTTTGGATCTTGTAGTTTCACACATTGTTGCCTTCATTGATTATTAAGGAGACCGGGTTTGTCCCGAGCTCTTCTTTTGCTCTTAACACACTTGTAAAGTCTCTTTGGATTCTCCTTAACTTTCTCTGCCAACGCTATCTCGTGTCCCCTTTTTACATTCCTGATTTCTATCCTAAGTGTATTTCTACAGCCCCAATGCTCCTGAAGGGATTCCCTTCAGGAGAATCAGTTATATCAGTTATATCTGACATGTGACCCCCTTTTTCTTGACCACAGCCTCGAAACTCAGCCAGTGTTTCCTAATTCAGTCAGCATTCAGCTGCACACTAACAAGAACACACTGGCGCTGAACGCTCCTTTTATCTCTATTTTAAAATATTCCTACTTGCCAGATTTCCCTTTATCTGCAAATACTCTCCCCTGATCTACTTTAAAATTTCCTGTCTAATACTATCTTGCTCCATTGAATAACTTTAACTTGTGGACCAGGCCTGTCCTTTTCCATCGCTATTTTCAAACTAATACAATTGTGGTAACTTTCCAAAGTGCTCCCCCACTAACACCTCAGTCCCGTTCCCTACCTTGGGGAGGTCAGGTTTGGCCCCATTCTCCAGTTGGGCCACTTACATAATGACTGGGAGTTTTCGGAACACACTTAACAAATTCCTTCTAACCAAATGCTTAACTTAGTAACAATCCCAGTCCAGGTTTGGAACGGTTAAGATCCCCTATCACTACAACCCTATTATTCTAAGAGATGTCTGAAATCTCCTGACATATTTGCTCCTTCATCTCCGTTTGCCTATCGCTGTAGTCTGACCGTAGAAAACTAATGACCAATTTTTATTTCTCAGTTCCACTAATATCATTTAACTGGGTGATCCTACATGAATCCTCCCTCTAGTTACTGCTGGGATGTTTCACCCAATCAAACCCACCAGGTCTCCTCCTGTTTTGCCTCCTGTTCTCTCCTTCCTGTAGCATCTGTCTCTGGAACATTGAGCTGCTGGTCCTGTTGCTCCCTCAGCTGTGTTTCTGTAATATCTATGGGATCCCAATCCCATGTTCCCATCCATGCTCTGGGTTCATCTAACTTATCTGTTTGGCCTTTTGCATTGAAATAACTGCAGTTTAATCCACCACTTTTCCATAATTGTCTGCTATGTTCTTGCCTGCCTTGTCCACTTATATTCCTCTGTTGAACCTATTTACCAGCCTCAACTTTCTTTCTGGCCTTATGACTCTTTGGGGTCACACAGCCCTGCCAGACAAGTTTAAATCCTCTCGAGCAGCTCCAGCAACATTCCCCACCAGGATGTGGGTCCCCCTCCTGTTCCCAGTTCAGGTGTATTCCCCACCCTGTCTACCTGTGCTGACACCTTCAGACATCCAGGGACTTGCCCACCAATGTCCCTGTATTCCTCAGTACTCCAGGAGGACCTAACATTCATGATGTATATCATTCATTTATTAGACTTCCCACAGTGCATTACCTCACAGTGATCAGAAATAAACTCCATGTGCCATTACTCTGCTCAGTTTATCATCTGATCGATATCAGACTGCAGCCTGAGTCCATCCCCCTCACTGTGGACAACACCCTCACCTTTCATGTTATCGGCAAACCTACTAATGTTACCGTCTGCTTTCACATCCGAGTGATTAATGTCCATAATGAACAGCAATGGCTCCTGCACAGATCCCTGTGGTACATCCGCTGGGCAAAAGCTTTCAGTCACAAAACCAACCCTCCACCAATTGTGGAGCCAATTTACCAACTGACCTTGGATCCCATGGGATCTTCCCTTTTGGACCAGCCTTCCGTGTGGGACCTTGTCAAAGACCTGAATGAACTCCATATAAACCACATCATCTGCACTGCCCTCATCAATATCAGAGGACAGTCGTCTAACAAATCCATACAGACAATCCCTAATGAAATTGCGGGGGGAATCCGTTTTTGGTGGATACATTCTTCCTCTTTTTGCAGTTCTGGTGTACTGCAGTGTATTGTGGCCCTTTTGAACAGTGTCTTGATGCAACTTCTTTTGTGTGTGTTGAGGTGGTTGCTTTCATAGATCAGGACTTGGTCTGTGTGTGTTGCTTTCCTGTATACCTTTGTGGTGAATTCTCCATTCGGTGTTCTCTGTACCGTCACGTCTAGGAATGGGAGTTGGTTGCCCTTTTCTTACTCTCTTGTGAATCGGATTGCGGTGAGTGTGGCGTTGATGATCCGGTGTGTGTTCTCTATTTCTGTGTTTTTAATGATTACAAAGGTGTCCTCCACATATCTGACCCCGAGTTTGGGTTGAATTTGCAGTAAGACTGTTTGTTCTAATCTTTGCATTACCACTTCTGCTATGAGTCGAGAGATGGGTGAGTCCATGGGTGTGCCGTTGATTTGTTCATATATTTGGTTGTTGAATGTGAAGTGTGTTGTGAGGCACAGGTCCAGTAGTTTGAGTATGCCGTCTTTGTTGATAGGTTCAACGTCCTGTTGTCTGTTCTGTATGTCCAGCAGGTTGGCTATTGTTTCTCTGGCTAGGGTTTTGTCGATAGAGGTGAACAGTGCCATTACATCAAATGAGACCATAGTTTCTACCTTGTCTATGTGTATATTTCTGATGATGTCCAAGAATTCCTGTGTTGACTGTACAGAGTGTCTGGATCCGCTGATCAGGTGTTTCAGTTTCTGATGTAGTTCTTTAGCCAGTTTGTGTGATGGTGTCCCTGGTAGTGATACTATGGGTCTGAGTGGGATGTCTGGTTTGTGAACTTTAGGTAGTCCATAGAATCTGGGGGTGTTGTTGGTTTCAGCTTTCATTCCCTGTCGGTCAAACCTGGTTATCTGTCCGTTTTTTATTGTAGGTTTCTCAGTGTGTTGTTTATCCTATTGGTGAGCTGCGGGGTGGGGTCAAACTCCACGCAATTTCATCCACAGATGCCTCAGGGAAAGACAACGGAATGAAGACATGCCACGACCCAAAGGACTAGCCACACTACCATACATCAGGAACATTTCCGAACTGACAGCCAGACTACTGCGACCACTAGGACGCATAACAGCACACAAACCTACAGCCACGCTCAGACAACAACTCACCAGAATGAAGGACCCGATACCCAACATGAGCAAAACCAATGTAGTGTACAAAATCCCATGCAAGGACTGCACAAAACACTACATAGGACAAACAGGAAGACAGCTAACGATCCGCACCCATGAACACCAAACTGGCCACGAAACGACACGACCAGCTATCCTTAGTAGCCACACATGCAGATGACAAGCAACGTGAGTTCGACTGGGACAACACTACTATTATAGAACAAGCCAAACAGAGAACATCCAGGGAATTCCTCGAGGCATGGCACTCATCCACAGATTCAATCTATAAGCACATCGACCTGGACCCAATATACTGGCCACTGCAGCGGACAGCTGGATATGACAACCGCAAGCGGCAGATACAAATCACTATAAATCCCGGAGGAAAGATCACAGAAGCGATTCACAGGAGGCTCCCAAGCACTGAGGATGTCACCTAGACAGGGGACGAAACGTCTGCAACACAAATTCCCAACTCGGCGAACAGAACCACAACAACGAGCACCCGTGCTACAAATCTTCTCCCAAACTTTGAAGCCCTTTAGACTCTACTAAGCTCAGTCATGAACAAGCCACCATCTCTCTATTTCCTTTGCCTTGTTCAGTGTCTGCAACTTTCGCTGTATCTTCCAGTAAAGTTCTTTAGATACTGCAGGTCTGCCTAGCTCCCCAGATAACCTGTTTCATCCCCTACAGCTCCCTCAATCACTGTAACACCCTCTGCTCTGTCTAATCCTCCCCTTTCCCACTGTCTTCCAGGCACAACGGCGATCCTGTAAGAGAGCAGTGTGGAATGGGATGTTATAAATCTCAGCTGAGGCTTGAGGCCTACCATTACCTGGGAATCACAAGGGGAGAGAAGCTGAGAGAGAGCAGCACAAAGTGGGAGAATATAAATCAGCAGCGAGGGTCAAGGCCGACTGGGACTTGGCGTTGGATATAAAGCAGAGCAGGAGGCTCGAAATCAGCACTGAGTCACAGAGGGAGTGACCGTGTGAGGGAGCAACTTGGAGCAGGAGCTTGAGGCTGACTCACACCTGGGAGAATATAAATCAGCCCTGAGGATCGAGGCCTAGTTGTACCTGGGAGTCACAGAGACGGTGACACTGTGAGGGCGCAGACTGGAGTGAGAGCTGGATAATTACATGTCCGAGGAGACACATCACTGTGTGTGCACGTGTCCCTCCATTGTTCTGTGTTTGTGTGTGTATGCGTGCGTATCCCCTTCCCTCGCTGTGTGTGTGTAACTCTCCTCACTTGTGTGTTTGTACCTCCCTTGCTGTGTGTGAGCATGTCCCTCCTTCACTATGTGTGTGAGCATATCCCTCTCTCACTGTGTGTGTGCATGTCCCTCCCTCGCTCTGTGTTTTTGTTTGTGTGTGCGTATGTCTGTGTGTCACCATCCCTCACTTTGTGTGTGTGTGTCCCCTCTCGCTTTCTGAGCAATGTCCCACCCTCGCTGTGTCTGCGTGTCTCAACCTTCTTGTGTGTGTGTGTGTCCAACCCTCGCTGTGTGTGTGTGCGTGTGCCCCTCTTGCAGTGTGTGAGGGTGTCCTCTCCTCGCTCTGTATGTGTGTGTATGCATATCACTCACTCACTGTGTGTCTGTGTGTCCGTCCCTCGCTGTGTGTGTGTGTGTGCGTGTGCGCGTCCCTCTCTCACTGTGTGCGCGTCGCACTTGCTTTGTGTGTGTGTCCCTCCCTCGCTGTGTGTGTGTCCCTCCCTCGCTGTGTGTGTCTGTGTCCCTCCCTCGCTGTGTGTGTCCCTCATCGCTGTGTGTGTGTGTCTGCGTGTCCCTCCTTCACTTTGCGTGTGTGTGTCCCTGTCCCTCACTGTGTGTGTCCCTCCCTCGCCGTGTGTCTGCATGTATCCCCCTCACTGTGTGTATGTGTGTGTCCCTCCATCGCTTTGCATGTGTGTGCACCCTCTCAATTTGTGTGCACATGCCCTACCCCTTGCGGTGTGTGTGCTTGTCCCTCCTTCACTGTGTGTCCCTCTCTCGCTATGTGTGTGCGTGTCGCTTCCTCGCTGTGTGTGTGTGTCCCTCCCACGCTGTGTGTGTCCATGCTCCCTCCCTCGCTGCGTGTCTCAGCGTGTCCCTCCCTTGCTCTGTGTGTGTGTGTCACTCCCTCACTGTGTGTGTGTCCCTCACTCTCTGTGTATGTGCGCATGCATGTCCTTTCCTCACTGACTGTGCATGTCCTTCCCTCGCTGTGTCTGTGTGTGTGTCTCTTCGCTGCGTGTCCCTCCCTCACTCTGCGTGTGTGTGTTCCTCCCTCGCTGTGTGTGTGCGTGTCCCTCCCTTGCTCTGTGTGTGTGTGTGTGCGTGTGTGTGTGTGTGTGTGTGTGTGTGTGTGCGTGTGTGTGTGTGTGTGTGTGTGTGTGTGTCCCTCCTCACTGTGTGTATGTGTGTGTGTGTCCCTCTTGCTGTGCGAGTGTGTGCTTGGCCCTCCCTCGTTGTGTGAGCATGTGTCTCCCCCCTCGCTGTCTGGGCGTGTGTCCCTCTCTTGCTGTGTGTGTGTGTCTGTGTGTGCCTGTGTGTGTGTGTCACTCTCTCGCTGTGTCTGTCTGTGTTTGTGTGCTTTCTCATGCATGTGTCGCTCCCTCACTGTCTGTGTGTGCGTGTCCCTCCCTCGCTCTGTGTGTGCGTGTCCCTCCCTCGCCGTGTGTCTGCACGTATACCCCTCGCTCTGTGTGTGTGTGTGTGTGTGTGTGTGTGTGTATTTGTGCGTGTCCCTCCTTTGCTTTGCGTGTGTGTGCCCCCTCTCAATTTGTGTGCACATGCCCTCCCCCTCGTGGTGTGTGTGCTTGTCCCTCCTTCGCTGTGTGTCCCTCCCTCGCTGTGTGTGTGCGTGTCGCTCCCTCGCTGTGTGTGTGTGTGTGTGTCTCCCACGCTGTGTGTGTCCATGCTCCCTCCCTCGCTGCGTGTATCAGCGTGTCCCTCCCTCACTCTGTGTGTGTCCCTCCCTCACTGTGTGTGTGTGTCCCTCGCTCTCTCTGTATGTGCGTGGGCATGTCCTTCCCTCGCTGTGTCTGTGTGTGTCCCTTCACTGCGTGTCCCTCCCTCGCTGTGTGTGTGTGTGTGTGTGTGTGTCCCTTCCTCGCTGTGCGTGTGTGTGTGTTCTCCCTCAACTTGTGTGTACGTCCCCCTTGCTCTGTGTGTCTGTCCCTCCTCACTGTGTGTGTGTGTGTGTGTGTATCCCTCCTCACTGTGTGTGTGTGTGTGTGTGTGTGTGTGTGTGTGTGTGTGTGTCCCTCCCTTGCTGTGTATGTGTGAGTTACTCCCTTGCTCTGTGTGTGTCTCCCTCTTGCTCTGCATGTGTGTGTGTGGCCCTCCCTCACTGTGTGTGCATGAGTCTCCCCCTCACTGTGTGTGTGCGTGACCCTCTCTTGCTCTGTGTGTGTGTGTGTGTGTGTGTGTCCATGTCCCTCACTGGCTGTGTGTGTGCGTGCCCCTCTCTCGCTGTGTGTCTGTGTTTGTGTGCTTGGGCATGAGCGTGTCCATCCCTCTCTGTATGTACGTGTCCCCTCTTGCTGTGAGTATGTGTGACCCGTTTACAGTGTATGTGAGTGTCCTTCCCTCGCTGCGTGTGTGTGTGCCCCTTCCTTGCTGTGTGTCTATGCGCGTGTCCCTCCCTTGTTTTGTGCGTGTGTGTGTGTGCCTCTTGCTGTGTGTGCGTGTGTCACTTCCTCGCTTTGAGTTTGTATCCCTCCCTTGTTCTTTGTGCATATCCCCACCATTGTGTGTCCGCATCGCCCCTCGCTGTGTGAGTGCCTGTCCCGTCTCGCTGTGCGTGCGTGTGTCCCGTCTCGCTGTGTGTATGTGCCCCCTCTCAATTTCTGTGCACATGCCATCCCCCTCACCGTATGTCTGCTTGTCCCTCCTTCCCTGTGTGTGCGCGTGTCCCTACCTTGCTGTTTATGTGCGTGTCCGTCTCTCGCTCTGTGTGTTGGTGTATATCCCTCCCTCGCTGTGTGTGTGCATGTCCTTCCCTCGCTGTGTGTGCATGTCCTCCCTCGCTGTGTGTGTGCATGTCCTTCCCTCCGTCTGTGTGTGTGTGTCCCACTCTCACTGTGTGTGTCCCCCTCTTGCTGTGAGTATGTGTTTCCCTTTTGCAGTGTATGTGAGTGTCCCTCCCTCGGTGTGTGTGTGTGTGTGTGTATGCATGCGTGTCAATTCCTCACTGTGCCTGTGCGTCACTCGCACGCTGTGTGAGTTTGTGTGTGTGTGTGTGTGTGTGTGTGTGTGTCCCTCCCTTGCTCTTTGTGTATATTCCCCTCGCTGTGTGAGTGCATGTCCCCCCTTGCTCTGTGTGATTGTGTCCCTCCCTCGCCGTGTCAGTGCCTGTCCCACTCACTGTGTGTGCGTGTCCCCTCACTTTCTGTGCACATTTCCTCCCCCCTCGCCATGTGTGTGCTTGTCCCTCCTTCCCTGTGTGTGTCCCTCCCTCGCTGCATGTCTCAGCACGTCCCTCTCTCGCTGTGTGTGTGTGTATCTCTTCCTCGCTGTGTGTGTGTGTACGTGTAACATCCTCACAGTATGTGTTCTTGTGTCACCCCTTCACTGCGTGTCCCTCACTCGCTGTGTGTGCGCGTGTCCCTCCCTCGCTGTGTGTGTATATGTGTGTATGTGCGTGTCCCTCCCTCTGTGTGTGTGTGTGTGTGTGTGTGTGTGTGTGTGTGTGTGTGTGTGTGTGTGTTTGTGTGTGACCCTCCCTTGCTGTGTGTGCATATCCCTCCCTGGTTGTGTGTGTGCGTGCGTGTCCCTCTCTTGCTCTGTGTGTGTATGTGTACCTCTTGCTGTGCGTGTGTGTGCATGTGTCTCCCCCTCGCTGTGTTTGCGAGTGTCCCTCTCTTGCTCTGTGTGTGTCTGTGTTTGTGTGTCCCTGCCTCACTGTGTGCCTGCGTGTATCCCCCTCTCACTGTGTGTGTTTGCATGTCACTCCTTCACATTGCGTGTGTGTGTGTCCCCGTCCCTCGCTCTGTGTGTGTCCCTCACTCTCTCTCTGTGTATGTGCGCATGCATGTCTTTCCCTCACTGTGCCTGTGTGTGTGTCCCTTCGCTGAGTGTCCCTCCCTCACTGTGTGTGTACGTCCTCCCTCACTCTGTGCGTGTGTGCTTGTCCCTCTCTCGCTCTGTTTATGTGCGTGTCCCTCCCTCGCTGTGTATGTATGACTTTCCACCCTTGCTCTGTGTGTGTGTGTGTGTGTGTGTGTGTTCCTCTTGCTGTGCGAGTGTGTGCTTGGCCCTCCCTCGTTGAGTGAGCATGTGTCTCCCCCCTCGCTGTGTGTGTGCGTGTCCCTCTCTTGCTGTGAGTGTGTGTCCCTCACTTGCTCTGTGTGTGTGCGTGTCCTTCCCTGCCTCACTGTGTGTGTGTTTGTGTGTGTGTGTCACTCTCTCACTGTATGTGTACGTTTCACTCCCTCGCTGTGTGTGTGTCCCTCCCTCGCTCTGTGTGTGTGTGTGTGTCCCCATTGCTGTGTATGTGCGTGTCCCTCCCTCGCTGTGTATGTGTGACTTTTCCCCCTTGCTCTGTGTGTGTTTGTGTGTATGTGTGTCCCTCCCTTGCTCTTTGTGTATATCCCCCTCACTGTGTGAGTGCATGTCCCCCCTTGCTGTGTGTGTCTGTGTCCCTCCCTCGCCGTGTCAGTGTGTGTCCCCTCTCAATGTGTGTGCGTGCCCCCTCTCACTTTCTGTGCACATTTCCTCCCCCTCGTCATGTGTGTGCTTGTTCCTCCTTGTGTGTGTGTGTGTGTGTGTGTGTGTGTGTGTGTGTGTGTGTGTGTGTCTCCCTCGCTGTGTATGTGTATGTCTGTCCCTCGCTGTGTGTGCCTGTCCCTCCCACACTGTTTGTGCATGTCCTTCCCTCCCGAGCTCTGTGTGTGTGTGTTTGTGTGTGTCCCTCCCTCGCTGTGTGTGCATGTCCCTCCCTGGATGTGTGTGTGTGTGTATGTGTGACTTTCCCCCCTTGCTCTGTGTATGTGTGTGTGTGTCCCTCTTGCTGTGTGTGTGTCCGACCCTTGCTCTTTGTGTATATCCCCCTCACTGTATGTGCGCATCTCCCCTCGGTGTGTGAGTGCATGTCCCCCCTCGCTGTGTGTGCGCGTATCCCTCCCTCGCTGTGCCTGTGCGTATCCCCAGTCGCTGTGTGTGCGTGCACCCTCTCAATTTCTGTGCACTTGCCCTCCCCCTCGCCGTGTGTCTACTTGTCCCTCCTTCCCTGTGTGTGCATATCCCTCCCTCGCCGTGTGTGTGTGTGTCCCTTCCTTACTGTGTGTGTGTACGTGTCATATCCTCACTATATGTGTTTGTGTGTCCCCCCTTCACTGCATGTCCCTCCCTCGCTGTGTGTGTGTGTGTGTGTGTGTGTGTGTGTGTGTGTGTGTAAGTGTGTCTCCTCCCATGCTGTGAGTGTGCGTGTCCCCCTTGCTGTTGTGTGTGTGTGCGTGTCCCTCCCTCGCTGTGTATGTGTGAGATCCCCCCCTTTGCTGTGTATGTGTGTGTGTGTGTTTGTCCCTCTTGCTGTGCATGGCCCTCCGTCGCTGTGTGCATGTGTCTCCCTCTCGCTGTGTGTGTGTGTGTCCCTCTCTTGCTCTGTGTGTGTGTGTGTTTGTGTGTGACCCTCCCTCGCTGTGTGTGCGTGTCCCTCTCTTGCTCTGTGTGTGTGTGTGTGTGTGTGTGACCCTCAATATGTGCACGCGTGTGTGTGGCCTTCCCTCTTGTGTGTGCATGTGTCTCCCCCTCGCTGTGTTTGTGAGTGTCCCTCTCTTGCTTTGTTTGTGTGTGTGTGTGTGTGTGTGTGTGTGGACCTCCCTCGCTGTGTGTGCATGTGTCTCACCCTCGCTGTGTGTGCGTGCGTGTCCCTCCCTCGCTGTGTGTGTGCGTGTGCCTCCCCCCTCGCTGGTGTGTTTGCGAGTGTTCCTCTCTTGCTCTGTGTGTGCGTGTTTCTGTGCGCAAGTTCCTCCCTCGCTGCATGTGTCTGTGTTTCTGTGCTTGCACATGTCCCTCCCTCACTGTGTGTGTGCCCCCCACTTGCTGTGAGAATGTGTGTCCCTCTAGGAGTGTATGTGCGTATCCCACCCTCGCTTTGTGTGTGTGTGTCCCTCTTGCTCTGTGTGCGCGTGTCACTCCCTCGCTCTTTGTTTGTGTGTGTTTGTGTGTGTATGTGTCCTTCCATTGCTCTTTGTGTATATCCCCTCATTGTGTCTGCGCTTCCCCCCTCGCTGTGTGTGCGTGTCCCTCCCTCGCTGTGTGTGTGCGTGCCCCCTCTCAATTTCTGTCCACATGCCCTCCCCCTCGAAATGTGTGAGCTTGTCCCTCCTTCGCGGTGTGTGCGTGTCCCTCCTTGCAGTGTATGTGCGTGTACCTCCCTCGCTGTGTGTCTGCGTGTATTCCCCTCACCGTAAGAGTGTGTGTTTGTCCCTACCTCGCTGTGTGTGGGCGTCTCTCCCTTGCTCTGTGTTTGTGTGTGTGTATGTGTGCGTGTCCCTCCTTCGCTTTACGTGTATGTGTCCCCGTCCCCCGCTGTGTGTATGTGCGCGTCCCTCCCTCGCTGTGTGTGTGTGTGTGTGTCCCTCCCTCGCCGTGTGTCTGTCTGTATTCCCCTCACTGTGTGTCTGTTTGCGTGTCCCTCCCTCGCTTTGTGTGTGTGTGCCCCCTCTCAATTTGTGTGCACATGCCTTCCCCCTCGCTGTGTGTGTGTGTGTCCCTCCCTCGCTGTGTGTGTGCGTGTCCCTCCCTCGCTGTGTGTGTGCGTGTCCCTCCCTCGCTGTGTGTGTGCGTGTCCCTCCCTCGCTGTGTGTGTGCGTGTCCCTCCCTCGCTGTGTGTGTGCGTGTCGCTCCCTCACTGCGTGTCTCAGCGTGTCCCTCCCTCGCTGTGTGTGTGCGTGTCCCTCCCTCGCTGTGTGTGTGCGTGTCGCTCCCTCACTGCGTGTCTCAGCGTGTCCCTCCCTCGCTGTGTGTGTGCGTGTTGCTCCCTCACTGCGTGTCTCAGCGTGTCCCTCCCTCGCTGTGTGTGCATGTCCTTCCCTCTCTGTCTGTGTGTGTGTGTGTGTTTCCCTTCGCTGCGTGTCTGTGCGTGTCCCTCCCTCGCTGTGTGTGAGTGTGTGTGTGTCCCTCCCACGCTGTGTATGTGCATGTCCCCTCCCTCACTGCGTGTCTCAGCGTGTCCCTCCCTCGCTGTGTGTTCATGTCCTTCCCTCACTGTCTGTGAGTGTGTGTGTGTGTGTGTGTGTGTCCCTTCGCTGCATGTCTGTGTGTGTCCCTCACTTGCTGTGTGTGTGCGTGTCTCTTTCCTGCTGTGTGTGTGCATGTCCCTCCCTCGCTCTGTGTGTGTGCGTGTCCCTCCCTCGCTCTGTGTGTGTGCGTGTCCCTCCCTCGCTGTGTGTGTGTCCGTGTCCCTCCCTCGCTGTGTGTGTGTCCGTGTCCCTCCCTCGCTGTGTGTGTGCGCGTGTCCCTCCCTCGCTGTGTGTGTGCGCGTGTCCCTCCCTCGCTGTGTGTGTGCGCGTGTCCCTCCCTCGCTGTGTGTGTGCGCGTGTCCCTCCCTCGCTGTGTGTGTGCGCGTGTCCCTCCCTCGCTGTGTGTGTGCGCGTGTCCCTCCCTCGCTGTGTATGTGTGTCCCTCCCTCGCTGTGTATGTGTGTCCCTCCCTCGCTGTGTATGTGTGTCCCTTCCTCGCTGTGTATGTGTGTCCCTTCCTCGCTGTGTATGTGTGTCCCTTCCTCGCTGTGTATGTGTGTCCCTTCCTCGCTGTGTATGTGTATCCCTTCCTCGCTGTGTATGTGTGTCCCTCTCTCGCTGTGTGTGTGTCCCTCCCTCATTGTGTGCGTGTGTCCCTCCCTCGATTTGCGTATGTGTCCCTCCCTCACTGTGTGTCTGCGTGTATCCCCTCACTGTGTGTGTGTGTGTGTGTGTCCAAAATTTGCACATCAGTGAATTGGCCATCATAAATTGACTGTGGTATTCAGGGATATGTGGTTTAAGTAAGTTCACCACGAGAAATTCAGGGTTTAATGTATAGGTAGAGGGGTGGGTCTGGGTAGGATGCTCTTCAGAGTTTTGGAATGGACTGGTTGGGCCGAATGGCCTGGTTGCACACGATGGTGATTCTATTCAGGTTATTGTCCAGCCCTGTCAACAATCCCCATCTCTTACACCTTGCCTTATCCCCAATATTCTCCTTAACACTGTAATCTCCTCCAGACTCTAAAACACTCCTTGGTGATGTAACCTTCTCCAGTCCTTACAAAGATCGATATGTCTGTCACCTCTTCCTGCTTTTCGAACCCTCCCTATAACTATTACCATTTGGTACAGCACTCCCAATCATTGTTCCCTCTTGAAACTCCCATAAACATTTGTGTCTCTGAAAACTCATCTGGACTGTCTCAACTTCCCTTTGACAGTTACGTGCTGAGACCTGGTCTATTTCAGTGAAGTAATTAAGTCTTGGCAACAACTCGCTGTTATAATCTCCCTCCAGCCTTACAGCACTGAGGATCTGTAGAAGGTCTTTTCAACCCGACAGCCATCCCTGTGTCTGTAATCTCCTCCACTCCCCACAATACATTCTCTCTGAGCTCCTCTGTAGTCCACTAAACACTCCCTAACACTGTCTGTATCAGTATAACCTTCTCCAAAACACACAACCTTCTCTATCTGTGTAAATCCCTAAACCGGACCCTATCCCTCTCAGCTCCGTCTAACAATACAACTCTCCATGTCTGTGTATTCACCTTCAGCCCCTACTCTCCTCCCGATCTGTGTAACCTTCTCCATGCATTTTTGCTTCAGTCTCTTCAACTGTCCCTGTCAGTGTAACCTCTTCCAGACGAGAGAACTCTCCTCTTTTTGACTTACTCAGACCACACAGCCCTCACTATCTATAACCTATTCCTGTCTGAGAAACCTACTTCTGCAGTTGCTCCAACTCTCCATAAGCTCCTGCAGCTCTTACATCCCTCCCTATCTACCAAATCTCTTCCAGTCCCTAAACACCAACAGTCTGTGGAGACCCGACCACCATCCCTATCAGTGTAATCCTCTCAGGTCTCTGCAGTAATCCTGATCTGTCGAACTCACTCCATGCCTGTGCCTCTCCCAATCCGGTCCCTACAGAACCCACTATCTATTTAACACCCTCCTGTCACTATCACCCCCATGTCAATGTAAGCTCCTCCTGTGTCTCCACCATCTACCCATCTCCATAACCTTGTCCAGCTCTTACACCATGATCTGTTTAAACGTCACCTTCCTCTACAACTTCCTCCTGTTTGTGCTATGCTCCCTTATCTGTGAAACTGTTTCTGACCAAAATTGCTATCCCAGTCTCTGAAAAGAAATCCAGATTCCACAGCCTCCATAACCCCCAGAACCTAATCCTTCCTATGTCTATAAACATCGTTAGTCACGATACCCTGCATATCTCTGTTTGTTCTTCCAGTCGATACAAATATCTTTATCTCTGTAATCTGCTCAGCTCCCTAAAACAGTCCCTGTCTGTGATTCAGCCCTGGCCTACAAACATTCTTATCCCTGTAAACTTCTCTATCCCTCCTAACATTCCCATCTCCATGAACCCCTGTCAGCCCTACAACTCTCCACATTTCTGTAACCTCCTGTGGCTCTATGGTCCTCCTTCCCTGTGAAACCACCTCCAGTCCCCACATCCCTCCCAATCTGGGTCCTCTGCTCCAGATCAGACCATTGCTGTCTCTGTAAACACCTCCGCCCCTGACAACTCTTCCCATTTGTGTAACCTCGTTCAGACCCCATACTCTCCAGCTTCCTGAATCCTCTTCCTGCATTGCAACCAAAACCATGTTTGTGTAACAATCTCAAGTGCTTAAACCTCCCCAACTCAGTAACCTTTTGCAGTCCTAACAAAACACCTAAACTGTGAAACCGCTCATTTCCCTACAATCCTCCCTCCCTCCCTCCCTCCTCAAATGCCTTCATCACCATGAAAACTCACAATTACTGAAGCCTCCTTTTGGCACTGCAAACCTCCTAATATCTGCAAAATCCTCGTGTCCTGATATCCCTCCCTATCTCTGTAACTCCCTCCACCCTCCAGTGTCATTCTGGGGAGCATGGGAGAGGAGAGAACGTTTGTAGAGTTTGGACCATATTACGGAGGTAGAATTCTGGGAATTACAGATTTAGTTTTATGTCTGTGGTGTGCAGATTATTGGCGAGGACTCTAAAGACAGGATTTACGACTACTTGGAAAACCATAGTTAAATTAGCCACAGTCAGTATGGGTTTGTGAGCGGTCAGGTCATGCCTCACAAACCTTATTGAATTCTTTGAGGATATGGCAGAATATGTTGATGGCTCATTCAGAAAAGAAGGAAAATTGGGATACAGGGAAATCTGTCTGTCTGGATACAGGATTGGATGGCCCAGAGAAGACAGAGGGTGGCAGCAGATGGACAGTATTGAGCCTGGAGCTCAGTGACCAGTGGTGTTCTGTAACAATCAGCTCTGGGACTCTGCTCTCTGTGAATTTTGTAACTGACTTGGATGTGGATGTTGGAGAGTGGGTTAGTAAGTTTGCCAATAACGTGAAGTTTGGTGGAGTGGTGGGGAATGTGGAGGGCTGTTGTAGAATGCAATGGGACATTGACAGGACACAGAGCTGGGCTGGAAGTGACAGATGGAGTCCAATCTGGAAAAGTGTGAAGTGATTCATTCTGGAAGGTCGAATTTGAATACAGAATACAGGGTGAAAGGTAGATTACTTGACAGAGATCATGGGGTCAGTGTCCATAGATCCCTCAAAATCGCCACGCACGTTGGTAGGGTTGTTAAAAAGGCACTTGTTGTGTTGGCTCCCCTTAGAAGGGGATTGACGGTAAGAGCCGTGAGGTTTTACTGCATCTTTATAGCGTCCTGGTGAGACCACACTTGGAATATTGTGTTCAGTTCCGGTCCCCTGTTTACAGGAAGGATGCGCACGATTTAGAGAGCGTACACAGGAGATTTACCAAGATGCTGCCTGTAATGGAGGGCAGTTCTTACAAAAAAAGGTGAGGGAGCGAAGGATTTTTTCATTGGAGTGAAGAAGGGGGCGGGGCGACTTTGTGGAGGTGAACAAGATGATAAGAGGCACAGAGTGAGTGAATAGTCAGAGACTTTTCCTCCTTTGGCATAAATGGCTATTACAAGGGGGCGTTACTTTAAGGTGAATGGAGGATGGATAAGAGAATAGAGAATGGTAGGTGGTTGGATGGACTGCCAATGGTGGTAGTAAAATTAGGCACATCTGGGACATTTAATAGAATCTTGGACAGACACATGGATAATAGTAAAATGAAGGGGATGTAGTTTATTTTGATCTTACAGTTGGATAAAAGGTTGGCATGAAATCATGGCCGAAGGGTCTTGGGCTGAACTGTTCTGTATTCTGTGTTCTGTCTGGTAAACTGGGTAATAAGCTCAGATCAGTGTCAAAGGATATGGCTTTCAGGAGGAGCTCGTGAACTGGATACAAAATTTGCTTGATGGTAGGAGACAGAGGGTGGTGGGAGGCATGTTGTTTTTTTCTGGCTGGAGACATGTGACCAGCGGTGGAGTGGGTCCACTGTTGTTTGTCATTTGGATAAATGGTTTGGATGGGAATATTGGTTTCCTGGTAAGTAATTGTTTTGTGTGACACTGAAATTGGTGGTAAAGTGGATAGTGGAGAATGTTATCTGTGATACAACAGGATGAACAGTACTGCTGGGATAGTGGGCTGAAGAATAGCAGATGGAGTTTAATTAGATAAAGGTGAGGTGTTCCATTTTGGTGGAACAAACCAGGGTGGGACTTGTACAGTTATTGTTCGGGCCCTGGATCGTGTTTTCAGTCAGAGATCCAGTGACCCAGGTACACATTTCTTTGAATGTGGTGTCACAGGTAGATAGGCTGGTGAAGAAGGCATTTGGGATGGTTACCTTCATTCGGGAGAGCATTAGGTGTAAGAGTTGGGAAGTCATGTTGTGGCTGTAAAAGACATTGGTGGGGTCACCATTAAAACATTGTTGATCAGTCGGAAGAACTCATCTAGTTCACTAACCTCCTTTAGGGAAGGACATCAAATATTCTAACCTGGTCTGGCCAACATGTGACTCCAGACCCACAGCAATATGGCTGACTCTGAGCTGCACTCTAGGTAATTAGCAGAGGGGCCAAATAACGTTGTTCCAGGCAGTGACACCCACATCCCATGAATGAATAAATAAAAATACCTATGTCCCTCCGTACCTCTGCAAACCCCTCCAGCTGCAGAAATCCGTCCTGGCTTTGTAACACCCTGACCACTCTCTGTAACACTCTCACCACCTCCAGCACATTCATCTCTCCCTGTTCCTATCGTGTCATTAAACCTTGACAATGATTCCCCTTCCCACTGCCCTCCTCCTGCTAGCAGACCCATTGCAATTACTCCTAAAACACTCTCTCACTTCAGGCTTTTAAGTACTTTTTGGTGATCTTCTCAGCCTCATAATCTAGTATGATTCGTTTTGTCCTGAGTAAAGGATCAGTGGGAATTTCTTGCTGAGGTTTTTACTGTTTCAATTGAATGTCCTTTTGTTGAGTATTTTGCATTGTCCCTTCAAATATTTTCCACTGTTCATTTACAGGCACATATTTCAGTCTGTTTCCCGCGTTTACCTTGGTCAGTTCTCCTGTCAAACTCATGTAATTGTCTATTTTTATTTCTAGTTGCAGATTTCCTTTCTGTGAATCACTTTAAAACTTTATTTATTTTAACTGCACTTTACCACATTTCCCGAAGGATCTCTGCAGGTGACATTACTCATTCACTAAGTTTCATTACATGGTCGCTCTGCGATAGTTATGTCCCTTAACAGTTGCACAATGTGTTTTTCAAAGAAACACTGAAAAAAAATTAACCAAACTCATCTTCCAATATCAATGGTGACTGTGTGATTGTCCCAGATTATACAAATATTGAAGTTTCCCAAAGTTATCACAATGTGTTTGTTAAAAAAATTCCAATGAGTTCGTGTGTAATGCAGTGATGAACAATGGAATGCTGTTCAGTGGCTAAAACTGTTCTGCTGCTTGTGACCTTGGCAAGTAGTAGCCAGAATGTACATTCAGACTGACTCTACTTCATGATCTGAGGCCAAATGCTTTCTCTGTAATGCCTTTGTTATCCATTATTGTTATCGTTGCCCATTTTGCCTGAGTTTGCACAAGATTACAAACCACTGAATATTTTTGTTCACCCTGTATCCATGTCTCCCTGGTGTCTAAATCTCTTTTATCTCTGTGTCACAAATCCTTCGACCATATTGCAGCAACGTTGTCCGTTTAAAAAAAAACATAATATATTCTCTTCCACAATTTTCCGTCACAAATCTATTTGCTGATATACGATTTTAGATGAGATTACTTACAGTGTGGAAACAGGCCCTTCGGCCCAACAAGTCCACACCGACCCGCCGAAGTGCAACCCACCCATACCCTTACATTTACCCCTTACCTAACACTACGGACAATTTAGCATGGCCAATTCACCCGACCTGCACATCTTTGGACTGTGGGAGGAAACCGGAGCACCCGGAGGAAACCCACGCAGACACGGGGAGAACGTGCAAACTCCACCCAGTCAGTCGCCTGAGGCGGGCATTGAACCCAGGTCTCTGGCGCTGTGAGGCAGCAGTGAGAACCTCTGAGCCACCGTGCCGCCCCGATAAGTCAACACTGACCCTCCGAAGAGCAGCCCACCCAGACCATTCCCCTACACCTAACACTGTGGGCAATTTTCCATGGCTAATTCACCTAACCTGCAACTTTTTGGACTGTGGGAGGAAACCGGAGCACCCGGAGGAAACCCACACAGACACGGGGAGAATGTGCAAACTCCACACAGACAGTTGCCTGAGGCGGGAATTGAGCCCGGGTCTCTGGGGCTGTGACGCAGCAGTGCTAACCAATGTGCCATCGTGCCGCCCTCAACGTAAAAATTTTAGTTAAACTCTGTCTCCTCCTGTTCCTTCCTGCTTGTCTTCAGTCACATTCCCATGCTGCTCCCATACTTCACCTTTCTTCTGTGGTTTTGGAAAGATCCTTTCACTTGAATCCTGTCCCTGCATCCTCTCTGTCAGTTTAATGCCCTGTCCATAAATCTACCAACATGATTGGCCAGGACACTGCTCCTAGCACAGTTCCAGAGGGACCATCCTAATAGATTTTTTTAAAAATCAGGTATGGGATGTGTGAGTCTCTGTCTGACCAGCCTTTATTGCCCAGTCCCAGAAGCCCTTGAACTGAGTAGCTTGCTCGGCCATTTCAGAGGGTAATTAAGGGGCAAACCCTTTGCTGTGGGGATGTCGTGCAGACCACGTGAGGATGGGCAGATGTCCTTCTCTAAAGGACAAGTGTTTGGATTTGTTGTACATCAGTAATGGTTTCATACTTATTTGTGGATTGTTAATTATTATTTTTAAAATTATTGATTTCAAATGTCTCCTTTTCAGATGGCGGGATTCAATCCTGCCTCCCCTGAACATGAGCTGAGGTTTTGGATCCATTCTCTCGCAATAATACCACTAGGCCATTACTTCACCTGCTCACTGGGTGCTCATCCCTGAGCACTGATACCAGGGCATCATGAAGCTAAACCCATTCTTCCAACACAATTGTGTGATCCTGACATCTTCCAGCAATCTGGGACTATTACTTAATATCGCTCCATTTTCCAGATCTCTGTGGGACTCTGTGCCATTCTCCATGTGTAACCTTCACTGCATCTGTTTAATTTCCCATTCTGTCTATTTCTCTGTCTCCTGTAGGTGCTGAGGAAACTCCTGAATCAATAGCCTTCCCAGCTGCTGGGTGGGTCGTCCCTCACCTCATTGAACGCAGTTGGTCTGCCAGAGAGAGACAAAGGGAAAGGAGATCTGACCAGTAGTGAGGTAAGGTCACCCACAGTGCACAGAGCAAAGAACAATGAGAGGGCTCCAAACATCTGTTAACACAACATGACATAGATACAGTGCTGGAGGGGAGTACAGTACACACACACACACACCCCAGGCTCAATCACCACCCCAATGTAAGTTCTGTTATATTAAAACTCACTTCTCTGCAAAAGTGTATCTATGGCATGTCTTCTGGTCCAGTGTCTTCGATAATTTTTAATCCTGTAACAGATCCTATCGCTGTAACCTCCTCCTTTCCCGATAGTCCCTCCACATATTTGAATTGTGCTGC
This sequence comes from Chiloscyllium punctatum, assembly GCF_047496795.1. Classification (NCBI taxonomy): domain Eukaryota; kingdom Metazoa; phylum Chordata; class Chondrichthyes; order Orectolobiformes; family Hemiscylliidae; genus Chiloscyllium; species Chiloscyllium punctatum. The sequence goes on along the minus strand of NC_092752.1, from coordinate 78,408,137 downwards.
ATTCCAGACTACCTTCCGTATCCCTGTAACTTGGTTCAGTGTCTACAACATGCCTTATCTCGGTAGTCTCCTCCTCCAATAAGGTAAAAAGATGGACTGCGGATGCTGGAAACCAGAGTCTAGGTTAGAGTGGTGCTGGAAAAGCACGGCAGGTCAGGCAGCATCCGAGGAGCAGGAAAATCGATGTTTCAGGCAAAAGCCCTTCATCAGGAACAGAGGCCGGGAGCCTGCAGAGTGGGGAGATAAATAAGAGAGAGGGGTGGGGATGGGGAGAAAGTAGCATAGAGTACAGTAGGTGACTGAGGTGGGAAAGAAGGTGATAGGTCAGAGTGGAGGATGGGGGAAGGTAGCAAAGAGTACAATGGGTGAATGGGGGTGGGGATGGGGGTTATAGATCAGGGAGGAGGGTGGAATGGATAGGTGGGAAGGGAGATAGGCCATTAGGACAGGTCATGAGGGCGGTGCTGAGCTCGAAGGGCTGGAGGTGGGTGAGATGGGGGAAGGGGAAATGAGGAAACTGGTGAAGTCCACATTGATTCCCTGGGGTTGAAGTGTTCCGAGGCGGAAGGTGAGGCGTTCTTCCTCCAGGCGTCGGGTGGTGTGGAAGTGGTGGTGGAGGAAGCCCAGGACCTGCATGTCCTCGGCAGAGTGGAAGGGGGAGTTGAAATGTTGGGTCACAGGGCGGTGGGGTTGATTAGTGCGGGTGGCCCAGAGATATTCCCTAAAGTGCTCTGCTCGGAAGTGTCCAGTCTCCCCAATGTAGAGGAGACCGCATTGGGAGCAACGGATACAATAAATGATATTGGTGGATGTGCAGGTAAAACTTTGGATATGGAAGGCTCCTTTGGGGCCTTGGATGGTGGTGAGGGGGGAGGTCTGGGCGCAGGTTTTGCAATTCCTGCAGTGGCAGGGGAAGGTGCCAGGAAGGGAGGGTGGGATTTTGGGGGGAGTGGAACTGACCAGGTAGTCACAGAGGGAATGGTCTTTGTGGAAAGTGGAAAGGGGTGGGGAGGAAAATATATACCTGGTGGTGGGGTCCGTTTGGAGGTGGTGGAAATGTCGGCAGATGATTTGGTTTCTGAGAAGGTTGGTCGGGTGGAAGGTGAGCACCGGGGTGTTCTGTCCTTGTTACGGTTGGAGGGGTGGGGTCTGAGGGCGAAGGTGTGGGATGTAGACGAGATGCATTGGAGGGCATCTTTTACCACGTGGGAAGGGAAATTCAGATCTCTAAAGAAAGAGGCTATCTGATGTGTTCTGTGGTGGAACTGGCCGACCTGGGAGCAGGTACGGTGGATGTGGAGGTATTGGGAATAGGGGTTGGGAATTTTGCAGGCGGTAGGGTGGGAAGATGTGTAATCTAGGTAGCTGTGGGAGTCGGTAGGTTTGTAAAAAATGTCGGTGTCAAGTCGGTTGTCATTAATGGGGATTGAGAGGTCCAGGAAGGGGAATGAATTGTCTGAGATGGTCCAGGTAAATTTAAGGTCAGGGTGGAATGTGTTGATGAAGTTGCTGAATTGCTCAAACTCCTCGAGGGAGCACGAGGTGGTGCCAATGCAGTCATCAAAGTTGCGGAGGAAGACGTGGGGAGTGGTGCCGGTGTAACTACGGAAGATGGACTGTTCTACGTAGCCAACAAAGAGACAGGCATAGCTGGGGCCCATACGGGTGCCCATGGCTACCCCTTTGGTATGGAGGAAGTGGGAGGATTTGAAGGAAAAATTGTTAAGGGTGTGGACAAGTTCAGCCAAACGAATGAGAGTATTATTGGAAGGGTTCTGTTGTGGATGTCGGGAGATGAAGAAACGGAGGGCTCGGAGGACCTGGTCATGGTGGATGGAGGTGAAGAGGGATTGGATATCCATGGTGAAGATGAGGCGTTGGGGGCCTGGGAAACGGAAGTCTTGGAGGAGTGGAGGGTGTGAGTGGTGTCTCAAACGAATGTGGGTAATTCCTGGACTGGGGGATAGGACAATGTTGAGGTAGGTAGACATGCGTTTGATGGAATAGGAGCATGCTGAGAGAATGGGTCGGCCAGGGTGGTCAGGCTTGTGGATCTTGGGAAGGAGATAGAACCGGGCAGTGTGGGATCCCGGACAATAAGGTTGGAAGCTGTGGGTGGGAGATCTCCTCCTGAGGTGATGAGGTTCTGTATGGTCTGGGAGATGTCGGTTTGGTGATTGGAGGTGGGTCATGGTCGAGGGGGTGGTAGGAGGAGGTGTCTTTGAGTTAGCATCATGGTTTCAGCGGTGTAGAGGTCAGTGCACCAGACTCCCACTGCGCCCCCTTTACTGCTGGTTTGACGGTGAGGTCGGTATTGGAGCAGAGGAAGTAGAGGGCTGCACGTTGTGAGGGTGAGAGGTTGGAGTGGGGGAGGGGGGAGATAGGTTGGGGCGGTTAATGTCTCGGTGGAAATTGGAAACGAAGAAATCGAAGACAGGTAATAGGCCAGCGCGGGGTGTCCAGGTGGACGGAGTGTATTGGAGGCCGGCAAAGGGGTCCTCAGAAAATAGGCGGGAGTTTTCATTGTAAAAGTAAGCTCTGAGGCGGAGGTGGTGGAAGAAGTGTTCGATGTCACGGCGTGTATTCTATTCATTGATGTGTGGATGGAGGGGGATAAAGGTGAGGCCTTTGCTGAGGACTGATCATTCATCCTCTGTGAGGGGATGGTCAGGGGGAATGGTGAAAACTCGGCAGGACTGGGAGCTGGGACCAGGCGTAGGTCTGGAGCTGGGGGAGGCGACGGCGCCTGGAACAGGAGTGGGTGTGGTGTTAGGGGGAATGGGGATGGAGTCATGAGCAGGGGTGGTGTTCCCCTCAGGGTACTGGGGGCAGGGATGCTGACGGTGGGACTTGGGGGTGGTGTCAGCAAAATGCAGGTGAGTGGCGTTGGTGGGGCAGAAGTGGTGGCAAACACGGCAGTGGGGGGGCGTGGAAGTCACTGAGTGTGTGACATCAGCGATGATGTGAGTGGCGGAAGTGATGTCACTTGTGGTGTATGAGAAATTGTGAGGGGCGGAAATGGAATTTACTTTATTTTAACCAATAATTTCCTGTCACAAATCTGTTTGACAATGTCATATTTTAATTAAACTCAGTCCCTTACTGTTTCTTTCTGTTGGTCTTCATCCACATCTCCATGGTGTTCTAATATTTCAACCTTTCTCTTTGGACTTGGGAATTTCCATTCACCTCAGATCTGTCCCCCTCCTCATCTGTGTCCATTTATAGCACACTGCATTATCCTGATACCTGGGGAGCCTATCCCAATAAAATAGCTCAGTCTTCCCTGAGTACTGGTAGCAGTGCTCACTGGTCAGAACCACTTCTGATGATACCATTGTGTGATCCTGATACATTCCTGCACTTTGCTGATATCACTGTCTCTCTCCATGTGGTATCCCTCACTGTGTGGGTCTAATTGCAGTCTCTATCAGTGTCTCTCACTCTTGCAGCTACTCCAGATCCTGAGCCAACAGCATTCTCCACTCCAGAGGGAAGCAACTGCACAGGCCAGGGACGGAGACTGGGTATTTCCAGATCTCTGTGGGACTCAGTGCCATTCACCACGTGGAACCTTCATTGCATTAATCTAATTTGCCATTCTGTCTACTTCTCTGTCTCTTGCAGGTATTTCTGATGTCCCTGACTCAGCAGAATTCCCAATTCATGAATCGTCCATCACCACATTGAAGACAGTTGGTCAGCCAGAGACAGATGGAGACGGAGATCTGAACCCTTCAGTAAATCCTGCAGCCGCTAAGATCACTCATAGTAAACAACACAGGGAGGAGTTAGTGGGCTTTAATTCAGACCCTGAGGGCATGATGTAGGAACAATGCTGGGCAAGGAACATGAGAAAATTCTCAAGCTTCATTATCACCATCTTGTCTGTAAATTCATCTGTTCCACAGAACCCTCCCTATGTCTGTCAGTTTCTCCATTGTCTGTTTCATCGATACCACTTCCCCTATCTCTATCAGCCCCGACAATCCTGCTTATCCCTGTAAGCTCCTCATATCAGTAAAACTCTCCAAGTTTCTGCCTTTGCCTTTAATCCTGGGTTCTGTCACATCTCTCCTTAACTGAAGAAAAACAACTCTTCAGTTCCTTAAGCCATCCTGGTCAGTGTAGTCCTTTCCAGACCTGAAAAGCCTCACTGTCTTAGTGACTGTTTTGAACTCCTACTACCTTCATGATCTCTGTAACATTCCCGTCACGACAACAAAAAAGCTCTGGACCTTAGTAACCTCCTCCAGCTGTGAGACTCCTCCTTGTCTCTGGGCACAGTGCAGAGTGACCCTGCTTCTCTCATAAATTAGTTTCTGCATTTCTAATGATAATTATGAATTCTTCCTGTCTCTAAAACGCACTCAGTCTCTGTAAACTCTGCTGGTCCCGATTGATGGAATTTCCTTCGGTAACAACAAACCTTGATACCTTAAATCTCCTCCAGACGCGACCACACAGTTTATTTCTATAACCTCTATGAGTGATAGAGTCCTAGAGATGTACAGCACGGACACAGACCCTTCGGTCCAACCCGTCCATGCCGACCAGATATCCCAACCCAATCTAGTCCCACCTCCCAGCACCCGACCCATATCCCTCCAAACCATTCCCATTCATATACCCATCCAAATGCCTCTTAAATGTTGCAATTGTCCCAGCCTCCACCACATCCTCTGGCAGCTCGTTCCATACACGTTCCACAATCTGCGTGAAAAGATTGCCCCTTAGGTCTCTTTGATATCTTTCCCCTCTCACCCTAAACCTATGCCCTCGAGTTCTGGACTCCCTGACCCAAGGGAAAAGACTTTGTCTATTTATCCTATCCATGCCCCTCATAATTTTGTAAAACTCTATAAGGTCACCCCTCAGCCTCCGAAGCTCCAGGGAAAACCACCCCAGCCTGTTCAGCCTCTCCCTGTAGCTCAAATCCTCTAATCCTGGCATCATCCTTGTAAATCTTTTCTGAACTGTTTCAAGTTTCACAACAATTCTTCCGATAGGAAGGAGACCGGAATTGCACAAAATATTCCAACAGTGGCCAGACCATTGTGCTGTACAGCCGCAACATGACCTCCCATCTCCTGTACTTAATACTCTGACCAATAAAGGAAAGCATACCAAATGCCGCCTTCACTCTTTTATCTATCTGCGATTCCACTTTCAAGGAGCTATGAACTTGCACTCCAAGGTCTCTTTGGTCAGCAACACTCCCTAGGACTTTACCATTACGTGTATATGTCCTGCTCAGACTTGCTTTCCCAAAATGCCGCACATCGCATTTATCTGAATTAAACTCCATCTGCCAGTTAGCCCATTGTCCCATCTGGTCCAGATCCTGTTGTAACCCTCTTCGCTGTCCACTACACCTCCAATTTCGGTGTCATCTATAAACTTACTAACTATACCTCTTATGCTCGCATCCAAATCATTTATGTAAATGACAAAAGGTAGAGGGCCCAGCACTGATCCTTGTGACACTCCACTGGTCACAGGCCTTCAGTCTGAAAAACAGCCCTCCACCACCACTATCTGTCTTTTACCTTTGAGCCAGTTCTGTATCCAAATGGTTAATTCTCCCTGTATTCCATGAGTTCTAACCTTGCTAATCAGCCTCCCATGGGGGACCTTGTCGAATGCCTCACTGAAGTCCATATCGATCACATCTATCACTCTGCCCTCATCAATCTTCTTTGTTACGTCGTCAAAACACTCAATCAAGTTTATGAGACATGATTTCCCACGCACAAAGCCATGTCAACTATTCCTAATCAGTCCTTGCCTTTCCAAATACATGTGCATTTTGTCCCTCAGGATTCCCTCCATCAACTTGCCCACCACTGAGTTCAGGCTCACCGGTCTATACTTCCCTGGCTTGTCTTTACCACCCTTCTTAAACAGTTGCACCACTTTTGCCAACCTCCAGTCTTCTGGCATCTCACCTGTGATTATTGATGATACAAATATCTCAGCACGAGGCCCAGCAATCACTTCTCTAGCTTCCCACAGAGTTCTCAGGTACACCTGATCAGTTCCTGGGGGTTTATTCTCCTTTTACTGTTTCAAGACATCCAGCACTTCCTCCTCTGTTTCTCTGGACATTTTGCAAGATGTCACCATCGATTTCCCTACAGTCTATATCTTCCATATGAATTTCTACAGTAAATACTGATGCAAAATATTCATTTCGTATCTCCCCCATTTTCTGCGGCTCCACACAAAGGCCGCCTTTCTGATCTTTGTGGGGCCCTATTCTCTCCTTCGTTACCCTTTTTTTCCTTTATTATATTTGTAAAAGCCCTTTGCATTCTTCATCATTCTCTTTGTCAGACCTATCTCATGTCCGCGTTTTGCCCTCCTGATTTCGCTCTTAAGTATACTCCAACTTCCTTTCTACTCTTCTAAGGATTCACTCTGTCTACCCTGTCTATTCTTGACATACGCTTCCTGCTTTTTCTGAACCAAACACTCAATTTCTTTAGTCATCCAGAATTCCCAATAATTACCAGCCTTCCCTTTCACCCTGACAGGAATATACGTTCTCTGGATTCTCATTACCTCATTTCTGAAGGCTTCCCATTTTCCAGCCGTCCCTTTAGCTGCGAACATCTGCCTCCAATCAGCTTTCAAAAGTTCTTGCCTTATACCGTCAAAATTGGCCTTTCTCCCATTTAGAACATCAACTTTTAGATCTGGTCTATTCTTTTCCATCACTATTTTAAAACAAATAGAATTATGGTCGCTGGCCTCAAAGAGCTCCCCCACTGACAGCTCACTCACCTGCCCTGCCTTATTTCCTAAGAGTAGGTGAAGTTTTGCACCTTCTCTAGTAGGTACATCCACATACTGAATCAGAAAATTGTCTTGTACACACTTAACAAATTCCTCTCCATCTAAACCTTTAACACAATGGCAGTCCCAGTCAATGTTTGGAAAGTTAAAATCCCCTACCTTACCTACCCTATTATTCTTACAGATAGCTGAGATCTCCTTACAACTTTGTTTGGCAATTTCATTTTGACTATTGGGGGGTCTGTAATACAATCCTAATAAGCTGATCATCCCTTTCTTATTTCTCAGTTCCACCCAAATAACTTCCCTGGATGTATTTCTGGGAAAATCCTTCCTCAGCACAGCTGTAATGCTATCCCTTATCAAAAATGCCACTCCCCTTCTCTCTTGCCTCCCTTTCTATCCTTCCTGTTGCATTTGTATCCTGGAACATTAAGCTGCCAGTCTTGCCCATCCTTGAGCCATGTATCTGTAATTGCTATGATATCCCAATCCCATGTTCCTAACCATGCCCTGAGTTCATCTGCCTTCCCTGTTAGACCCCTTGCATTGAAATAAATGCAGTTTAATTTATTAGTCCTCCCTTGTCCCTGCCTGTCCTGACTGTTTGACTCCCTTCTGTTCTCAGCTGGACCCGTCTCAGATCGAGCTACCAAAATCCTCCCTGTGATTGTTATCACATCCCATCCCTGCATTCCTCCAAAATCCATGTAAAGTCCTACCATTCCTAAAACTCACCCTGTATCTGTCACCTGTCCCAGCTTCCACATCCCTCCCTATCTCCCTATCTCCGTAAGACACCATCCCCCCACCCACCCCCGTCCCAGTTACTACATCCCGCTGTATCACGAAATGCCAGTAGTCACTATAATATCAGATTAAGGCGTGAAAGCAGGAATACTGTACTGGGTTAAATGATCAGTCGTGATCACATTGAATGGTGGGACCGACTCTGTGGTCAAATGGCCGATACCTGCTCTTCTTTCCTGTGCTTCTCTATAAACTTACGATCCATATAACCTCCTTCAGTCCCCACATCCCTCCCTCTCTCCATAAACTCCTTCAGTCCCCACATCCCTCCCTCTCTCCATAAACTCCTTTAGTCCCCATGACTCTTCCTATCCATATAACCTGAATCATTCCCCAGAAACCTCCCTAACTTCATAACCTCCAAAAAGCCCCACGACCCTCCCTATCTCCATAATCTCATCCTGACCCAAAGACCCACCCGTTCAGAGTAACCTACTTCAATCCCCATGATCCTCCTGATCTGTGCAACCTCCTTCAGGCCCAACAGCCCTGCAGATCTCTTTGGCCCCTTTCAGGCCCCACAGCACTCCCTATCTCCATAATGTCCTTCAGTCCCCACGACCCTCCTTATTCCCAAAACATCTATTACCTGTTGAACCTGTAAGCTACATTTTTCAGATTGATAAACCCGAACTCCCATAACCCTTTCTGCTGTCAGTCTGAAACCAAACAGTGTTAACCTGATAGTAGGTCGGGAGCTGAAGTATGTTTGAAAGGATATGTCAATGAACAATAACTGGACCCTTAGAAACGCTTTTAATAAAAAGAGAGTATGTTTTTGAGCATGTTGGATTTTATTTTTATTGGTGAGAATATAAATGGCAGAATAGATACGGGTGTAGGAGTGGTTGTACCGAGGAAACGGTTTATTTGAATTTTCAGAAACCTTTACACAAGTTTCAATAAGGGCTAAAGAGTAACTTGTTAGAGAATAGGGCACCTTAACTGTCAGGAGGTGGGTGAGATATTAGACGAAATAGTGTTGTCAGAATTTACTGTGGAGAAAGACATGGAAACTCGGGAAGTTGGGGACATAAATAGTGATGTCTTGGAAAGAATCCTCACCAGAGAAGAGAAAGTGCTGCAATATTAAAATAAATAAAGGTAGATCAATCCTCAGTCACTTGTTAGTTTGATGCTAGAATATTGTGGGAATCTGGGGAAGAGATTGCAGTGTCCCTAACAGAGATATTTATATTATCAACATACACAATGAGTTACTGGAAGACTGGAGGGTGTTCCATCACTTTAAGGCTTCAGGGAGCAGCCAGGAAATCACAGCCCAGTGATCTACTGGTATGTTGTTGGAGGAGATTCTGAGAGAAATGAGCTACATATATTTGGAAAGGCAAGGGCTGATTTGAGATAGTCAGCATGGTTTTGTGAGTGGGAAATCGTGTTTCACAAACCGGATTGACTCTTCGAGGAGTTGACCAAGAGATCGATGAAGGCAGAGCAGTCAACGTTGTCTACATGAACTTCAGCAAAGCATTTGACAAGGTTCCAGGGATGTCGAACATCTAATCAATAGGAAGAAGGAAGCTAACTTAAGTTTGAGGAACCAAGGATCAGAAGCTCTAGAGAGTTACATGGGGCAGCACGGTGGCTCAGTGGTTAGCACTGCTGCCTCACAGCACGAGGGACGCGATTTCAATTCCAGCCGCAGGCGACTGTCTGCGTGGAGTTAGCACATTCTCTCCATGTCTGCGTGGGTTACCGACAGGTGCTCCGGTTTCCACCCACAGCCCAAAGATGTGCAGGTTAGGTGAATCAGCCATGCGTTGTTCAAGAAAGGGAATAGAGATAATCCTGGGAATCACAGACCTGTCAGTCTTCTGTCTGTGATGTGCAGATTATTGGAGACTCTGAGATCCAGGATTTATGATTCCTTGGAAAACCATAGTTTGATTATTGAATGTCATTATGGCTTTGTAAGGGACAGGTCATACCACACAAATCATATTGAATCCTTTGAGAATGTGACAAAACACATTTATGGCTCATTGAGAAAGTACAGAGCATGGGATACAGGGAAACCTGCCTGCCTGGATACAGAATTCCTGGCCCATAGAAGACAGAGGGTGATGACAGATGGAAATCATTCAGCCTGGAGCTCAGTGACCAGTGGTTTTCTGCAGAGAGAGGTCAAAACATCTCTGCTCTTTGTGATTTTATGTATGACTTGGATGTGTGAGTGGAAGAGTGGGTAAGTAAGGTTGCCAATGACACGAAGGTTGGTGGAGTGGTGAATAGTGTGGATGTCTGCTGGAGGTTGCAATGGGGCATTGACAGGATGTAGAGCTGGGCTGAGAAGTGGCAGATGAAGTCAAATCTGGAAAAGTGTGAAGTGCTTCATTTTGGAAGGTGAGACTTGAATGCAGAATACAGGGGTAAAGGCAGAATACTGAATAGTGTGGAGGAACAGATGGATCTTGGATTTCATGAGCAGAGATCCCTCAAATTTGCCACCAACCTGATAGTGTTGTTAAGAAAGAATATGTTGTATTGGCTTTCATTAGCTGGGGGATTGAGTTTTAAAGCAATGAGGTTATGCTGCAGCTCTATACAGTCCTGTTTAGATCTCAATTAGAATATTGTGTTCAGTTTTGTTCCCTTCATTACAGGAAGGATGTGGAAGCTTTAGAGATTGTAAAGAGAAGATTTACCAGGATACTGCCTGGACTGGAGGGCATGTCTGATAAAGAAAGGTTGAGGGAGCCAAGTCTTTTCTCATTGGAGTGAAGAAGAGTGTGGTGTGATTTGTTAGAGGTGAACAAAATGGTGTGAGGCAACGATAGAGTGAACAGTGAGAGACCGCTTTATCCCATGGTACAAGGGGTCATAATTGTAGGGTGATAGGAGGATAGGTAAGGGGGGATTTCAGAATTAGTACTTTACACAGAGAGTAGTGAGTGGGTGGAACAGGACATTTTACCAGACTCTTGGATAGGTACATGGATGATAGCAAAATGAAGGGTATGTCAGTGATTTTGATCTTACAGTCAGGTAAAAGATGGGCATGGCATCATGGCCGAAGGGTCTTGTGCTGTACTGTTCTGTGTTCTACGTTCTGTCTGGTAATCTGGGTAATAAACTCAGATCAATGTAAAAGGATATGGCATTCAGGAGGAGCTAGTCAACTGGATACAAAATTGGGCTTGATGGTAGGAGACAGAGGGTGATGGGAGACATGTTGCCTTCCTGACTAGAGACATGTGACCAGCGGTGAAGTGGGTCCACTGTTGTTTGTCATTTGGATAAATGGTTTGGATGGGAATATTGGTTTTGTGGGAAGTTTTTTGAGTGATACTGAAATTGTTGGTAAAGTGGACAGCGCAAAACGTTACGTATGATACAACAGGGCGAATAGTACACTGGGATCGTGAGCTGAAGAATAGTAGATGGAGTTTAATTAGATAAATGTGAGGTGTTCCATTTTGGTGAAACAAACCAGAGTGGGTTTGTACAGTTAATGTTCGGGCCCTGGGTAGTGTTGTCAGTCAGAGACCCAGGGATGCAGGTAGATAGTTCTTTGTAAGTGGTGTCACATGTAGACAGGCTGGTGAAGCAGACATTTGGGGTGGTTATCTCCATTCGGGAGAGCACAAAGCGTCGGAGAAGGATGTCATGTTGTGGCTGGAAAAGACATTGGTGGGGCCACCATAAAACATTGTTGATCAGTGGGAAGAATTCATCTGGTTCACTCACCTCCTTTAGGGAAGGACATCAAATATTCTAACCTGGTCTGGCCGACATGTGACTCCAGACCCACAGCAATATGGCTGACTCTGAGCTACCCTCTGGGTAATTAGCAGTGGGGTCAAAGACCGTTGTTCCAGGCAGTGACACCCACATCCCATGAATGAATATATAAAAATACCGATGTCCCTCCGTACCTCTGCAAACCCCTCCAGCTGCAGCAATCCGTCCTGGCTTTGTAACACCCTGACCACTCTCTGTGACACTCTCACCACCTCCAGCACCTTCACCTCTCCCTGTTCCTATTGTGTCAATGAACCCTGACCGTGGCTCCCCTTCCTACAGCCCTCCTCCTGCGAGCAGACCCATTGCAATCCATTACCATTGACTCCTAAAACACTCCCTCACTTCAGGATTTTAAGTACTCTTTGGTGATCCTCTTCGCCTCATAATCTAGTATGATCCCTTTCGTCCTGAGTGAGGGATCAGTGGGAATTTCTTGCTGAGGTTTTTACTGTTTCAGTGGAATGTCCTTTTGTTGAGTATTTTGCATTGTTCCTTCAAATGGTTTCCACTGTTCATTTACAGACATATGTTTCAGTCTGTTTAGCTTGTTTATCTTGGTCAGTTCCCCTCTCACACACACATAATTGGCTATTTTTATTTCTACTTGTAGCTTGTCCTTTCTGTGTTTCACTTTAAAACTTTGTTTATTTAAACTGCACTTTATCACAATTTCCCGAAGGATCTCTCCAGGTGACATTACTCATTCACTAAGTTTCATTACACGGTCGCTCTGCGATAGTTATGTCCCTTAACAGTTGCACAATGTGTTTTTCAAAGAAACACTGAAAAAAAAATTCTCCGAACTCCTCTTCCAATATCAATGCTGTCCGTGTGATTGTCCCTGATAATACAAATATTTACGTTTTCCAAAATTATCACAATGCCTTTGTTAAAAAATTCCAAGAGTTCCTGTTGAATGCAGTGATGAGCAATGAAATGCTGTTCGGTGGCTAAAACTATTCTGCATCTTGTGTTTTTGGCAAGTAGTAGCCAGAATTTACATTCAGACTGACTCTACTTCATGATCTGCGGCCAAATGATTTCTCTGTAATGCCTTTGGTATCCATTATTGTTAGCGTTACCCATTTTGCCTGAGATTGCACAAGATTACGAACCACTGAATATTTTGTTCACCCTGTATTCATGTCTCCCTGTTGTCTAAATATCTTTTATCTCTGTCTCACAAATCCATCGACCTTATTGCAGCAACGTTGTCCATTCAAAAAAAACATAATATACTGCCTTCCACAATTTTCTGTCACAAATCTATTCGCTGATGTACAATTTTAGTTAAACTCTGTCCCATCCTGTTCCTTTCTGCTTGTTTTCAGCCACATTCCCATGCTGTTCCATTGCTTCACCTTTTCCCTTTGGATTTGGAAAGCTCCTTTCACCTGCATCCTCTCTGTCAGTTTAATGCCCTGTCCATAAACCTACCGACATGATTAGCCAGGACACTGGTCCCAGCACAGTTCCAGGGGGATCATCCTAATAGATATTTTTAAAAATCAGGAATGGGATGTGTGAGTCTCTGGCTGACCAGCCTTTCTTGCCCAGTCCTAGAAGCCCTTGAACTGAGTAACTTGCTCGGCCATTTCAGAGGGTAATTGAGAGGCAAACACTTTGCTGTGGGGATGTCGTGCAGACCACGTGAGGATGGGCAGATGTCCTTCTCTAAAGGACAAGTGTTTGGATTTATTGTACATCAGTAATGGTTTCATACTTATTTGTGGATTGTTAATTATTGATTTCAAATGTCTCCTTTTCAGATGGCGGGATTCAAACCTGCCTCCCCTGAACATTAGCTGAGGTTTTGGATACATTCTCTCGCAATACTATCACTAGGCTATTACTTCACCTGCTCACTGGGTGCCCATCCCTGAGCACTGATACAAGGGCATCATGAAGCTAAACCCATTCTTCCCACACAATTGTGTGATCCTGACATCTTCCAGCAATGTGGGACTATTTCTTCATATCGCTCCATTTTCCAGATCTCTGTGGAACTCAGTGCCATTCTCCATGTGTAACCCTCACTGCATCTGTTTAACTTCACATTCTGTCTATTTCTCTGTCTCCTGTAGGTACTCAGGAAAGTCCTGACTCAATAGCCTTCCCAGCTGCTGGGTGGATCGTCCATCACCTCATTGAATGCAGTTGGTCTGCCAGAGAGAGACAAAGGGAAAGGAGATCTGGAGCCTTCAATAAATCCAGTAGTGAAGTAAGGTCACCCACAGTGCACAGAGCAAAGAACAATGAGAGGGATCCAACCATCTGTTAACACAACATGACATAGTACAATGCTGGAGCGGAGCACAGTGCACACACACACCCCAGGCTCAATCACCACACCAATGTAAGTTCTGTTATATTAAAACTCACGACTCTACACCAGTGTATCTATGGCATGTCTTGTGGTCCAGTGTCTTCAATAATTTTTAATTCCTGTAACAGATCCTATCGCTGTAACCTCCTCCCTTCCCGATAGTCCGTCCACATATTTGAATTGTGCTGCATTCCAGACGACCTTCCTTATCCCTGTAACTTGGTTCAGTGTTAACAACATGCTTTATCTCGGTTGCCTTCTTCTCCAACAATGTAAACACAAGGACTGCAGATGCTGGAAACCAGAGTCTAGATTAGAGTGGTGATGGAAAAGCATGGCAGGTCAGGCAGCATCCGAGGAATAGGAAAATCGACGTTTCGGGCAAAAGCCCTTCATCAGGAATAGAGGCCGGGAGCCTGCAGAGTTTGGAGGTAAATGAGAGGGGGGTGGGGATAGGGAGAAAGTAGCATAGAGTATAATAGGTGAATGGGGTGGGGAAGAAGATAATTGGTCAGAGTGGAGGATGGGGGAAGGTAGCAAAGAGTACATTGGGTGAATGGGGGTGGGGATGGGGGTGATAGGTCAGGGAGGAGGGTGGAGTGGATAGGTGGGAAGGGAGATAGGCTGTTAGGACAAGTCATGGGAGGCTGAGCTGGAAGGCTGGAGGTGGGGTGTGAGGTGTGGGAAGGGGAAATGAGGAAACTGGTGAAGTCCACATTGTTGCCCTGGGGTTGAAGTGTTCCGAGGCGGAAGGTGAGACATTCTTCTTCCAGGTGTCAGGTGGTGACGAAGCAGCGGTGGAGGAAGCCCAGGACCTGCATGTCCTCAGCAGAGTTGGAGGGGGCATTGAAATGTTGGGCCACAGGGCAGTGGGGTTGATTGGTGCGGGTGTACCAGAGATGTTCCCTAAAGTGCTGTGCTCGGATTGTGTCCAGTTTCACCAATGTAGAGGAGAGCGCATAGGGAGCAACGGATACAATAAATGATATTGGTGGATGTGCAGGTAAAACTTTGGATGTGGAAGGCTCCTTTGCGGCCTTGGATGGTGGTGAGGGGAGAGGTGTGGGCGAAGGTTTTGCAATTTCTGCAGTGGCAGGGGAAGGTGCCAGGAAGGGAGGGTGGGATTTTGGGAGGCGTGGACCTGACCAGGTAGTCACTCAGGGAACGGTCTTTGCGGAAGGCAGAAAGGGGTGGGGAGGGAAATCTATCCCTGGTGGTAGGGTCTGTTTGGAGGTGGCGGAAATGTCGGCGGATGATTTGGTTTATGCGAAGGTTGGTAGGGTGCAATGTGAGCACCAGGGGCGTTCTGTCCTTGTTACGGTTGGAGGGGTGGGGTCTGAGTGCGGAGGTGTGGGATGTGGACGAGATGCGTTGGAGGGCATCTTTAACCACGTGGGAAGGGAAATTGCGATCTCTAAAGAAGGAGTCCATCTGGTGTGTTCTGTGGTGGAACTGGCCCTCCTGGGAACAAGTATGGCGGAGGCGGAGGAATTGGGAATACGGGTTGGCAAATTTGCAGGCGGTAGTCTGGGAAGAGGTGTAATCTAGGTAGCTTTGGGAGTCGGTAGGTTCATAAAAAATGTCGGTGACAAGTCGGTTGTCATTAATGGGGATGGAGAGGTCCAGGAAGGGGAGGGAGGTATCAGAGATGGTCCAGGTAAATTTAAGGTCAGGGTGGAATGTGTTGGTGAAGTTGATGAATTGCTCAAACTCCTCAAGGAAGCACGATGTGGCGCCAATGCAGTCATCAATGTAGCGGAGGAAGACGTGGGGAGTGGTGCCGGTGTAACTACGGAAAATGGACTGTTCTACATAACCAACAAAGAGACAGGCATAGCTCGGGCCCATACAGGTGCCCATGGCTACCCCTTTGGTCTGGAGGAAGTGGGAGGATTTGAAGGAAAAATTGTTAAGTGTGAGGACAAGTTCAGACAAACGAATGAGAGTGTCGGTGGAAGGGTTCTGTTGTGGCCGTCAGGAGATGAAGAAACGGAGGGCTTGGAGGTCCTGGTCATGGTGAATGGAGGTGTAGAGGGATTGGATATCCATGGTGAAGATGCGGCGTTGGGGGCCTGGAAAACAGAAGTCTTGGAGGAGGTGGAGGGTATGGATGGTGTCTCGAATGAATGTGGGTAATTCCTGGACTGCGGGAGAGGGCAATGTCGAGGTAGGCAGACATGAGTTCGGTGGGGTAGGAGCATGCTGAGAGAATGGGTCGGTCAGGATGGTCAGGCTTGTGGATTAGATTAGATTAGATTACTTACAGTGTGGAAACAGGCCCTTCGGCCCAACAAGTCCACACCGCCCCGCCGAAGCGTAACCCACCCATACCCCTACATCTACATTTACCCCTTACCTAACACTATGGGGATCTTGGGAAGGAGGTAGAATCGGGCAGTGGGGGATCCCGGACAATGAGGTTGGAAGCTGTGGGTGGGAGTTCTCCTCCTGAGGTGATGAGGTTCTGTATGCTCTGGGAGATGACGGTTTGGTGATGGGAGGTGGGTCATGGTAGAGGGGGTGATAGGAGGAGGTGTCTTCGAGTTGGCATCATGGCTTCAGCAGTGTAGAGGTCAGTGCACAAGACTACCACTGCACCCCCTTTATCTGCTGGTTTGATGGTGAGGTCGGCAGAGGAAGTGAAGGGCTGCACGTTGTGAGGGTGAGAGGATGGAGTGGGGGAGGGGGTAGATAGGTTGAGGCGGTTGATGTCTCGGTGGAAGTTGGAAATGTAGAAATCGAAGACAGGTAATAGGCCAGCGCGGGGTGTCCTGGTGGATGGAGTATGTTGGAGGTGGGCAAAAGGGTCCTTGAAAGGTGGGTGGGAGTCTTGATTGTAAAAGTATGCTCGGAGGCGTCAGAAGAAGTGTTCAATATCTCAGCGTGTATTAAATTAATTGATGTGTGGACGGAGGGGGATAAAGGTGAAGTCTTTGCTGAGGATTGATCATTCATCCTCAGTGAGGGGGAGGTCAGGAGGAATGGTGAAAACTCGGCAGGACTGGGAGCTGGGACCTGGCGTAGGTGTGGAGCTGGGCGAGGCGACGGAGCCTGTAACAGGAGTGGGTGTGGTGTTAGGGGGAATGGGGGTGGAGTCATGAGCAGGGGTGGTGTTCCCCTCCGGATTCTGGGGTAGGGATTGTGATGGTGGGACCTGGGGGTTTGTCAGCAGAATGCAAGTGCGCGGCATTGGTGGGGGCGGAAGTGGTGACAAACACGGCAGTCGGGGGGGGGGGCATGGAAGTCACTGAGTGTGTGACATCAGCGATGATGTGAGGGGCGGAAGTGATGTCATTTGGGTGTGTGAGGAATTATGAGGGGCAGAAATGGCATTTACTTAATGTTAACCAATAATTTCCTGTCACAAATCTATTTGACAATGTAGTATTTTAATTAAACTCAGTCCCTTACTGTTTCTTTCTGTTGGTCTTCATCCACATCTCCATGGTGTTTCAATATTTCAACCTTCCTCTTTGGACTTGGGAATTTCCATTCCCCTCAGACCTTTCCCCCTCCTCATCTGTGTCCATTTATAGCACACTGCATATTCCTGATACCTGGGGAGCCTATCCCAATAAAATAGCTCAGTCTTCCCTGTGTACTGGTAGCAGTGCTCACTGCTCAGAACCACTTCTGTTGATACCATTGTGTGATCCTGATACATTCCTCCACTCTGCTGATATCACTGTCTTTCTGCATGTGATATCCCTTACTTCTGGGTCTAATTGCTGCCTCTGTCAGTGTCTCTCACTCTTTGCAGCTACTCCAGATCCTGAGCTAACAGAATTCCCCATTCCAGAGGGACGCAGCAGAACAGGCCAGAAATGGACATTAGGAATTTCCAGATCTCTGTGGGATTCAATGCCATTCTCCATGTGTAAGATTCATTGCATCAGTGTAATTTCCCATTCTGTCTATTTCTCTGTCTCCTGTCGGTATTCCTGATGTCCCTGACTCAGCAGAATTCCCAATTCCTGTCTCGTCCATCACCACATTGAAGACAGTTGGTCAGCCAGAGAGAGATGGAGAGGGAGATCTGGAGCCTTCAGTAAATCCTGCAGCCGGTCAGATCACTCACAGTAAACAGCACGGGGAGGAGTAAGTGGATTTTAATTCAGACCCTGAGGGCATGATGTAGGAACAATGCTGGGCAAGGAACATGAGAAAATTCTCAGGCTTCATTATCACCATCTTATCTGTAAATTCATCTGTTCCACAGAACCTTCCCTATGTCTGTCAGTTTCTCCATTGTCTGTTTCATTGATACCACTTCCCCGATCTCATCAGTCCCTACAATACTGCCTATCCCTGTAAGCTCCTCCTACCACTACAACTCTCCAAGTTTCTGTGTTTGCCTTTAATCCCGGGTTCTGTCACATCTCTCCTTAACTGAAGAAAAACAACTCTTCAGTTCCTTCAGCCATCCTGGTCAGTGTTGTCCTTTCTAGACCTGAAAAACCTCCCTGTCTTTGTGACTTTTTTGAACTCCTACTACCTTCATGATCTCTGTAAATTTCCTGTCACAACAACAAAAAAGCTCTGTACCTTAGTAACCTCCTCCAGCTGTAAGACTCCTCCTTGTCTCTGGGCACAGTGCAGAGTGACCCTGCTTCTCTCATAAATTAGTTTCTGCATTTCTAATGATGATTATGAACTCTTCCTGTATCTGAAATGCAGTTAGTCTCTGAAAACTCTGCTGGTCCCAAATGATGTAATTTCCTACGATAACTACAAACCTTTATGCCTTCAACCACCTCCACATGCAGTCACACAGTTTATTTCTATAACCTCCATGAGTGTTGGAGTCATAGAGATGTACAGCACGGAAACAGACCCTTTGGTCCAACCCGTCTATGCTGACCAGATATCCCAACACAATCTAGTCCCACCTGCCAGCACCCGGCCCATCTCCCTCCAAACCCTTCCCATTCCTATACCCATCCAAATGCCTCTTAAATGTTGCAGTTGTACCAGCCTCCACCACATCCTCTGGCAGCTCGTTCCATACACGTACCACCCTCTGCTTGAAAACGTTGCACCTTAGGTCTCTTTTATATCTTTCCACTCTCACCCTAAACCTATCCCTTCTAGTTCTGGACTCACCGACCCCAGGGAAAAATCTTTGTCTATTTATCCTATCCATGCCCCTCATAATTTTGTAAACCTCTATAAGGTCACCCCTCAGCCTCCGACGCCACAGCCCCAGCCTGTTCAGCCTCTCTCTGTAGCTCAAATCCTCCAACCCTGGAAACATTCTTGTAAATCTTTTCTGAACCCTTTCAAGTTTCACAAAATTTTTCTGATAGGAAGGAGACCAGAATTGCACAAAATATTCCAACAGTGCTGTATAGCCGCAAGATGACCTCCCGACTCCTGGACTCAATACTCTGACCAATAAAGGAATGCATACCAAACGCCGCCTTCACTCTCTTATCTATCTGCGATTCCACTTTCAAGGAGCTATGAATATGCACTCCAAGGTCTCTTTGTTCAACAACACTCCCTAGGACCTTACCATTACGAGTATAAGTCCTGCTATGATTTGCTTTTCGAAAATGCAGCACCTCGCATTTATCTGAATTAAACTCCATCTGCCAGTTAGCCCATTGTCCCATCTGGTCCAGATCCTGTTGTAACCCTCTTCGCTGTCCACTACACCTCCAATTTTGGTGTCATCTGCAAACTGTACCTCTTGTGCTCTCATCCAAATCATTTATGTAAATGATAAAAAGTAGAGGGCCCAGCACTCATCCTTGTGACACTCCACTGGTCACAGGCCTTCAGTCTGAAAAACAACCCTCCACCACCACTCTCTGTCTTTTACTTTTGAGCCAGTACTGTATCCAAATGGCTAGTTTTCACTGTATTCAATGAGATCTAACATTGCTAATCAGTCTCCCATGGGGAACCTTGTCGAATGCTTTACTGAAGTCCATATAGATCACATCTATCACTCTGCCCTCATCAATCTTCTTTGCGACTTCTTCAAAAAACTCACTCGAGTGTGTGGGATATGATTTCCCACGCACAAAGGCATGTTGACTATCCATAATCAGTCCTTGCCTTTCCAAATTCATGTACATCCTGTCTATCAGGATTCCCTCCAACAACCTGCCCACCACTGAGTTCAGGCTCATCGGTCTATAGTTCCCTGGCTTGTCTTTACCACCCTTCTTAAACAGTTGCACCACTTTTGCCAACCTCCAGTCTTCTGGCATCTCACATGTGATTATTGATGATACAAATATCTCAGCACGAGGCCCAGCAATCACTTCTCTAGCTTCCCACAGAGTTCTCGGGTACACCTGATCAGGCCCTGGGGAGTTATCCAGCACTTCTTCCTCTGTATCTGAACATTTTGCAAGATGTCACCATCGATTTCCCTACAGTCTATATCTTCCATATCCTTTTCCACAGTAAATACTGATGCAAAATATTAATTTAGTATCTCTCCCATTTTCTGTGGCTCCACACAAAGGCCGCCTTGCTGACCTTTCAGGGGCCCTATTCTCTCCGTAGTTACCCTTTGTCCTTAATATATTTGTAAAAACCCTTTGGATTCTCCTTAATTCTATTTGTCAAAGCTATCTCATGTCCCTTTTTTTCCCTCCTGATTTCCCTCTTTAGTATACTCCAACTTCCTTTATACTCTAAAGACTCACTCGATCTATCCTGTCTATACCCGACATGTGCTTTCTTCTTTTTCTGAACTAAACCTTCAATGTCTTTAGTCATCCAGAATTCACTATACCTACCAGCATTCCCCTACACCCTGACAGGAATATGCTTTCTCTGGATTCTTGTTATCTCACTTCTGAAGGCATCCCATTTTCCATCGTCCCTTTACCTGCGAACATCTGCCTGCAATCAGCTTTCAAAAGTTCTTGCCTAATACGTCAAAATGGGCCTTTATCCAATTTAGAACTTCAACTTTTAGATTTGGTCTATCCTTTTCCATCACTATTTTAAAATGAATAGAATTATGGTCGCTGGTCCCAAAGTGCTCCCCCACTGACAGCTCAGTCACCTGCCCTGCCTTATTTCCTTAGCTTAGGTTAAGTTTTGCACCTTCTCTAGTTGGTACACCCACATACTGAATCAGAAAATTGTCTTGTACACACTTAACAAATTCCTCTCCATCTAAACCTTTACACTATGGCAGTCCCAGTCGATGTTTGGAAAGGTAAAAACCCCTACCATATCTACCCTATTATTCTTACAGATAACTGAGATCTCCTTACAAGTTTGTTTGGCAATTTCCCTTTGACTACTGTGGGGTCTATAATACAATCCTAATAAGGTGATCTTCCCTTTCTTATTTCTCAGTTCCACCAAATAACTTCCCTGATGTATTTCTGGGAATATCCTCCCTTAGCACAGCTGTAATGCTATCCGTTATCAAAAATGCCACTCTCCCTCCTCTCTTGCCTCCCTTTCTATCCTTCCTGTTGCATTTGTATCCTGGAACATTAAGCTGCCAGTCCTGCCCATCCCTGAGCCATGTTTCTGTAATTGCTGTGAGATCCCAGTCCCATGTTCCTAACCATGCCCTGAGTTAATCTGCCTTCCCTGTTAGGCCCCTTGCATTGAAATAAATGCAGCTTAATTTATTAGTCCTACCTTGTCCCTGTTTGACTCCCTTCTGTTCTCAGCTATACCCGTCTCAGATCGAGCTCCCAAAACCCTCCCTGTGATTGTTATCACGTCCCATCCCTGCATTCCTCCAAATCTCTGTGAAGTCCTCCCATTCCTAAAACCCACCCTGTATCTGTCACCTGTCCCAGCTTCCACAACCCTCCCTATCTCTGTAAGACACCCCCCCCACCCCACCCCCTGTCCCAGTTACGACAGCCCGCTGTATCACTAAATGCCAGTAGTCACTATAATATCAGAGTAAGGTGTGAAAGCAGGAATACTGTACTGGGTTAAATGATCAGTCGTGATCATATTGAATGGTGGGACCGACTCTGTGGTCAAATGGCCAATACCTGCTCTTCTTTCCTGTGCTTCTCTATAAACTTACTATCTATATAACCTACTTCAGTCCCCACAGCCCTCCCTATCTCCATAAACTCCTTCAGTCCCCACGACTCTTCCTAATCATGTAACCTGAACCATTCCCCACCAACCTCCCTAACTCCATAACCTCCAAAAGGCCCCACAACCCTCCCTATCTCCATAATCTCATCCTGACACAACGACCCTCCAGTTCAGAGTAACCTCCTTCAATCCCCATGATCCTCCTGATCTGTGCAACCTCCTTTAGGCCCAACAGCCCTGCAGATCTCTTTGGCCTCTTTCAGGCCCCACATCACTCCCTATCTCCATAATGTTCTTCAGTCACTAGTGCATTCTCTACGTCCATAATCTCGTTGAGTCCGCACATCGCTCCCTATCTCCATAATGTCCTTCAGTCCCCACGTTCCTCCTTATTTCCAAAACATCTATTACCTGTTGAAACTGTAAGCTACCTTTTTTCAGATTGATAAACATGAACACCCATATCTCTTTCTGCTGCCAGTCTGAAACCAAACAGTGTTAGCCTGACAGTAGGTCAGGAGCTGAAATATGCTTGAAAGGATATGTCAATGAAGAATAACTGGAACCTTAGAAACACTTTTAATGAAAAGAGGATGTGTTTTTGAGCCTGTTGGATTTTATTTTTATTGGTGTGAATATAAATGGCAGAATAGATACGGGTGTAGGAGTGGTTGGACGGAGGATACGGTTTATTTGAATTTTCAGAAAACTTTACACAAGTTTCAATAAGGGCTAAAGAGTAATTTGGTAGAGAATAGGGCACCTTAACTGTCAGGAGGTGGGTGAGATATTAGACAAAATAGTGTTGTCAGAATTTACTGTGGAGAAAGACATGGAAGCTCAGGAAGTTGGGGAAATAAATAGTGATGCCTTGGAAAGAATCCTCAACAGAGGAAAAAAAGTGCTGGTATCTGAAAACAAATAAAGGTAGATCAAATCTTAATGTCGCTTATTAGGTCGAATATTGTGGGAATCTGGGGAAGAGATAGTGTCCCTAACATATATTTATTTTATCAATACACACAATGTGTTACCGGAAGACTGGAGGGTGGCTAATGCTGTTCCATCACTTAATGTCTGCAGGGAGCAGCTAGGAAATCACAGCCCAGTGAGCCAGTGCTGGGTAAGTTGTTGGAGGAGATTCTGAGAGAAAGGAGCTACATATATTTGGAAAGGAAGGGCTGATTAGAGATAGTCAGCATGGCTTTGTGAGTGGGAAGCCATGTTTCACAAACCGGATGGACTCTTCGAGGAGTTGACCAAGAGATCGATGAAGGCAGAGCAGTCAGTGTTGTCTACATGAACTTCAGCAAAGCATTTGTCAAGGTTCCAAGGGATGTAGAACATCTAGTCAAGAGGAAGAAGGAAGCTAATTTAAGTTTGAGGAACCAAGGATCAGAAGCAGGGCTCTAGAGAGTTACATGGGGCAGCACGGTGGCTCAGTGGTTAGCACTGCTGCCTCACAGTACTAGGGACGTGATTTCAATTCCAGCCCCAGGCGACTGTCTGTGTGGAGTGAGCACTTTCTCTCCGTGTCTGCGTGGGTTTCCGACAGGGGCTCCGGTTTCCACCCACAGGCCAAAGATGTGCAGGTAAAGGCAGAATACTGAATAGTGTGGAGGAACAGATGGATCTTGGATTCCATGAGCAGAGATCCCTCAAATTTGCCACCAAGCTGATGGTATTATTAAGAAAGAATCTGTTGTATTGGCTTTCATTAGCTGGGGGATTGAGTTTTAAAGCCATGAGGTTATGCTGCAGCTCTATACAGTCCTGTTTAGATCCCAATTAGAATATTGTGTTCAGTTTTGGTCCCTTCATTAAAGGAAGGATGTGGAAGTTTTAGAGAGGGTAAAGAGGAGATTTACCAGGATGCTACCTGGACTGGAGAGCATGTCTTATGAAGAAAGGTTGAGGGAGCTAAGGCTTTTCTCATTGGAGTGAAGAAGAGTGTGGTGTGATTTGTTAGAGGTGAACAAGAAGGTGTGAGGCAAAGATAGAGTGAACAGTGAGAGACCTCTTTATCCCATGGCATACATGGTACATGGGGGCATGATTGTAAGGTGATTGGTGGATGGGTAAGGGGAGATTTCAGATGTAGGTTCTTTACACAGAGAGTGGTGGGTGGGTGTAATGGGACATTTTAACAGACTCTTGGATAGGCACATGGATGACAGCAAAATGAAGGGTATGTAAGTTAGTTTGATCTCACAGTCGGATAAAAGATGGGCATGGCATCATGGCCGAAGGGTCTTGTGCTGTCCTGTTCTGTGTTCTACGTTCTGTATGGTAAACTGGATAATAAGCTCAGATCAATGTAAAAGGATATGGCATTCAGGAGGAGCTAGTCAACTGGATACAAAATTAGGCTTGATGGTAGGAGACAGAGGGTGATGGGAGACATGTTGTTTTTCTGACAGGAGACATGTGACCAGCGGTGAAGTGGATCCACTGTTGTTTGTCATTTGGATAAATGGTTTGGATGGGAATATTGGTTTCCTGTTAAGTAAGTTTTTTTGAGTGGCACTGAAATTGTTGGTAAAGTGGTCAGTGAAGAAGGTTATCTATGATACAACAGGGCGAATAGTACACTGGGATCGTGAGCTGAAGAATAGCAGATGGAGTTTAATTAGATAAACGTGAGGTGTTCCATTTTGGTGAAACAAACCAGGGTGGGACCTGTACAGTTTATGTTTGGGCCCTGGGTAGTGTTGTCAGTCTGTGACCCAGGGATGCAGGTAGACAGTTCTTTGTAAGTGGTGTCACAGGTAGACAGGTTGGTGAAGCAGGCGTTTGCGATTGAGAGTAGAAGTTGGGATGTCATGTTGTGGCTGTAGAGGACATTGGTGAGGCCACCATAAAAGCATTGTTGACCAGAAGGAAGAACTCATCTGGTTCATTTACATCCTTTAGAGAAGAACATCTGACATTCTAACCTGGTCTGGCCTGCACGTGACAGCAGACCCACAGCAATATGGCTGACTCTGTGCTATACTCTGGGTAATTAGCAGTGGGGCAAAGAATGTTGGTCCAATCAGCGACATCCTCATCCTATGAATGAATAAATAAAAATATATATATCCCTCCCGACCTCTGCAAACACCTCCAGTTGCAACAATCTGTACTGGCTTTGTAATACCGTTCAGGCCCTGACCCCTCTCTGTAACACTCTCACCACCTCCAGCACCTTCAGCTCTCCCGGTTCCTTTTGTGACATAAAACCTTGACAATTATTCCCTCTTCCATCTGACCTCCTCCTGGGAGCAGACCCTTTGCAATCCCTTTAAAACTTACTCCGAAAACATTCTCTCACTTCAGGATTTTAAGTACTTTTTGGTGATCCTCTAAGCCCGATAATCTAATATGATCATTTTTACTTGAATGAGGGACCGATGGGGATTTCTTGCTGAGGATTTGTCTGTTTCAATGGAATGTCCTTTTGTTGAGTGTTTTACACTGTTCCTTCAAATGTTTTCCACTGTTCATTGACAGGCACATATTTCAGTCTGTTTAGCCTGTTTACCTTGGTCAGTTCCCCTCTCAAACTCATGTTATTGTTTATTTTTGTTTCTAGTTGTAGCTTGTCCTTTCTGTGATTCACTTTAAAACTTTATATTTCCTTAAATTGCATTTTATCACAATATTGCAGAGGATCTCTCCAGGTGACATTACTCATTTACTAAGATTCATCACACAATGGTCGCTCTGAGGTAGTTATGTCCCTAGCCAGTTGCACAATTTGTTATTCAAAGAAACACTGAAAACTAATTTTCTGAACTCCTCTTCCAATATCACTCTTGCCAGTGTGACTGTACTACATTTTGTGAATATTGATGTTTCCCAAAATTATCGCAATGTGTTTGTTAAAAAAATTCCAATGAGTTCCTGTGTGATGCAGTAATGAGCAGCGGAATGCTGTTCAGTGGCTAAAACTGTTCTGCTGCTTGTGTCCTTGGCAAGTAGTAGCCAGAATTTACATTCAGACTGATTCTACTTCATGATCTGAGACCAAATGCTTTCTCTGTGATGCCTTTGTTATCCATTATTGTTAGTGTTACCCATTTTGCCTGAGTTTCCGCAAGGTTGTGATCCATTGAATATTTATGTCCACCTTTTGTTCACCCTATAACCATGTCTCTCTGTTGTCTAAACCTCTTTTATCTCAGTGTCACAAATCCATCTACCTTATTGATAAGACTTCGTCCATTGAAAAAAAACATAATTTACTCTTTCCCACAATTTCCTGTCACAAACCTATTCACTGATGTACAGTTTTAGTTAATCGCTGTCCCATCCTGTACCTTTCTGATTGCCTTCAGCCACATCCCCATACTGTTCCGATGCTTCACCTTTTTTCTTTGGATTTGGAAAGCTCCTTTCACCTGAACCCTGTCCCTGCATCCTCTCTGTCAGTTTAAAGCCCTGTCCATAAACCTACTGTCATGATTGGCCAGGACACTGGTCCCATCACGGTTCCAGTGGGACCATCCTATTGGATTTTTTTATAAATCAGGTAGGGGATGTGGGTGTCTCTGGCTGACCAGCCTTTATTGCCCAGCCCTAGCTGCCCGTGAGCTGAGTAGCTTGCTTGGCCATTTCAGAGGGCAACTGAGAGGCAAACACTTTGCTGTGGGTATGTCGTGCAGACCACGTGAGGATGATCAGATCTCGTTGTCAAAAGGAAAGTGCGCGGTACGCTGGCTCAGTGATTAGCCTTCCTGCCTCACAGCACCAGGGTCCCAGGTTCGATTCCAGCCGCGGGCGACTGTGTGGAGTTTGCACATTTTCCCCGTGTCTGCGTGAATTGCCTCCAGATGCTCCGGTTTCCTCCCACAGTCCAAACGCACGTAGGTCAGGCGAATTGGCCATGCTAAATTGCCCATGATGTCAGGTGTATGAGGTCGAGGGAGATGGGTCTGAGTGGGTTACTCTTTGGAGGGATGGCATGGACTGGTTGGGTCGAAAGGCCTGTTTCCACACTGTAGGGAATCTAATCTAAGGGATTGTGATTTTTGTACATCAGCAATGATTTCATATTTGTTTATGGATTGTGAATTGCTATTTTTAAAATTATTGATTTTAAATTCCACCATATCTTATGATGGGATTCAAACCTGCCTCCCCTGAACATTAGCTGAGGTTTTGGATAATGCCCGAACAATAATGTTACTAGGCCATCACTTCACCTGCTCACTGGTTACTCATCCCTGAGCACTGACACATGAAGCTAAACCCATTCTTCCAACATGATTGTGTGATCCTGAAGTCTTCATGCACTCTGGTGATATCACTCAGTCTCTCTCCATGTGGTATCCCTCACTGTGTGGGTCGAATTGCTGCCTCTGTCAGCGTCTCTCACTCTTGCAGCTCCTCCAGATCCTGAGCTAACAGAATTCTCCACTCCAGAGAGACTCAACAGCACAGGCCAGGGATGGAGTTTGGGATTTTCCAGATCTCTGTGGGGTTCATTTCCATTCTCCTTGTGTAACCCTCACTGCATCAGTCTAATTTCCCATTCTGTCTATTTCTCTGTCTCCTGTAGGTACTCAGGAAGTTGCTGACTCAATAGACTTCCCAACTGCTGTGTGTGTCATCCATCACCTCATTGAAGATGGTTGGTCAGCCAGAGAGACAAAGGGCAGGGAGACCGGGAGCCTTCAATAAATCCTGCAGTGAGGTAAGATCACTCATAGTGACAGAGCAGAGAGCAATGAGAGGGCTCCAAACATCGCTAACAAGACAGGACGCAGATACAGTGCTGGATGGGGAGCACAGTATAGTCACACCCCGTGCTCAATCACCACGTCTACTTTAACTTATGTTGCAGTGAGACAGCATCGGGAGTTCATAGTTATCAATCCAGTCCTGTGCTGTCTTAGCGAGCATCAGTACAACAGAGGGGAGAGTAGGCCTCCGACAAGAGGTTGTGAATGCTGCCTGGGATCTTTCTGTTCTGTGTTCTCCCTCCAACACTCTACTAAGACTCACTACTCTGCAACACCATCTGTGGCATGGCTTGTGCACCAGTGTCTTCAGTCATTTTTAACTCCTACAATAGTCCCTGTCCCTGTAACCTCCTCCCTTCCCGATACTCCCTCCACATATTTGAGACATACTGCATTCTAGACTACCATCACTATCGCTGTAACTTGCTTCAGTGTCTACAACATGCCTTATTTTGGTACACTAATCCTCTTTAGCTGGATACAGAGTGATACAGCACGGAAACAGAACCTGTGGTCAAACCCCTCAAGGCTGCCCATGTTTCTTATACTCAATGAGTCTCATTTGCCTACATTTGGCCCTTATCTCTTCAAACCTTCTCCTCTCCATGTACCTGCCCAAATGTCTTTTCCATGCTATAATTGTTTTTGTTTCTCCCATGTGCCTGAGGCAGTCTGTTCCGTTTATGCACCATCCTCTGTGGATAATGTTCCCCTCAGCTCCCTCTTTAAATCCTTGCTCTCTCACCTCCTGTTATACCCTCTAGTTTTGGACTCACCGACCCTTGGTTATTCACCATTCTTAGGGTCACCTCGTGGCCTCCTCTGCCCAAGGGAAATATTTAGGACAAAGTTACAAATATCTCCAACATATGTAACAAAGTGCTGGCCAATGTCGGCAAATGTGCCAAATATCGCTTTCCCCACCCTGTCCACCTGGTATGCCACTTCCGAGGAACAATGTAACTTGCACCCTCTGGTCTCTCTCTCTCTCTCTCTGTCCGACAACCCTGGCCAGAGCCCTTCCATTAACTGTATTAGTCCTCCCTGGTTTGTCTTAACAAAATCCAACCCCTGAATTAAACTCCATCTTTCATTCCTTGGGGTCCACTGACCCAGTTGGTCAAGATCCCCTTTGATAACCGTATTCACTGCCCACTACACCATTCATTTGATCATCAACAAACTTTCACACAATCACTCCTATATTTTCAACTAAATCGTTTATGTCGATGATGCACATCAGTGGGCCCAGCCCTGATCCTTTCTTCAATAATGGAATCAAACCATATTCTTGTCATAGAGCCATACAGCATGGAAACTGACCCTTCAGTTGATACCCACCATCATCTAAAACTAAACTCTTCCCAGCTGCCTGTTGCTGGCCTATATCACTCCAACCCTGCCCTATTCACCTGTTTATCCACATATCTTTTAAATGTTGTAATTGTACGCACATCAACCCCTTTCTCAGGAAGTTCATTCCACACTCAAACCACCTTCTGTGTAGCAAATTGCCCCATATCTTTTTTTTGAACACCTCTCCCCTCTAACCTTAAAAATATGGCCCCTGATCTTGAGACTCCCCCATCCTGAGGAAAAGGCAACTACCATTAAATTGATCCATATATCTCATTTTTTTCATAAACCTTTATAGCATCATGTCTCAACCCCCAGGCACCAGTGAAAAAAGACTCAGCCTATCCAGCCATTTTTCAGATCTCAAGCCTTCCATACCCAGCAATATCCTGGTAAATCACTTCTGAATGTCCTGCAGCTTAATAATATCCTCCCTGTTAACTGGGCGACCGGAACTGGACAGAGTCTTGCAGAACAGGCCTCACAAATGTCTATGCAAACTCAACATGACGTCCCAAATCCTACACTCAATGGACTGAGCAATAGTCAGGCATGCAAAGCACTGTCTTATTCGTCCTGTGATGCAGCCTTCAAGGATTATGTACCTGAACCCGGAGGTCCCTCTGCTCTAAAACACTTATCAAGGCCTGAGCATTAATTGTATAAGCTATACCCTTGTTTGTTTTACAAAATGCATTACCTCGTATTTATTCAGATTGAATTCCATTTCTACTTTTTCAGCCCATTCATTCACCTCATCAAGATCCCTTTGTCATCTCACAAAACCTCCTTCACTGTCCATGATGCCACCCTCCAGCCTGCCAGCCCATCACACATGGCTGTCTGTAGTACACATACCTTTACTCGGGCCTCCACAATTTTTTCCCTAGCATCCCACAGCGTCCTGAGATACACTTAGTCAGGTTCTGGGACTTGCCATAGCTTTTAGTTTTAAAACCTCCAGCGCCAGCTCTTTTATAACATGCACTCTTTTCAAGTCATAGAGATTTACAGCATAGAAACAGACCCTTCGGTCCCCAACTCGTACTGGCTTACCCGGTCTAAATAAATCCATTCCCTTTTCCAGCATTTGGCCCATATACGTCTATACCCTTTTAGATTAGATTACTTACAGATTAGATTAGATTACTTACAGTGTGGAAACAGGCCTTTTGGCCCAACAAGTCCACACCGGCATGCAGAAGCGTAACCCACCCATTCCCGTACATTTAACCCTTCAACTAACACTACGGGCAATTTAGTATGGCCAATTCACCTGGCATGCGCATCTTTGGACTGTGGGAGGAAACCGGAGCACCCGGAGGAAACCCACGCAGACACGGGGAGAATGTGCAAACTCCACACAGTCAGTCGCCTGAGTCGGGAATTGAACCCGAGTCTCTGGCGCTGTGAGGCAGCAGTGCTATCCACTGTGCCACCATGCCCCCCACCCTTACTATTCAGATGCCAATTTTAAATGTTGTAATTGTATCAGTCTCCATTACTTTCTCTTTCAGCTCATTCCATACACACATCACTATGTGTGTGAAGAAGCTGTCCCTTCAGTCCCTCTGTAAACCATTCACCTCTAAACTTAAATCTATTCCCTCTATTTTTGGACTCCCCAACTTCTGGGAAAAGGCCTTGAATGCTTACCCTATCCATGCCCCTCATGTTCATATAAACCTCTGTGAGGTCATCCCTCAGTCTCCGATTCTCCAGTGACAGTAACCCCAGCATATTCAGCACCAACACGGGCAATATCTTGTTAATCTTTTCTGAGTCCTTTCAAGTTTCACAACATCCTTCTTGTAGCAGAGAGACTGGAATTGCAGAGAACTCCAATTGTGGCCTAACGTATTACTCTTGTTCCCTGAATTCCCCAGTCTTTCTCCACAGTAAGTTCTGGAGTGAAAAAAATTGTTTAGGATCTTAGCAAATATCCTGCAGTTCCACACATCGATGGCCTCATTGATCTTTAATGGACACTATTTTGTCCTGAGTTACTTATGTACTCTTAATATACTGATACAATCACTTTTGGATTCCCCTTTCCTTCTCTGCTGAGGCTATTTCATGTAGCCTTTCTCCAATCCTGTTTTCTACTCAAAGTGTATTCCTACAGCCCCTGTATATCCTCAGGAATTCCCTTGATCCAGCTGGCTATACCTGACATGTGCCCCCTTTTCCTTGACCAGACCCTCAATAGACAGCCAGTGTTTCCGAATGCTGTCAGCATTGACCTGCACACAAACAGGAACACGCTGGCGCTGATCGATCAGTTTATCTTACTTTTAAAATATTCTCACTTGCCAAACTTCCCTTTCCCTGTAAATAATTCCCTTCCCCAATCACATTTTCAAAGTTCCTGACTAATACGGTCAAGATTTGTCAGGCTCCATTTTATAACTTGCACTTGTGGACCAGGCCTGTCCTTTTCCAAAGCTATTTTCAAACTACTAGAACTGTGATCACTTTGGCAAAACGCTTTCCCAAATCTCAGTCCCTCTCCCTACCTTAATTCCCAAGTGGAGGTCAGGTTTTGCCCCTTTCTCTTTTCAGGCCATTTACATATTGATTGGGAGTTTTCTGGAACACAATTACCAAATTCCTCCCTTGCAAACACTGAACACTGGCAGTCCCAGTCTAGGTTTGGAAAGTTCATAAACGCTACTATAACAGCCCTATTATTATGGTTGATATTTAAGGTGTCCCGACATATTTGTTCCTCAGTCTGCCACAGATTATTCGGGGTCAGCAGTCGCATCGTATCAAAGTGATGACCCATTCTTATTTCTCAGTTCCACGAACATAGCTTCACTGGGCAATCCACAGGAATATTCTCTCTAAGTACTGCTGTGATGATTCATGCAATCAAAACCCACCACCACACGTCCTCTCTTGCCTCCCCTTCCTGCAGCATCTCCACCTTGAAACAATGAACTGTCAGTCCTGCCCCTCCCTCAGCTGTGTTTCTGTAATAACTATAATATCCCAGTCCCATGTTCCAATCCATGCCCTGAGTTCATCTTCCTTAGCTGTCTGGCCCCTTACATTGAAATTAATGCAGTTTAATCATCAGTTTCCCCCCATTCCCTGCTATGTTCTTGCCTGCCTTGTCTGCTGAAATTGCTGTCTTTAACTCGTGTACCAGCCTCAATCATCTTTCTGGCCTTACGTTTATTTAAGGTCCAACACCCTGCCAGACTGGGTTATCTCCTCTCAAGCAGCTCCAGCAATTCACCCCACCAGGATATTTGTCCCTCTCCCGCTCCCAGTTCAGGTGCCATTCCCACCCTGTCACCCTGTGCTGACACCTTCAGGGATCTATGGACTTGTCCACCAAGGTCCCTGTATTCCTCAGTACTCCGCAAGGACCTACCGTTTATTATGTCTGTACTTCGCTTATCGTACCTCCCACAGTGTATTACCTCATTTCGATCAGAACTAAACTCTGCTTCGATTATCATCCGATCGACATCGGACAGCAGACAGAGACCATCCTCCTCACTGTGAACAACACCCTCACCTTTCATGTCATCTGCACACCGACTAATGATACCTTCTGCTTTCACATCCGAGTTATTAATGTTCAATGATTCCTGCACAGTTTCCTGTGGTACACCCGGTGGTGAAAGTATGCTATCCACCAATTTTGCATCCAATTTGCCAACTTGCCTTGGAACCCAGTCCTTTTGAACCAGCCTTCCATGTTGGATCTTGTTTAAGGACTTAGTCAAGTCTATGTAAACCACATCATCTGCTTCATCAATATACTTAAGCATCATTTTAAAAAAAAAGCTGAATTGAATTCCTCGGACAGTATCTTCCTCTGCCAAATCCATGATGACTAAACCAAGTTGATCCTTACCTTTGCAAGTGTTGATTCATCCTCACAATTGTTTCCAATAATGTCCCTACCCCTGCTGTCAGACTATCTGCTCTGTAATTACCTGGCCTATCCCTGCTGCCCTTCTTGAACAAAGGAACCATATTAGCGATCCTCCAGTCATTCAGCACTTCACCTGTGGCCAGCAAAGTATTATATTTATCCAGCAATTTCTGGGTAATTAGCATGGGGTCAAAGAATGCTGGTCCAGGCAGTGACACCCACATCCCATGAATGAATAAATAAAAATACATATGTCCCTCCCTACCTCTGCAAACCCCTCCAGCTCCAGCAATCCGTACTGGCTTTGTAACACCGTTCAGGCCCTGACCTCTCTCTGTCACTCTCTCACCACCTCCAGCACCTTCACTTCTCCATGTTCGTATCGTGTCAATAAAACTTGGCAACGATTCCCCTTCCCATTGCCCCCCCTCCTGCTAGCAGACCCATTGCAATCCCTTTAAAACTTACTCTAAAACTCTCTCTCACTTCAGGATTTTTAGTACTTTGTGGTGATCTTCTCAGCCTCATAATCTAATATGATCCATTTTGTCCTGAGTGAGGTACCGGTGGGGATTTTTTGCTGGGTTTTTGTCTGTTTCAGTGGAATATCCTTTTGTTGAGTATTTTTCACTGTTCCTTCAAATGTTTTCCACTGTTCATTTACAGGCGCATATTTCAGTCTGTTTAGTCTGTTTATTTTGGTCAGTTCTCCTCTCCAACTCAGGTAATTGGCTATTTTTGTTTCTAGTTGTAGCTTGTCCTTTCTGTGTTTCACTTTAAAACTTTATAGTTCTTTAAACTGCACATTATCACAATTTCCCAGAGGATCTCTCCAGGTGACGTTACTCATTCACTAAGTTTTATCACACAACAGTCGCTCTGAGACAGTTACGTCCCTCGTCAGTTACACAATCTGTTATTCTAAGAAACACTGAAAAAAATTCTCTGAACTCCTCTTCCAATGTCACTGTTGTCAGTGTGATTGTCCCAGACTTTGCGAATATTAACGTTTCACTGAGTGTTCACCATGCTTGTATTGCCCTCCATATGAATATTTGTTTTTCCAATCTGTACAACCCACGTTTTCTCTGTAATCTGCTCCATTCACCTGAAACATTCCTGTCTATGTAAAACACCCCATCCTACCAACATCCTTATCCCTGTAAACTGCTCCATTCCTCCCAAACTCCCCATCTCCATGAACCCCTGTAGGCCCGACAGCTCTCCACATTTCTGTAACCTCCTGTGGCTCAAAGGTCCTCCCTCCCTGTGAAACCACCTCCAGTTCCCACACCCCTCCCAGTCTGGGTCATCCGCTCCAGATCAGGCCATTGCTGTCTCTGTAACCTCATGCAACCTTAGCAACGCCTCATATTTGTGTCTCTTCATTCAGATCGCATCCTCTCCCGCTTCCCGAACCCTCTTGCTGCCATCATAACCCTTGCTATTTAGAAAATGGAATAGCACATTCCAGTACAAGTCCTTCCGCCCTCAATATTGTGCTGACCTTTTATCCTACTCTGAAGATGAAACGAACCTACATATCTTACATATTACTATCATTGATGTGCCTATCCAAGAGTTGCTTAGATGTCTGTAATGTGTCTGAATCTACTACCACGGCTGGCAGTCCATTCCACGCACCCACCACACTCTGTGTAAATAACGTACCAGTCCCGTCCATGCCGACAGGATATCCCAACCAATCTAGTCCTACCTGCCAGCACTTGGCCCATATCCTTCTGATATCTAAGCTAAACCTTCCGCCAATTACCTGAAACTTATGTCCCCTTGTGATTACCATTTCACCATGGGAAGTAGTCTCTGGTTATCCACTCTATCTATGCCTCTCATTCCCTTGTACACCTCTATCAAGTCACCATTCTTCCTCCTTCGCTGTGATCAGAAAAGCCCTAACTTCCACAATCTACCTTCTATGGACATGCCCTCCAGTCCAGGCAGCATCCTGCTAAATCTCCTCTGCACTGTCTTTAAAGGTTCCACGTCCTTCCTACAATGAAGCGAACAGAACTGTTCACAATATTCGAAGTGTGGTCCAACTGGGGATCTGTAGAGCTGCAGCAAAATCTCACATCTCTTAAATTCAATCCCCCTGCCAATGAAAGCCAACACACCATCCGCCTTCTTAACAGCCTGTCAACTTGGGTGGGAACCTGAGGGACACAGGATCCCTTTGTTCCTGCACGCTGCTAAGAATCCTACCTTTAACCACGTAAAGGTTTTCTGCAGAATCCTCCAATCGAAAACTATCCCTATCTTTGTTAGTTCCTCCAGTCCCTACAACACTCATAAACTGTGAAACCTTCTCAAGTCCATATATTCCTAATGTCTGCAATATCCTCCTGTCCTGATGTCACTCCATATCTCTGTTACCCCCACCATCCTGCAGTGCTCTTCTGGGGAACATTGCAGAGGAAGGAGGAGTTGGAGAGTCTGGGCCATGTTACAAGGTATGAAGGGCTGCAGAACTTGGAGGATGGTACAAATGTCGGAAGGGACGTGGGACTTGAAGAAGGTTAGGTGTTCCGGGATTCATTGAACCTGCAGGATAGGACAAGGGATGGCTTGTGGAACCTGGAGGATATTATGATTTGAACCACAGGTAATTTTTGATTGGAACATTCAGCCGATCTTATAGTCATAGAGATGTACAGCATGGAAACAGACCCTTCATTCCAACCCAGCCATGCCCACAGGATATTCCAACCCAATCTAGTCCCACCTGCCAGTACCTGGCCTATCTCCCTCCAAACCCTTTCTATTCATATATACATCCAAATGCTTCTTAAATGTTGCAATTGTACCATCTGTAAGACTGGCTGAAAGATCCAATCAAACATTACCTGTGGTTCAAATCATAACATCCTCCAGGTTCCCCAACCCATTCATGGTCCCATCCTGCAGATCAGATATCCCAACCCAATGTAGTCCCACCTGCTAGCACCCAGCTCATCTCCATCTAAACCCTTCCTATTCATATACCCATCCAGATGCCTTTTAATTGTTGCAGTTGTACTAGCCTCCACCACTTCCTCTGGCAGCTCATTCCATATACTTACTATCCTCTGCGTGAAAATGTTGCCCCTTTTTATCTTTTATATCTTTCTACTCTCACCCTAAACCTCGCCCTATAATTCTGGATTCGCACACCCCAGGAGAAAGCCTTTGTCGATTTACCCTATCCATGTCCCTCTTGATTTTATAAACCTCGATGAGGTCACCCTCAGCCTCCAACTCTCCAGGAAAAACAACCACCACCTGTTCAAACTCTCCCTATAGCTCATCCCTGGCAACGTTGTTGTAAATCTTTTCTGGACCCTTTCAGGTTTCACAACATCCTTCCGATCGGAAGTAGAACAGAGTTGCATGCAGCATTCCAAAAGTGGCCTAACCACTGTCTTGTACAGCCACAACATGACCTCCCAACTCCTGTACCCAATACTCTGACCAATAAAGGAATGCATACCAAGCACCTTCTTTGTTATCCTAACTACCTGTGACTCTACTGTCAAGGAACTCTGTATTTCATTTGAAAGATTTCATAGACAGGTAGAGTGGCCCGAGGTCTTCTGGGTAATGCTAGTTCAGTCTAAGCTGGTAAGCAGAGCCAGTGAAATATTTGCAGCGCTGTCTCTCGAATGGTCGAGTGATAATGCACATGTCAAACAGGCTATTTTAAGTGCTTATGGATTGCTTATGAAAGGGAAGCCACTACAATTCCCTTTACCGTACCATCGCTATCTGTCAAAGCTCTTTCAGGTCTATATCCTCCGAATTGTTGAAACCTGCTCTCACAATTGCAACTCCCGTTATTTCCTAACATTGTTGAGTCTCTAAAACCATCCCTTTCAGGTTAATCTCCTCCACTGCATACAACACTCCAAGCCTGTGTAATCTGTTCAATTCCTTCAGTTCCTATATACCTATGAAGAGGTGTGACTGCTTTGTGGCCATTGTATCCTCATTTATATCTGCAAAAGGCTCTGCTCGCTGTAGCATATCCTATGCACATAAGTGAATCTGGTCTCTCATAAGACTCTCTATCACTCTCTCCTCCAGTCTCTACAAGCTTCCCTATCCCTGTCGTATCTTGCAGCATGCACACCACGCACTCTCTCTGACATACCTTCCAGTGCATAAATTCATCTCTCCTTCTAACTGTATCCAGTCTACAACTTCATCCCTGTCCGTGCAACATCCTCCAGTCCATATACTCCTCTCTATTGCTGCAGCATTCTCCAGCTTATATCATCTTCCATGTGCTTGCAACATTCTCCAGTCCATACGACCCTCCCTTTCCCTGTAATATTCTCCAGTCCATACGACCCTCCCTTTTCCTGTAATATTCTCCAGTCCATACTACCCTCCCTTTCCCTGTAATATTCCCCAGTCCATACCATCCACCCTATCACTGTGATATTCTCCAGATCCCACAACTGTTGTTAAATGTACGACATCCTGGAATCCTGTGAATGTTTCTATGCCCTGATCAACGTTGTCCATGTAACGATCCACAACCCTACACACATCCCTATCTCTGGAATCTAATCAAATACGCTTTATCTCTCTATCTTCCTCCAAACAATAAAATGTTTTCTCCTGCGAACAATCTGTAGCAACTGTAACTATGTTTAACCCTGCAACATTGTCACACCCCCAAACATCTCTCCCACTCTGTGACCTCTAACCATCCCTCAAAGGCCCTCTCTCGGTGACACGCGCCATGCATTTGCAACAAGGCAGATGGAATGACAGCATTAACTGAAGGGAACAGATATGATCGAACTGTTATTGTGGAGGTGTGGCTGCAGCATGACCATCGCTGGGATGTGTTTATTGAGGGGTTGTAGGGATTTAGGCAGGATCAGCAAAAAACCAATCAAGGTCCCGTTTTGTTGTGAAGAAAGGACGCAGTCAGTGCATTAATGAGACAGCCAATTTAACCTGGGAATCAAAATATGGAGTCATTTTGAATCGACAGCTTCCAAATAGCAAGGGAGATCTGGGAGATCAAATCACAATCCATGCATGTTGTTAAGTCGGATGCAATATTTTCTTGGTGATAGTAGACAGAGGCATGTGGAGTGGTCAATTTCTGATTGGACGTCTGTTTCACAAGGATCAGTGCTGTGATGTCTGTGTGTAATTTATATCTGTGATTCAGATGAAAAGGGTCAGCAGTTTGAGTGGTAATTTTGCAGTCGACATTTGGAAAGGCATGTAATGATTAGGGATAGATAGGGGAATTGTGGATAGTGAGGAAGAGTGTTCATGGTTGCAGCAGTACATACATCAGCTGTAATGTTGGGCAGAGATGTGGCAAATTGAATTTCATCGGGACAGGTGTGAAGTGATATATTTATGAAGTCATATGGAAGAGAGAAGTACACTAATTGACTAGTTGGAAACATTGATAAACAGAGAGACATTGGAAGCAAATCCATAGCTCCCTAAAAATGACAACACAGTAGGATGTGGTGGTCGAGGGGGAGTATGGCATGCTAACCTTTATTGGGCACAGTATTGAGTACAGACTTTTGCATGTCATGTTGTGACTGAATGAAACTTCATTCGACCATGTTTGGAAAGTTGCGTGTCATTCTCATCGACACACCACAGGAAGGATGTGGAGGTTTTGGGGAGGTTCCAACAGAGGGATGGCAGAATATTGCCTGGATGACTGTGTTTAAGGAGGTTGGACGCAGTTGGATTGTTTTGCGAGAATATCCGAGTCTGAGGGGTGACCTGGTACAGGTAAAGAGCATGAGGAGAGGCGTGAATAGTGTGGATAGTTGGAATCCTCCTTCCAATGTCGAAATATCAAATACTAGGGCGCATCGGTTTAAGGTGAGAGTGAGAAGTTTTAAGTGAGATGAATGAGGCCAATTGTCTTTACCGAGCAATGTGATTATTGAGGGGTTGTAGGGATTTAGGCAGGATCAGCAAAAAAACAAACAGGAGGTGGGAGAGGTGGCAACAAGAGCAAACATTTGAAGGGCATTTAGACAGAAACATGAACAAACAGAGAATAGAGGGATATCGCCCATGTGCAGACAGATGGGATTAGTTGAGAATAGCATCATGGTCAGCACAGCCATGGTGGGCCGAAGGGCATATTACTCTGCTGTACTGCTCGATTTTCTAACTTAACGACATCTAACCTGTCAAAGCCCCTCCGAATCCTGGATGTTTCATTCAATTTCTCTCCCATTCTTCAAAACTCCAATAGGTTCAAGGGCAATCTCCTCCACCTCTTCTCATTGGAAAATCCCGCCATCTCCAGGATCAGCCGAGCGAACCTTCCCTGGCCTGCCTCCAACACAAGAATGTCTTTCCTTAGGGCACACATACTATTCATTATAATCTAGGTGTGGTCTGACTTGTACCTTGCATCGTTTTAGCAAGACCTCCCTATATTTAGACTCCATTCCCTTTGCCTTCTCGATTACTTGCTGGTCCTGTAAGCTACCTGTTTCAGATTGAATCACAAGGATTCCCAAAATCCTTTGTGCAGTCAGTCTGAAACCAAACGGTGTTAGCCTGACAGTAAGTCGGGAACGTGCTGGAATGTGCTATAAAGAATATGACAATAAATGAGAACTAGATACTTAGAAACAATGTGAGATGTATGATTTTATAAAAGGGGAATATTTTTAAATCTGTTGCATCCTATATTTTGGTGTGACCATAAATGGCAGAATAGATAAGGGTGGGGAAGGCTAGTTGCAGTAGAGGGATATTTGAAATTTCAGAAGCATTTTGACAAGTTTCAACAAGGGCTAAAAATTAGCTCGTGAGAGAATAGGGCCCCTGAAAGGTGAATGAGGCTGTCTGTGTGGAATCACTGCTGATGGGGGAGATACTGAACAAGTATTGTGTGTTAGGCTTTACTGTGGTGAAAGACATGGAAGCTCGGGAACTTGGGAAAATACATAGGGATGTCTTGAAAAGAGTTCACATTGGAGAACAGGAGGTGCTGGATGTCTTAAAATGCAAAAGTTAGATAAAACCTTTGGACATGATCAGATATACCCCAGCGCCTTGTGAGAAGCGAGGGAGGAAATTGCAGGGCCCCTCTCAGAGATATTTGTATCATCGACAGCTACTACGGACCAGTGAGACTGATGGCAGGGGTGGTAAGTTGTTGGATGAGATTCTGAGAGAAACGATCATCGTGCATTTGGAAAGGTAAGGACAGATTAACGATCGTCAGCATGGCTTTGTGCATGGGAAATCATGCCTCAAATGTGAGTGTGGAGGTAGACAAGTGAGAGGTCAAAGCAGAGCAGTACACGATGTCCACATGAACTTTAGCAAGGCCTTTGACAAGGTTCTACATGGCAGACTGGTTAGTAAGTTTAGATCAGACATAACCAGGGAGCGCTCACCAACTGGATACAAAACAGGATTGACTATAGGAGACAGAACATATTCATAGAGGGTTTCTGCCCAAACTGCAGGCCTGTGACCAACGGTGTGCCATGGGGTTCGGTGCTGGGTCACTGTTGTGCATCATTTATATAAACAGATTGGATGATAATACAGGATCCATGATTAGCAAGTTTGTGAGTGAGACTGAAATTGGTGATAATGTGGACAGTGAAGAGGGATATCGAAGAGTACAATGGGATCAACAGTACTGCTGGACCACTGAGGTTAGGAATAACAGGTGGAGAAATGCAAGATGTTGTATTGTGGTAAAGCAGACCAGGCTGGACTTGTACAATTAATGTTTGGGCCTTGGATATTGTTGTGAATCATTTCATTGACCCAGGGATGCAGGTACACAGTTTTTTGAAAGTAGCGTCACGGGTAGACAGGCTGGTGAAGCAGGCGTTTGGGATGGTCACCCTTCATTGGGCAGAGCATTGAGAGTAGGAGTTGGGATGTCATGGTTTATCTGTAGAGGACATTAGTGAGGCCACTGTATAAGCATTGTTGATTATCTGGAAAAAATCAACTTGTTCACGTATGTCCTTTAGGGAGGGATATATGATATTTTTACCTGGTCTGGCTCACATGTGACTCCAGTCCCACAGCAATATGGCTGGCTCTGAGTTGCCTCTGGGCAATTAGCAGGAGGGCAATGGATGCTGGTCCATCCGGTGATATCCTTAGGCCTTGAATGAATCAATGAAATACACATATGTCTATCCCTACCTTGGCAAACAGCTCTGCTGCAGCAATCCGTACTGGCTTTGTAACGTTGTTCAGGCCTTTGCCCCTCTCTGTAACACTCTCACCACCTCCAGCACCTTCAATTCTCCCTGTTCCACTCCTCTGATTAAACACTGACAATATTTCCTCTTCCTACTGCACTCCTCCACATTTCTAAATGTTGGTTACTTCAGAATTGATCGGTTCTTTTTCATCTCTTAATCAAATCGGCCA
Organism: Chiloscyllium punctatum; assembly: GCF_047496795.1. Taxonomy (NCBI): domain Eukaryota; kingdom Metazoa; phylum Chordata; class Chondrichthyes; order Orectolobiformes; family Hemiscylliidae; genus Chiloscyllium; species Chiloscyllium punctatum. Next base: position 78,367,012 of record NC_092752.1, on the reverse strand, counting down.
AGACCGTCTGAAGTGGGAAGGAGCATTGGGAAGGTGTCAAGCACCTCGAGACTTTCTGTGGGGAAAACGGGAATCCAGGAGAAAACAGCACAAGGAGCGCGCTGTCATGTCAACACCCCACCCACCCCCTTTCCACGTTCACCTTCTGCCTCAAGTGTAACAGAGTCTGTGGAAGGCCACATCGGTCTGTACAGCCAACTCCAGACTCCCCCACCCCCACTGAGAGTGGGAGAGAGTCAGCCTCATCTGTGAGCCACTGCCAAAGAGATGATGAGATAGGAAGGTTGAATCCCCTCACAATTATCCCAGTGTCTTTGTTACAAATTCAAACAATTCCCTGTTGATGCAGTGTTTAATAATGTCATATCACTCAGTATCTCTCCATGTGGTATCCCTCACTGTGTCAGTCTATTTACAGCCTCTGTCAGCATTTCTCTCTCTTACAGATGGTCTGAGATCCTGAGTCAACAGAATTGTCCATTCCAGAGAGATGCAGCAGCACAGGCAAGGGATGGAGACTGGGATTATCGAGATCTCTGCTGGACTCAGTGCCACTCTGCATGTGTTATCCTCATTGCATCAGTCTAATTTCCCATTCTGTCTATTTCTGTCTCATGCAGGTCATCAGGATGTTCCTAACTCCTGTCTCATCCATCACCTCATTGAAACTGGTTGGTCAGCCAAGAGAAATGGAGAGGGAGATCTGGAGCCTTCAGTAATTCCTGCAGCTGGTAAGATCACTCACAGTAAACAGCACAGGGTGGAGGTAGACCAGGAAGACAGGACAGAGATATAGAGCTGGGTAAGGAACAGCAACATTCTAGACTTCATTCTCACCATCTTGTGAGGGTCCTGCTTTCACCTCTTCTGTACTAGTCCTCAATGCGACAGCACAGGGGATCGCAGGCATCAATCCTGGCCCATGCTGTGTTCGTGATCTCTGTAATATCCTCCAGTCCCGATAATCCTTCCTCTGTTTGAAATCTCCTCTAGTCCACATCATTCTCTGTGTCTCTGTCTCTGTCTCTGTCAGGTTCTCCAGTCCCTAACACCCTAATCCCTAACCTTCTCCAGTAGGTACTAAATTCCTTCATCCCTGTAAACCCTGACAGCCCTGTCTATCCCTGTAAGCTCCTCCCACCAATACCACTCTCCATGTCAATGTATTTGTCTTTAACCTCTCCATCCGCCCCTATCTATGTAATCTTCTCCAGCTCCTACAACCCTTCCTTAGCTGTGAAAAATTTGTAATCTCCTTATCCTTCTCCAATTCTTTGATCTTTATCTTGTTAAATTTCACCTTCATTCCCGACACCATACCCCTCCCGACCACAGGAACCTCTTTCAGTTTGTGCAACCCTCCCCATTTGTGTAACTGTCTTCAACCCAGTAACCTGGAATTCTCCATTGCCTTCCTATCTATGTAGCCTCCAGAGCCTAGAAGCCTTCTTATATCTGTAAATGTCTTCAATCACAACAACCTTCCATATCTCTGTTAGTATACACAATAATCTCCTAGATGAAACAGCCCCCTGTCTGTGTCTCTCAGTCTGCCTGCCTCTTCCTAACTCCATCCCTATCCCTCTCTCCAGAATCTTATCCAGCTCCCTCTCTCTCTGTAAATTCCTCCAATCCCCAAACACCTTTGTCCCTCTGACATTCTTGACCAGATGTAACTGTGTTTAATTCTTAGCCTCCCTATCTCTGTAACCTCTACCCATCTGTCCAACCCCCCACTACTGAGGTGCGACTCCCTGTATTCGCCATAAGGGAGATGGAATGACAGTGAACAGATCTGATGGAACTGTCATTACGGAGGTGTAGCTGCAGAATGACCATCGCTGGGAAGTGAATACCGAAGGGTTGTTTGCATAGAGTCATAGAGTCATCGAGATGTACAGCATGGAAACCGACCCTTCGGTCCAACCCACCCACGCTGTGCAGATATCCCAACCCAATCTAGTCCCAATATGCAGACTAGGCAAAAAGCTAACAAGGTATGAAGGAAGGATGAGGTTAATGCATTAATGAGACAATCATGTGGATCTGAATTTGAAAAGTAGAGTTGAGAATAAGCAAGCAGCAGCAACCGTTAGCAGGAATTCTTTTGTAGGCACCAAACAGTGATGGGAATGTCAGTATGGTTACAGTCAGGACACTGAATGTACTTATGGCAAGGGCAGTACAGTAACGGTGTGTGACAATGGTCTCCATGCCGACTGATCCAGCAACGAGCCTGTTGGATTGAATTTGTTGGTGTGAATATAAATGGCAGAATTGTAAGGGTGTAGGAGGGGTGTAGTGGTATAGGGGATATGGTGTATTTGAATTATCAGAAGCCTTTATGCAAGTTTTAACAGGGAACAGAACGGACAAAGGAAGCATATGGTGAGGGGAAGAAACTGACAGGACAGCGTACCTGCAGAGTTACTGCCTTTGCTGTTTGAATTCATGTATCGCTGGATATCGGAGTGCATTTATCAGATTTAAAGGTTACTGCAGATTATATCTGCAATAAATGCTTCTGCTTGTGAGTCCTATCAGATCGAATAGATTGGTTGGAGAGACAGTTTAAGACAATACAGAATTGGTAACACAACAGTATGTGATGGATGGCAGTTATAGGAAGAGGGACAGTCTCAGATAGAGTTACATAGATGGGTTAACTCCAAAAAAGGCAAGAGAGTTTAGTAGCTAGTGCAGGAGTCTTCTGTGGCTCTCCCTATTTTAAACAAATATGCTGTTTTGGAAAATGTAGCGGGTGATGGATTCACAGGGGAACGTTGCACAAACAGACAAGTTTGTGGTATGGAGACTGGCACTAATGCAACAAGGGATACGTCGGATTCCACGAAGTCAATTGTGTTAGGGGACTCGCTAGTCTGAGGTACAGACAGATGGTTCTGTGGACAGCAGAGAAATAAGCAGATTAGTGTGTTGCTTCCCTGGTGCCAGGATCAAGGATATCTCAGAAAGGATGCAGAATGTTCTGACAGGGGAGAGGGTCCAGCAAGAGGTCATTGACCAAATTGGAACCAACGACATAAAAAGGGAAAACGTTTGAGATTATGGACGGAGATTGCAGGGTGATAGGCAGAAATTTAAAAAAGAGGATCTTGACAGTAATAATATCTGTATTACTCCCGGCGCTATGAGCTAGTGAGGACAGGAATAGAGGGATAGAGCAGATGAATACATGGCTTTGGAGCTGGTGTATGGGAGAAGTATTCACATTTTTGGATCACTGGAATCTCTTTTGAGGTAGAAGGAACCTGTACCAGAAGGACGGATTGCACCTAAATTGGAAGGGGGCGAATATACTGGCAGGAAGATTTGCCACAGCTGCTCGAGAGGTTTTAAACTAGTTTGGGTGGTGGGGGGTGGGGGGGGGGGGAGCTGGGGGCAGGGAGATAGTGAGGAAATAGATCAATCTGAGATTGGTAAACTGAGAACAGAAACGAGTCAAACAGTCAGGACGGGCAGGGACAAGGTAGGACTAATAAAGTAAACTGCATTTATTTCAATGCAAAGGGGCCAAATAGGGAAGGCAGATGAACTCAGGGCATGGTTAGGAATATGGGACTGGGATATCATAGCAGTTACAGAAACATGGCTCAGGGATCGGCAGGACTGGCAGATAATGTTCCAGGTTACAAATTCTACAGGAAAGATAGAAAGGAAGGGAGGACAGGAGGGGGAATGGAGTTTTTGATTAGGGATAGCATTACAGGGGTACTGAGGGATGATATTCCTGGAAATACATCGAGGGAGGTTATTTGGGTAGACCTGAGAAATAAGAACGGGATGATCGCCTTATTGGGATTGTATTATAGACTCCCTAATAGTCAGAGGGAAATTGAGAAACAAACTTGTGAGAAGATCTCAACTATCTGTAAGAAAGTAGGGTGATTATGGTAGGAGATTTTAACTTTCCAAACATAGACTGGGACTGCCGTAGCGTTAAGAGTCTAGATGGAGAGGAAGTTATTCAGTGTGTACAAGAAAATGTTCTGATTCAGTATGTGGATTAACCTACTAGAGAAGGTGCAAAATTGACCTACTCTGGGGAAATAAGGCAGGGCAGGTGACTGAGGTGTCAGTGGAGGTGCACTTTGGGGCCAGCTACCATAATACCATTAGATCTTAAATAATTATGGAAATGGATAGACCAGATCTTAAAGTTGAAGTTATAAATTCGAGAAAGGCCAATTTTGACAGTATTTGGCAAGAACTTTCAAAACCTGATTGGGGGCAGATGTTCACAGGTAAATGGACGGCTGGAAAATGGGAAGCCTTCAGAAATGAGATAACAAGAATCCAAAGCAAGTATATTCCTGTTGGGATGAAAAGAAAGGCTGGTAGTATAGGGATTGCTGACTAACTAAACGGTTTGATTCATAAAAAGAAGGAAGCATATGTCAGGGATAGACAGGATAGATCGAGTGAATCCTTCGAAGAGTATAAAGGCAGTAGAAGTATACTTAAGAGGGAAATCAGGAGGGCAAAAAGGGGACATGAGATAGCTTTAGCAAGTAGAATTATGGAGACTGCAAAGGGTTTTTACAAATACATTAAGGACAAAATCATAACTAGGGAGAGAATAGAACCCCTCAAAGATCAGCAAGGCAGCCCTTGTGTGGAGATGCAGGAAATGGGGGAGATACTAAACGAGTATTTTGCATCAGTATTTACTGTGGAAACTGATATGGAAGATATAGAATGTCAGGAAATAGATGGTTACACGTTGAAAAATGTCCATATTACAGAGTAGGAAGTGCTGGATGTCTTGAAACGTGTAAAAGTGGATAAATCCCCAGGACCCGAACAGGTGTACCATAGAACTCTGTGGGAAGCCAGAGGAGTGATTGCTGGGCTTCTTGCTGAGACATTTGTACCGTTGATAGTCACAGGAGAGGTGCCAGAAAACTGGAGTTTGGCAAACGTGGTGCCACTGTTTAAGAAGGGTGGTACGGACAAACCATGGAACTATAGGCCAGTGAGCCTGACGTCGGTGGTGAGCAAGTTGTCGAAGGGAATCCTTAAGGACAGGATGTACATGGAGTTGGAAAGACAAGGACTGATTAGGGATAGTCAACATGGCTTTAACCATGGGAAATCATATCTCACGATCTTGATTGAGTTTTTTGAAGAAGTTACGAAGAGAGCAGAACAGTAGATGTGTTCTATATGGACTTCAGTAACGCGTTCGACAAGATTCTCCATGGAAGACTGGTTAGCAAGTTTACATCTCACGGAACACAGGGACAACTAGCCACTTGCATACAGAACTGGCTCAAAGGTTGAAGACAGAGGGTGGAGGTGGAGGGTTATTTTTTAGACTGGAGGCCTGTGACCAGTGGAGTACCACAAGGATCAGTGCTGGTTCCTCAATTTTTTATCATTTACGTAAATGATTTGGATGCGAGCGTAAGAGGTATTGTTAGTAAGTTTGCAGATGACAACAAAATTGGAGGTGTAGTGGAGAGCGAAGAGGTTTACCTCAGAGTACAGCAGGATCTTGATCAGATGGGCCAATGGGCTGAGAAGTGGCAGGTGGAGTTTATTTGAAATAAATGCGAGGTGCTGCATTTTGGGAAAGCAAAGTTTAGCAGGACTTCGACATTTAATGGCAATGGGTGTGTTGCTGAACAAAGAGACCTTGGAGTACACGTTCATTGGTCCTTGAAAGTGGAGTCGCCGGGAGGTAGGATTGTTAAGGTGGTGTTTGGTTTGCTTTCCTTTATTGGTCAGAGTATTGAGTTTTGGAGTTGGGAGGTCATGTTGCGGTTGTACGGGACACTGGTTAGGCCACTGTTGGAATATTGTGTGGAATTCTGGTCTCGTTCCTATCGGAAATATGTTGTGAAAATTGAAAGGGTTCAGGAAAGATTTACAAGGATGTTGACAGAGTTGGAGAATTTGAGGTATAAGGAGAGGCTGTACAGGCTGGGGCTGTTTTCCCTTGAGCGTTGGAGGCTGAGGGGTGACCTTCTAGAGATGTACAAAATTGTGAAGGGCATGGAGAGGATAAATAGAGAAAGTCTTTTCCCTGGCGTCGGGGAGTCCAGAACTAAAGGGCATAGGTTTAGGCTGAGAAGTGAAGGATGTTGGGTGGCACAGTGGTTAGCAATGCTCCCTCCCAATGCCATGAGACTCAGGTTCAATTCCTGCCTCAGGCTGTGTGGACTTTGCACATTCTCCCTATGTCTGCGTGGGTTTCCTCCCACAATCCAAACTTGTGCAGGCTAGGTGAATTGGCTATGCTAAATTGCCTGTACTGTTAGGTTAGGGGGATGGATCGGAGTGGTTTGTGCTTTGGTGGGTCGCTGTGGACTTGTTTCCACACTTAAAAAAATGAAAACGTGAAAGAGACCTAAGGGGCAACTTTTTCACACATACGGTGGTATGTGTATGGAATGAGCTGCCAGAGGATGTGGTGGAGGCTGGTACAATTGCAGCATTTAAAAGACATTTGAATGGTTATATGAATAGGAAGGGTTTGGAGGGATATGGGTCGGATGCGGGCAGGTGGGAATAGATTGGGTTGGATATCTGCTCGACATGGACGGGTTGGACTGAAAGGTCTGTTTCCATGCTGTACATCTCTATGCCTCGATAACTCACAGAGTGAGTTTGTAAATGCAGTTAGTGTGAATGGTATTTGGAGCAATACATGTAATTGGAAAGTTAAAGTTAGGTTGGAGTTTGTTTAAAGGGATTGGAATAGAGAGGTAAAGGCATCATGAATCAGTTGCATAGAGTGTTGGTGAGAGTGTACCTGAGGTATTGAGTGCAGTGTCGTTGACCTAATCTAAGAAAGATGACACTGATCACAGAGGACGTGCAATGGACATTCTCCAGATTAATTCCTGAGATGACAAGATTTTCTGATGGGGAGATTTGTCCTGCGACCTCTCCAGTTTCAAAGCATGAGAGGTGATCGCAGTGAAATTTCAAAAATCTATGATTCATGTGATGAGGTGGAAATAAACAGGATGTTTCTCTAGCTGTCTACTCTATATTTAAGGCAAATAATGACAGGATAAGGGATATGCCATTTAAGACCGTAATAAGGAGGAAATTCTTCCCTCGGAGGGGACTGACTAACACAGGGGCATGGAAGCATGTTGGCAGGGCAAGATTAAGGAGAATCCCCAGATATTCTTCACGTATATCAAGTGGAACAGAACAACCAGGGAACATGTAGGGTCTATTAGTGACTTGGCAAGTTGTATCCAAACTCAACTTCATGGGAGAAGGCTGTTTGTGTGACTGGAGCCCAATTTCCCCGGTGTACCCGGTAGAGATCAGTGCTGTGTTCCGTATTATTTGTGGTATTCATAAGTGATGTGAATGTGAAGTGGGTAGGGGGAGTGTGATAAGTAAGTTTGTGTTTGACACAAAGATTGGCTGTGTGGTTGGCAGTGAGGAGGGAGGTCTTATATTACAGGAAGATACAGATAGAATGGTCAGATGGTCAGATCAATGGCAAATGGAATGTAACTCTGATAAATATGAGGTGATGCACTTTGGAAGAAGGAAACAGACAGGGGAGGACTCAAAGAACGGCATCACACTAGGAAGCTCAGAGCGTCCTTCTCCACACATCCCTGAATGTGACTGGATATGATAATTGATGAGTTCAGCATGACTGTAGATAAAGCCTTTATTCATTGACCCAAAGATTATCCGAGTTTTATATAGCACTTCGGTAAGGCCAAATGAAATATTGTGTGCAGTTCTAGGAGCCGCGTTACAGGAAGGATGTGATTGTACTGGATGAGGTGCAGAAGAGATTCACCAGAATGCTTCCTGGGATGGACCATACGAGCTGTGGAGAGAGGCTGGGTAAGCTCCAGTTATTTATTTTGAAGCAGAGGAAGTTGAGTTGGAATGTAATTCAGATTTAAGATTACAAGGGGCATGGACAGGGTGAATAGACAACAGCTGTTCTTTTTAGTCAAAGTTTCAGATTCTTTACAGAGTGAAACCAGGGAATGGAGAATGGAGAACAGAGAAACATGACACAGCTACTTCACTTCTGCCTTCACAGAAAAATACATAAACAAAGCCTTCCCAGCAATAGGAGAAAACCTGAGTCTGATGAGAAAATGATGTGGAATGAAACTAGTAAATAAACTAATTTGGAGAAATTATTGGAACTGAAAATAATGGGCATAGAAAAAAAAACAACACAGATTGATGAAATGGGAAACATTTGAGAAACTCACTGGTAGATTAATTAAAGAAAATACAATAGAGGCACTGAACTAGGATTTTCAGCAAGGATTTTAATAGAGTCCCAACCCTAGTAAGCAAAGTAAAAGCACATGGGAAAGGGGGTAATATATGAACATGGTGTTAAAATGGGAGTGTTGACAGGAAACAATGAGGAGGAATAAATGGATGGGTTTCAGTTTGGAAGGCTCATGAGTCATCACAATGATTGATGCTGGGGCGCCAGATATTCACAATACATCTCAAACATCTCGTTGAGGGATTCAAATGCAAAGTTTCCAAGTCTGCTGACGGAACTAGGATTTTGAAAGTGAGGAGAATGTGAAAAAAACTTAAAGGAGAATGAAACAAACGGAGTGAATGAGTAAACATGTGGCAGATGAAGAGCAGTGTGGATAGATATGATGTTGTCTACTTTGTTGTGAAACACTAAAGTTCCAGCCAACCATTGGAAAAGGAAGTGGTTGAGAAATGTCGATCTATGAAGGGAACTGCACTTTTCTTCTGTTATTGTTTAGACAGACACCTGTGTTCCATGCAGGGCAGTGAGTTCTGCAGAAAGAAGCCAATACAGGGAATACATTGGCACACTGACCAGTTTACACAGACCCACCAAGTGGGGAGCTGTAACATTGAAAAGGATCTGGGATCTCCCTGTACACCAGTCACTGAAAGCAATATTGCAGGAGCAGAAAGCAGTCAGGAAGATAAATTGTTGTTGACCATCATTTCAGAAGGACTGGAGTCCAGGGGTAAGGGTGTCTCAGTGCAGCTGTACAGGCCCTTGGTGAGACCTCAACTCGAACATTGTGCAGTGTTGTGTGCAGTTTTGGTCTCCGTACCTAATAAAGAACAAACCTGACATTGAGGGAGTGCAGCGAAGGATGACCAGACTGATCTCTGGGATGACAGACTTTTTGTGGAGCAGAGTTTGGGGCAACTGAGCCTGTATCGCATGGGGTTTAGGAAGATGAGTGGAGATCTCAGTGAGATATATAAAACACTGACAGGGTGAGTTAGATTGGAAGCAGTGATGATAATTCCCCTGGCTGGGAAGTCTAAAACAAGAGGCCACAGTATTAAATACAGATGGGTCACATTGCATTTAGATACGAATAAATGTCTGCACTCAGAGACTGGTGAACCTGGGAATTCTCTCTCACATAAGGCTGTGGAAGACAAGGCACTAAAGACTAATAAGGATGTCTAGACACCAAAGGATGGGGGAGAGGGCAGGAGTATGGTGTAGAAATAAAGGGTCAGCAATCATTATATTGAATTGGATAGCAAACTCGACAGACCAAGGGGACGACCACAGTTCCTATTTTAGAGCTTCACAAGGTTAATCACATTAAGGGGTGTGTAAAGTGTGTGGGGAATGTGGATTGAGGAGATGTTCAGACATTACCTAGAATGGGGCAGGCTCAGTGTGCTGTATGGCCTATTACATTCCCGATGTTTCTGTGCGGTTTGTGGGAAAGCTCTGTAAATAGATAGATAGATTACTTACAGTGTGGAAACAGGCCCTTCGGCCCAACAAGTCCACACCGCCCCGCCGAAGCGTAACCCACCCATACCCCTACATCTACATCTACATCTACCCCTTACCTAACACTACGGGCAATTTAGCATGGCCAGTTCACCTGACCTGCACATCTTTGGAGTGTGGGAGGAAACCGGAACACCCGGAGGAAACCCACGCAGACACGGGTGTTAGACACAAGTTCACAGATGTTAGGAAGGACGTCTCTGCTGGCTCAACAGGACTGTGTTTCCCGTTCCCTTTTCCATACCGAGGTTGGGGGCTGGGTGTTCCGTCAGGTTTTATCCTTTTAGACTTCAGAGCAGTTTGATACGATAGAGTGTCTTGCTTGGCCTTTTCAGAGATCATTGAAGAGTGCATCACATGTCTGTGTGTTTGGAGTCACTTTTAGGCCAGACCAGGAGAGCACGGGAGATTCACTTCCTGAAAGTACATTGGGGAAGGAAATTGGTGTTTACAATCGACATTGACTTCAAGGCCATTGTTACTGACACCAGATTTGAGATCTCGATATTTTATTAATTGTTTTTAACTTCCACCAGCTGCCAGAGCATTAGCCTGGTCTGGATTATTCATCCAGTGACTTTTCCAAAACAGCACCATCTCCACATGGGGACCGATCGGAAACCACACTGAGCAAGTTTATGTCTGTGCTGCTTGACAGCTCTATCAAAACGAACTCCCAATTTGACTATCATGATGAGACTGAGAGGGTTGTAATTGTCCAGATTGTAATTATTCCCCGACACTGAGTAATTTTCCACATTGCCAGGGAGATGTCAGAGTTATAGCTGGAAGGAAACCGCTTCCCCAGGGGCACGGCTTGTTGTACAGCACAAGTCTTCAGTCCTATTGCAGGAATGGGGTCAGGACTCATTGCATTTGCCTCTCTACTGTGTTCAGCTTTGTCTTCATGGCACGTGCAGCGAATTGAATTGGTTGAAGACTGATCTGTGATCCTGTGGGCATCATGATGACGGTGAATTGAATTATCGACTCAACACCCCTGGCTGAGGATGGTACAGATACTATTTCCTTGTTTTTTACACTGATGTGCAGAGCTGATCCATTGATAGAATGGGGATAATTGTGAAGCCCTCTCTAACAGTTAGTTGTTTAATCGACTATCACGATTTTTGGCCAGATATGGCAGGCTGCAGAGGTTTCATCGGGGTGTATTGACCTTGTGACAATTTCTCTCTCTCGATCGTACGATTTGGTTTTATTTGATTTGATAGGATTCATTGTCGCATGTATCTAAGTAGAGTGAAACTCTTTGTTTATACACAGTTCTGGCAGATCATAGTGAGGGTTGGAGCTGCCTTTTTTTAGAGACATGAAGTGGCCGAAATTTAAAAGTCTACTTCAGCTGTCTGTTTCTGAAGAGCCACAAAATAGACAGAAATTAAAATAGATTGCTTCAGCATCAGTGAAAAAAGGGCCTTTGAAAAGGGAATTATTCCAAAGCAAAAGAAAGGATAATCTGATTCGCAAGATTCTGAAACATGCCAATATAGTGGTTAAGAAGGTTCTTTTTTAAAAAAAAAGATGATTTGTAACAAAACACAGATGAAAAAATGAAATTGTAGCACAAAAACTTTAAAGAATCACTACAAAAAGTAACTTATTCTGATCTCAGTAAGGATTATTTTCATCCACAAAAACAGCATCTCAAGTTATCTTTCAGAAGCTAGCTGTGCCTTTGAAACTGTTTACAATAGTAATAAGTTCTAGTTAAATATCTGGTAAATAATCATGGACACAGATTTCAACATAATAATAAAACCTTAAAGAGATACCTGGCTTGTCTTGTCGAATTCACGAAGAAAAAGGTTAACCGTGGAAATAATAATATTACGTATTTTGTATCAGAATCAGCTTTTTACTGTAAAATGTGATCACGGAATTTGATAAGAGATAGCCTGCCCAATGGAGAATAGAACTCATGCAATCCTTCAAGATAAACAATGAGGGATATGACTGAAAAGAGCAGAGCCCCGAACTTTGGAATGCATTATAGAAAGATCCCAAGGCCGAGAGATACCAACAATCGTTAAACATCCGAAACAAATAAGAAACTCGGGCTGTCCATGGGAGTGTCCATCAATGATCAGTTGTTTTACAAGATTGATTCTGCAGAAGGGGAGTGGATGGTACACTGACAAAGTTGTTTATGATCATTGCAACACAGAACGTATAAAAATACTGTCTTTTTACTGTAAACTCGAAGTGTGTCATTGATTTGCCGTCTGATCTGAGCTAGAGATTAAGGAAACGATTGTTTTCTCATGTCAAAGTCAGATTCGAGGAAGATCCTTTGGTATTCTCCCAGCATTAACCAGGTTTTGCTTGAATTAAAGTCCATTCCGTGCCTGTGTCCTGTCTGCCTCCAGAGTCTTTGTCCCTCGCTGGGGAATCTCGCTCCTACAATAAGCAAGGCCATATAGATCATAGGGTAAAGGAAAAACTTAGACTGAGACATACAGGCTACACCAGAAAGGGCATGCAATAGGCAACATCAATGTGAGCAAGATCAGCATTATTTGAAGTTAGAGAGTCCATTCCTCATTTTAATCGTGGGCTGGGACGATGCTGTTCATGAGCCGCTGGTTTGTGTGTTCAAGATTCTGTATTGTCTGCATGATGGAAGAGATTGCAGGAGATCCAGGGTGCGATGGGTCTTTGATAATGTTGTCAGCCTTTCCACGGCAGTGAGCTGTGTAAATGGAGACAATGGATGGGACGTTGGTTTCCGTGATGGCATGGGCTGTGTACACAAACTTCTGTCATTTCTCTTACTGTCCTGGGCACGGCTGTGGCCACACCAGGTCATTATGCACCCAGATACTTTGCTGTCAGTGGTGCATTTGTAGACATTGTTGAGGGTCCTTGTGGACATGTCAAATGTCCTGAGCTGCCAGAGAAAGAAGAGGCGTTGTTGTGCCATCTCGGCTGTCACATCTACATGGGAGGTCGGTTATCGTCACTCCGAGCAACTTAATGCTTTCCACTCTTTCAACTTCAGTTCCATTGATGCAGATGGGGGCATGTTCTCCTCATTTCTTTCTGAAGTCATTGATCAGTTGGTTAGTTCTGCCGATGTTAAAAGGGAGGATGGTCTCCTTGCAGCATATCACTAAGTCCACTATTTCGGTTCTGTATTTTGACTTGTTATCATTACATACCTGTCCTACTATGATGGTGTCATCAGTGAACATGTAGATGGCATTCGTTCAAAATTTGGCAACACAGTCGTGGGTGTACAGGGCGTATAGTAGGGGGCTGAGGACACATCCTTTGGGATTTCAGTGTTGAATGTTATCATGGAAGAGACACACTTACCTATTTTCACTGATTGTGTACTGTGGGTCAGAAAGCTGAGGATCCAATTTCAGAGGGCAGAGCCAAGACTAAGATCAGGGAGATTTGTGATCAGTCTGAAGGGAATAATGGTGTTGAAGATGAACCTAGAGTCAATGAGCAGCAATCTGACGTGGGTGTCCTTGTTGTCCAGGTGTTCCAGGGACATGGCACCCATTATGTACCCATTCCACTGGTAGGAAAATTGTAGGGGATCGAGGCAGGCTGGGAGACTGGAACTGATGTGGGCCATGACTAGACATTCGAAGAACTTCACTCGCCTCAGTCTCCAGCGCTCTAAAGAGGAATGTCCCAGCTTATCCAACCTCTCCCTATGACTCAGACCCTTGAGTCCTGGCAACATCCTTGTAAAGTTCCAGTTTAATACCATCCTTCCTACAGCAAGGTGACCAAAGCTGAACACAATGCTGAACCTGAACATATTTGGAACTAAGTTTTACTCTGCTGCCAATTATTATGCTGCTGTGATATTTTTTTTTGTGTTATTCTGAAATCTTATTATTCATTGAATCCTCTGACGGCAATCCCCTCGGGTGAACGTTCTCCTGACTGCTTGAATTTGAATCAATCTATTCTGTTTGGACTGATATTTTGATGCCGCTGTATATCAGAGAACAGGAAGAGATGATGGATGATTGTGCAGTGTGTCTCCTTTACTGGACCAGATTGACTCTCCAGGTACCTAAAGCTTTTATTGCGTGCCAGAGTACCTCAGAATCGTTACATCCCAGAAGGAAGCTATTTAGCCCATTGTAGGTCCATGCACACAGAACATTACTGCTCAGTACCCACAACATCCTTCAGCACTGCTGACAGATCCACCAACCTTACTGACAACCGTAAATTTACTAACTCATCCTTCTATACCCTCATTAAGGTCATTTTCAAAAGGACAAACAACAGTCACTCCAAAGCAGATCCTTGCACTATACCACTAGCAACTAAACTCTAGGATGAACATTCCCCATCAACTACCACCTTCTGTCTGCTTTCAGCTAGCCGATTTGTGATCCAAACGCTAAATCACCCACAATTCCACGTCTCCATATTTTCTGGGAGAAAGTAAGGACTGCAGATGTTTGAGATCAGGGTCGAGAGTGTGGCGCTGGAAACGCACAGCAGGTCAGGCAGCATCCGAGGAGCGAAGAGAAAATGAAGACTGCAGATGCTGCAGACCATAAAACTGATTCCTGATGAAGGGCTTACAAGAGAAACATCAACTTGCATGCATCTTGGATGCTACCTCATCTATTCTGCTTTTCAAACACCACACTCTCCATATTTTCTTCAATAGCCGACCATGGGGGACCTTATCAAACGCTTCACTGAAATCCACATACCTCACTTTACTCTTATCCACCTGTTTGGTCACCTTCTCAATGAACTCGGTATGATTTGTGAGGCATGACATACCCTTCACAAAACCTTGTTGACTATTCCGAATCAAATGTTTCCTTTCTAGATGATAGTAAATCCTATCTCTTATAATCCTTTCCAACACTTTCCCCACAACCAAAGTAAGACAGGTAGAAAATTACCAGGGTTGTCTCTTCTCCATTTCTTGAACAGAGGGACAACATTTGCTGTCCTCCAATCTTCTGGCATTATTCCTGTAGACAATGGTGATGTAAAAATCCGAACAGTTGGTTGCGTAAACTCCTCCCTAGCTTCTCAGAGAATCCTAGGATAAATCCCATCTGGCCCAGGGGACATATCTATTTTCACACTCCCCAGAACGTCTAACATCTCGACGTTACGAACTTCAATCCCGTCTAGACTAATAGCCTGTTTCTCAGTATTGGCCTTGACAGCATTTTCTTTTTCCATTGTGAATCCTGATTCAAATATTAATTTACAGCCTGTCCTATCTCCTCAGACTCCACACACAACTTAACACGACTGTGTTTGATTGCCACTAATCTTCATTCGGTGATTCTTTTATTCGTGACATGCTGATAGAAAGCTTGAGGGTTTTCCGCGATCCTACTTGCGAAAGACTTGTCATGCTCTATCCTGGCTATTCTTAGCTTTTTTAAAAAGTCCTTCCAGGCTAACTTGTAACTCTCAAGCATCCGAACTGAGCCTTCATGTTTCATGTTTACATAAGCCTCCTTCTTCCTCTTGACAAGAGATTCAACTGCTTCAGTAAACCACAGCAGCCTCACTCAACCATTTCCTCCTTTCCTGGCAGGTATAAAATTATGAAGGACACACAGTAGCTGTTGTTTGAAAAAGCTCCACACTTAAATTGTACCTATCCTCTGCAGTTTCCTTCCCCAACCTATGCATCCTAAAACCTTTCCTAATCGCATCATAATTACCTTTCCCCCAGCTATAACTCTTGTCCTGCAGTAGACACCTGTCCCTTTCCATCACTAAGGTAAACATAACTGAATTGTAGTCACTATCAGCAAAGTGTTCACCAACATCCAAATCTAACACCTGGTCTGGTTCATTACTCAGTACCAAAGCCAATTTGGCCTCGGCCCTTGTTGGCCTATCTACATACTGTGTCAGGAAACCATTCTGCACACATTGGACAAAAACTGACCCATAAAGTATTTCTGCTGTACCATTTCGAATCAATATTTGGAAAGTTAAATTCTTCCATAACAAATGCTCTGTTATTTTCGCTCCTATTCAGTATCATCTTTTTAATCCTTTCCTCTACATCTCTGGAACATTTCAGACGGCAATAGAGAACTTTCAGCAGAGTGACCTCTCCGTTTTTGTTTCTAACCTCTTCCCATACGACCTCACTAGACGAGTCCTTATCAAGCATCCTTTATAACAACGTAATGCTGTCTTTGAATATCAATGCCACGCTAACCTCCCCCACCCCAACCACCACCCCCGCCCCACTGTTAGTACTTTCCTTTTTTTCAATGAAGCATCTAAACCCCGGACCCTACAACGATCAGTCCTGTCCCTGCTCTATCCATTTCTCCAAAATGGCCAAAACATCAAGCTGTACAACAGCACAATTTGGAAACAGGGATGTTAAACGAGGGTGAGTTGGATAGATCAGAAGACAGCATGAGGGGAGATAGAAAGGAACGGACAGAAAATGGAAGTTTTATTTAGAAATTCTCACGCACTGCAAGGCCTTTATCTATGGTCATACCGTTTGAGCACTGTGCGGATACTGGCTGTGGTCCTAGAGCATTTATCGCCAATAATATCACAGAGCTGAATTGCTGACAGTTAAACAGAGTCCAAAAGGCCAAGTGATTTTTTATTTTTCTACACTGAGAATGTAATTTAATTTAAACAGACTGGGTGAACAGCAGCAGGAACTGAGAACCCCCTCAATACTGAGATAATGCGCCAGAGAATCTCAATGAGGTGGATCAATGACAGAGGGGAAATCAGCATCTCAGCTGTGGATCAAATAATGATTGAGAAAGATTGCACACCACTTCCGTGGTTTTCTAATGCACATTTCAATTTATGTAGCTCAATATCACGAGTGTATCTTATTTCTTCGTACTTCCCATAGTTTACTACGGACAGAAAATCATTTTGTCCACGTATTTTGTGTTCAATAAACAGAACTAATACGGTGATAAAGTCCATGTTTTTTTAACATGGTTTACATGATTGGACCCATCAGTGGGTCAGCAGGTTGGAGCAATTGTTGAAGGCCTTCCAGCACTCAGGTAGCTGAAGGGCCTCTTCCCAGTGTGGACCCGCCAGTGCTTCAGCAGGGAGGAATTGCTGAAGGCCTTCCCACACTTGGGGGAGAGGCCTTTCAGCTGTCCCAAGTGCAGGATGGCCTTCAGCATTTCCTCCACCCTGAAGCACTGGTGGGTCCACACGGTGGAAGACTTAACAGACTCTGAGAACGTTCCTCTCACTCCACGCCACTCCCCATTTCGATTGAGAGAGAGAGAATCAGTCTTTAACTAAACTCTTCCAACATTTATACAGTGCATTTGGTGTGTGATCATACTTCACGTTATCCACCATCGTGACAGGAGCCACAATACGTTCATTCTAAAACAGATAACCATTCCCACCAGCTTCTGATCCCCACAGAGAACATGGGTCTGTCTTCTTGGAGATGGAAGATGTCTCCTTGAGGCTTGGCACAAAACATTTGGCTTCCTTCCTCACTGCTGACAAAACACATTAAAGAATCATTTGTTCCACAGGCAATGGAGCCACGCGGAACATTGTGAGCAGTCTACGAGTGCAGTCTCTGCTCCATTCGTTTTCCAGGTTGGAGCATCAAAGACACCCTCCTATTCCTGTGTAAGTGTCTCGAGGGGTGAATGGTCTCCTCCTGGTTCCATAGAACAGGTTTAGGGGTCTTACTGGACTCTGCCTGTTCCTGTTTAACAGTTCAATGTGCTGACCAGACGCCTCCTCTTCCTGTGGAACAGGCAGGAGGATTGAATGGGCTGTCCCTCTTCTTAATCAGTCATTTCGATGGGCTGAATAGTTTCCACATATCGGGATGTAACCAGCTTGAGGTGCTGAATGAGCTTCTCTTTTAATTGTGGAAATTTGCAGTGCCTGGCCGTTCTGTTACATGAAAGTTACTGACACTTTAACAGCCCAAATGTGAATGTTGTTTGGGTCTTGCTGAATATGGACACAGACCGGTTCAGGAGCTGAGTGGGGACAAAATGTTCTGAATATTGTGTGATCTTCAGTGATCACTCCGCTTCTGATCTTGGGACAGATGGGGGGCGTCGGGAATGGGGGCACATAGACGTTGACGAAGGAGCTGAAGATGTTTGTGCTGAGGAAGTTAATCTGAGGATCTCCTGAAGAGATGTCCCGGGACTGAGAGCATTGTCGGCCACCGACCACAAACATCTTCCTTTGTGCTCTGAAAACCCCAACCAGTGAGGAGGTTAGACCTGATTCTCATTAAGATCAAATAAGTAGGTGGTCCCGATGACATCCTCAGTCAACTACTGCCTTGATATCAAGGCCATTCACTCTTTCCTGAGCCCCTGTGTTCACCTCTTGTTCAAATCAATAGGTAACGGTGTATGTGTAGAGTGTTTTCCTCTCACAGAGGGTACTCAATGTCAGGAATTATCTGGACTAGAGAGTTAGGGGAGCTACATTGCTGAAAGTATTTAAAGAGGTGGTACATGAATCGTTGACCTGTCAGAGAGCTGAGGAGTGTGAAGAACTGGGCATTAAGGAGTTAATGCTAACAGTAGATCAGCCATGATCGTATACAATGACTTGATCGTCCGAATTACCTATTCCTGTTCCTTATGCTTTCATTTTCTGTAATTTCAAAGTAAACGGCTGTAATTTTCCTGGATGTACTGTTATTGTATGTTGTAATCAGAGCTAGCAAAGCATTTTTGTGAGTGAGGTTTGGAGCTTTATTCATAACGAATCCTGGTCTAGACCAAGACCAATTAATGAAGCACAAGTTGCAGTGAGGGAGCACTCTGTAAACAGACCAGAGGCGTCTTTCAAAACCAACCTGGATTTCCAAATAACATTTTCCAATCTGTGCGTGACAGTTGTGAGGGATTATTTGAGATCCTGTGTTACTGTGGACCAGGTATTTGGAGCAAGTGGCCCCCATCTGCACCTTGCAGGAGCTGTGTGAGGCTGAATGCAACATCGTAACCCGGGACTGTGGAGCAACAGTGGGTCATCAGACACTTTGTCATGGCTCTACCATGCACTATGATCTGATGAAGGTCTCAGCACCACTTTTCTGTCAGTGTACCATTTCCCGACATTCATTTGTCTTTCAAATGTCTTACATAGATAATTCTGAACAAATGGAAATATCCAGGCATCACAATCTTCTGTGGAAGGGAATTCACACCTTAACAACCCTTTGTGAATCTCTTGTTCGTGTTCTGACCAATGTTGGAGGGTCACTCATGTCTTTTCCCACTCCTCTATTGGTGAAAGCAAATTTTAAATGTAACCAGTTGAGTGCTGTGTCCAATGATATAGGTATCGGACTGGGTAATTTTCTGGAAAAATCAGACACAGAAAGTTGAACTGTGAACAAATGGTAAAATGATAGAGTGTCCCAAACATGTTTCTGACTTCGAACTTATTCTGCTCACACAAATGTCTGGGAAAGCGGATTTCTTCCCAGAACAGTTGGATTTGGCTAATTCCCTTTGTTTTGAGCTGTACAGAGATTCCTATGAATCCTCATCAGGAATCCTCCGTGAGTGGTAAAGATGACTCAGGATTTTTGTGCTCTTACACCTTGTTTTCAGGCAGAACAAAGTAAGAGAGAGAGAGAGAGAGACCAATTGGGTGCAGCTTCTGAAGCAAGTAATATTTTTCTCCGTCTCTGTGCGGAAAAATTCAAGAATATCAACTGAACACCAAACTGGACCATGTGCACTCTCCATGTACGTTCTCTGGAATGGATGATAATAGACTGTATGCTGTATACAGCATCATTGCTGTTGTTGTGAACAGTGCCTTTCATTAGCAAAAGAAAATAATGTGCCCGTTTAATGATTTGATGAGATGCTTATATGCATCTGCGTAATTTTTAAAAATGGGTTGATATCTTCATAATATTTGTGTTAATACCAATGCATCTCATTCAAAAGATTATTATCTAGCTTTCGTCTTCTTAACAAGAGAAAATATGTATCCAGCTGAAAGATTTCTCTGAAAATCGTGGTTCAGTAAGATTTCTCATCTAAGATCTAAACAGATAATCCTCGATAACAAAAGGCCTTCATTTCAGGAATGAGTAAAGGGAAGCATCTTTAAACATCTTTGAAAGGAATTGTATCCGTTTTTTTAGTTTAGAGGATCAGAACTGCACCCAATGTATCTGATGTGGTCTCAGCAATGCCCTGTACAGATACAGTGAAATATTCCTAATTAAACCCAATACCCGTTGCCACAAACATTATCATTCCACTTACTTTCTAAATCACTTGCTGCATCTGCAGGCAGACTTCATATGATTCATGTACCAAGAATATGAAAAACATCTGCATCACAGAGTTCTCCAATCTCTCTCCATTTAAATTGTTCCCGACTGCAATAGACAACTCACATTATATTATTTCTGCTGAGGGTACGCTCACTAACCTTCCCTGTCTACATCATAATGCAGATTCACTCCCTCCATTTGAAGATCTATTGAATTATCATTTTGGTGTACAAGGTAGTTCAGCTTTGATCCATTCCGTCCTTCATCGAGATATTTTACAAAGATTATTTATCAGTGATGACCCTACAGTGATCGCTGAGTCAAGACTAGTTACAGTTTTGTTTAAAAAGATCATATATCACTACTCTCTACTTCCTGTTAGTGACAGCATCCCTGTTCCTGTGCAGCCGTTCAGGCGGGTTGAATGGCCTCGTCCTGGGCTGTGTAATGTACTCAACGAGCTGAATTACTTCACCCTATATTCCAGTGTAATTCTTTGGAGGGGCAGAATGGTCTCCTCCCGTCTAATTGTAACGATCCAGTCAGGCTGAATGGGATAGTCTGTAATCGCACTCAGTGGTGGATTGAGGGAACAACACATGGGGTAGGGACAGCAGTATATGTCTGTAACTGCATCGAGTGGTAGATTGAGGGAACAACACATAGGGTAGGGACAGCAGTATATCTCTGTAACGGCCAGGAGCGTGGATTGAGGGAACAACACATTGGAAAGGTGCAGCAGTTGGCCGTTTAGCAGCACCATTCAGAATGGTCATGGCTGATCCGAGTGTGTCTGACCATCCGTCTCCTGTCTGTTCCCAATAAACTTTGACTCTCCTGTCCAGCAAAGATCAGTCAAGCTCAAACTAAAATACCTGAATTTACCGAATCTTCACTGCTCCCTGAGGATGAGGGCACCACAGATAGCACAACAGTAAAGGGAAAGGGACATCCTTCTTTCATTGTGGGATACATTTTTTTAAAACTGTGTCAACCTCATATCAAATCACTGCCCCTTTTCAGATATAGTGGTACAATAACTAGGAATAGACATTTACCATTCTCCCCTCCAATCTTTTCCCACATTACCACTGACTCTTTCCAATCAAATATGCTGCTGCTGCTGTCTCAGGAAGAGAATACCAGATAGCATAACACCACACGAGCATTAAAAAAGGAGCAGAATTAGACCATTTGGCCTATCGAGTCTGATATACCTTAAAGTCATTTCTATAATGTTCCTCAACATCATTCTCTTACCTTCTCCCAGAATCCTTGATCTCTATATAAATCAGAAACTAATTTATTTGTGACTTAATGGCAATCATGTCTGTGTCTTAATGTGTACTTGTCCATGTGTGTTTCTGTGTGTGTTTGTCCATGTACTTGTTACTTTTGTATTTGTGTGACTATGTCTGTCTGTCTTTATATCAGCCAGTGCGTTTCTATCTGTGATTGTGTCCATTTGTGTGTGACTGTTTATGTCTTTGTGTGCTTCTCCGTGTGTGCATGCTTATCTCCTTGTATGCATTGTGCACGTTAGTATATTGGGGTATTTACCAATAGTCTGTGTATTTCAATGCCTGCATCTCTCTGCAATGGGGTATCTGTTCTTCTACGAGTGAGAGAGATGAGGTTGGAACTGACAGTAGGTTTGAATTGAGAATTGCTCTTTACTAAACACTGCTCCTTATTCGGTTGGTGGGACGTGGATGTTTCCGAATCTCCACACAAGGCCTCCTGGTCATCTCCAGCTCTCTCCAGGATCCTCCCCACATATCAGGGTAGGGGTATGAGGGAACGGATATCGGGCACTCCACCACCCGGCGTGGCCCTTTCTGTCCCATTCCAGGCTGTTTCTCCTGGAATGGGAGAAAGGGAGGGAATGAGTGAGGGTGGGAATGGATGGACCTGCTGTTAGTGCTGGACTAGGTGAGGTGTGACATGGTGAGGTAGCCGGAGGGAGTCTGCCCATAGTGTTGTATCCCTGTAGTGCTATTAGTGTGCGGAGCTATTGCATCAGGGACAGAAAATGTGGGGGAGGGAAGGTGCTGAATTCAACAGTGAGTTTTTTCGTACTTGAGCCTTTTTGGAGTGTGAGTCTTGGTCGAGGGTAGGTGCTTTAAGAGACATACAGTGAGTGTGAGGGAGCAGTGAGAATATACGGTGACACTTATCCTGACAGAGCGGAATGGATATTGATGCTTGTCCTATATTGCTGGACCTGTCTTCAGATCATCTCAGCATCGAGGTGAACCTCCCTGAATGTCTTATCCAAGTCTATCACTAATAACGACACAGGCCCTGTCCCTCAGATTCCACAGAATGGGTTTGGGTGGGTCTTACAAATAGCAAGGAGAAACAAAGTTGTTGTGTTATATATCTGAACCAAAACTGTCACGCAAATATTTTGCATCATATGCTCTGGAAATTATATATGCAACTATACTCAAAGGGAAGCTATGACATACTGATATTATCGCTGGGCTCTGAACCCAGAGACCCAGGTAATGTTCTGGGGACATGGTTTCAAATCCTGCCATGGCAGATTGTGGAATTTGAATTCAATATGTATCTGGGATCAAGGGTTTATGATGATCAGGAATCCATTCCTGATTGTTGGAAAAACTCATCTGGTTCACTAGTATCCTTTAGGGAAGGAAACGGCTGTTCTTATCTGGTCTGGCCTGCATGTCACTCCAGATCCAAGGCAACGCTGTTGACTCTTAACTGCGCTCTGGTATGGCCAGTAAATGCTGGTTATCGAGCTAAGCCCTCATCCTGTGAACGAGTAACAAATACTCGTGGATCCTGCAGTAATAATGGGTGGTGTGAAGTTGCATCGAAACTGAGTTAACTAAGTGACTGCTAATGTTGTGAAAAATAAATTCCTTAAGTGTACATCAGGTAGGTTGGAGAGTATGTTGTGAACCAAACTAGAGAGCAGATTATTTTGGATTTGGTGTTGTGTGATACTGATTAAGGATGATCAGCCATGATCATATTGAATGGTGGTGCAGGCTCGAAGGGCAGAATGGCCTACTCCAGCACCTATTGTTTATTATCTATTGTGTGGTCGGAAAGACTAATTACTAACCTTCCTCTGAAGCAGCTTTGGAGGAATAGTGACATTAATATGTCGTATTTTACACGGTGTCTGTATTCAATGTGGAATGTGTGAACATTCTGGTCAAACATCATGGAAGCCCAGAGGTTAGAGGGTCAAGTTCACTCCAGTGAATTGGGAAAGTACAATATCACATTCAGTAGGAGAACAATGATTGTTAGACCCATATAGTCTTACAGCACGGCGACAGGCTATTCGGCCCAAACTGATCCATTCCGAACAAAGTATCCATTCACACTAACCCCATTTCCCTGCCATTTCCCTGTATCCTTCTAATCCTTTCCTACCTCTATATTTGTCCAAATGTATTTCAAATTTTGTGAATGTACCCGCCTCAACTACTTCTGCTGTCAGCTTATCCCATATGCATACCACCCTGTGTGGAAAAGAAGTTGCCCCTCAAGTTCCCTTTTACTCTTTCCCCTCTGACCTTAAATTGATTCTCTCTAGTCCGTGACTGTCCAACCCTGGGGGAAAAAAGACTCTATCCATGCCTCCCGTGACCTTATACACTACTATCAGATCCCCCTCAGCCTCATACATTCTAAAGTAAAAACTCCTAGCTTATTCAACCTCTCACTATAACTCAGACCATTGAGTCTTGGCAACATTCTTTATAAATTTCTTCTGCACTCTTTCCAGTTTAATAACATCCTTTCACGAGCAAAGTGAACAACATTGAACATGACGCTACAAGTATGGACTCGCCAACATCTTGTATAACTGCAACATAACTCCCTAATTTCGATACTCAGTGCTCTAACTGATGAAGGGCAGTGAGTCAAAAGCCTTTTTCAGTGCCTTGTCTACCTGGGACTCCACTTACAGAAAATCGTGCACCTGAATTCCCAAGGTCACTCTGTTCCACTGCACTCCTTAAAGCCCTGTCATTCGCCATGAAACTCCAGCTTTCTAAAATGCAAGAACTTACACTTATCTGAATTAAACTCAAATTGCCATTTCTCTGCCCAATTCTCCACCTGATCAAGGTACTGGTGCAATTTCTGAGATTTATGATAACCTTCCTCACTGTCCACGACACCACGTATTTTAGTGTCACCTTGAAACTTACAAATTATACCTGTACATTCTCATCTAAATCATAGATATGTGTAATATATGAATATATGGTCCCAGCACCGACCCTGAGGCATTCCACTCGTCACAGGCCTCTAGTCTGACAAGCATCCTTCCACGATTACCCTCTTCTTCCTATCATCAAGCTAATTTTGGACCTAATTTGCCAACTCCCCCTCAATTCCATGTGATCTAACCTTCCAGAGCAGCGTACCATGTGGAACCTTATTGAAGGCCTTACTAAAATCTATATATACATCCATGCCCTTGCCAATGTTACTGGTCACTTCATCAATGCAGTCTAACAAACTTGTGAGCCATAATCCTCCATTCACAAGGCCCTGTCTTTCCAAATGCACCTCAGAATATTGTCAAGTAACTTACCTGCTACATATTTTAGGTTTACTGGTCTATAGTTCCCCGGTTTTTATTTGTAGCCCTTCTTGAATAACAGCACAGCATTCACTACCCTCCAGTCCTCCAGGACCTCACCCATTGATGACCGATGATGCAAAAGTACCAACCAGGGCCCCCGCTATTTGTTTCCTGTCCTCCTGCAGTGTTCCTGAATATATATGTTCAGGACCAGGTGATTGATAGAAATACTACAAAGTCTGAAAAATATGTCTATTTATTTCAGGTAAAACACCCAAGAGTGAGAAAGTGAGTTAACAATGATTATCAAAATAAATTAAAGATTACACGAATCACAGGAAGTAACTCCAGAAGAATTCCAGACATTGTGGAATCCTGAGAATTCTCAGAAAATTAAGATCCAGAAAAGAAGGGCCATGTAACGGGTAAAGAAATCAAAAAGCGAACATGCAGACAAACCGGAACACAAAGACTGCATAAATCTATGATATATATTTCAAAGGAAAGAGAAAAGCAAAGTCAAATGTGGAAATCTGCAATCAGGAGAGACGAGCTTATTATAGATAACAGGGAAATGGCCAAGCAAATAATCAGTTACTTTCTATCTGTCTTCATGGAGAAAGATCCAGAAAATCACCCAGAAATACAACGTCATTATATAGGACTTGTGGAGTGAAAGACATAAAGTCAATTTATATCAGTAACAAGGCTCTACTTGAACATGCAGCTGGATTGAGCATTGCTAACCATGACAAACTAGATGTACCTCATACCAAAATCTTCAGAAATAAAGCACTAATAGAAGTATTTGTTGCACTGTCGATGACTGTGTTCTATTACCCAGTGCATTCTGCATAGTCTGGATCCAAACACTATAGATGAACGGTAGTGATCCCAGCATCTACAAAGGGAAGAAGAGATAGTGTGGAGAACTGCAGATCAATTAACTTGACATTTGTGGGGAAACTGTTGGATTCTATTATATAGGATGTGATATTCGTTATTTATAAATTAACAGCAACATTGGAGAGAATCAGTGTGCATTTCTGAAAGAGAAATCATACTTGACAAGCTTTGGAATTGTTTGAAGTTGATTCTTACAGCATAGATAATGGGGAACCAGTACAATTGGCGTATTTTAGATTATCAGAAGGCTTTCTGTAAGAACTCACACAATGAGTTTGTAACTGCAATGAATGTGAAGGGTATTTGGAGGAATACATGCAAGTGGTAAGTTAAAGTTTGGATTGCATTGCTTTAAGGGAGTCAGAATATAGATGTAAAGACATGTTGAAGCAGTTTAACAGCATGTTGGTGAGACTGTACCTGGAATAATGAGGACAGTTTTGGTCACCAAATCTGAGAAAGAATATACTGACCACAGAGGAAGTTCAATGGACATTCTCCAGATTAATCCCTCAATTGGCGAGATTGCGTGATGAGGAAACTCGACCTGTGTTCTCTAGAGTTTCAAAGAATGAGAGATGGGTCACTGTGAAATGTATAAAATTCACAAAACATGTGACAAGTTGAAAATTAACAGGATGTTTCTCCGGCTGCCTAATACACAATCAAGGGAAATAATGGCAGGATAAAGGACAGACCATTTAAGGCTGCAATAAGAAGGAAATTCTGCACGCGTAGGGGACTAACTAACACAGGGGCATGGAAACCTGCTGGCAGGGCAAGATTAGGGAGAATTCCCAATTATTCTACCAGTGTGTCCAGCGGAACAGAATAACCAGGGAACAGGTAGGTCTCATTAGTGACTTGCCAAATTGCATCCAAATGAAGTTTAGTGGTAGGAGACACAAGGTGGTGGTTGACTCCTTGTGTGACTGGAGGCCAGTGTCCAATGGTATACTACAGGGATCAGTGCTGTATCTCTTATCGTTTGTGATTCGGAGGTGCTGGTGTTGGACTGGGTGGACAATGCTGTAAATCTCATAACACCAGGTTAGAGTGCAACAGGTTAATTCTGCGGCACTACCTTTTGAAATGCTGCTTATTCATCAAAGCGCACAATCACCTGATGACGAAGTAGCGCTTGTAAAGCTAGTGCCTCTGAATAAACCTGTTGGACTCTAACCTGATGTTGTGTGATTTAACACTTTAATATTTGTGGTACTCATAAATGATGGAGCTGTGAATATGGACGAGGGGTGGGGAGTGTGATAAGTAAGTTTGTGTTTGATACACAGATTGGCCGGTTGGTTGGCAGTGAGGAGGAAGGCCTGGGAAGATACAGATGAAATGGTCAGATGGACAGATCAATGGCAAATGGAATGTAACCCTGATAAATATGAGGTGATACACTTTGGAAGAAGGAGAGGACTCAATGAATGGGAGCACACGAGGAAGTTCAGAGGGTGCTTCTCCACACATCCCTGAATGTGAGTGGACATTTTCATACACAATTTGGGAAAGCATAGAGGAATGTAAACATAACCTTGATTCATTGAGGCTCAGATTATAAGAGCTATGCGGAACTTTGGTGAGGCCAAGATGGAATACTGTGTGATGTTTTGGGAACCATATTACAGGAAGGACGTGACTGCACGGGAGGGTTTGAAGAGGAGATTCACCAGGATGTTCCCTGGGATTGTGCATATCAGCTATAGAGAGAGGCTGGATAAACTTGAGTTGTTTAGTTTGGAGAAGAGGAGGCTGAGGGGGACGTATTCAAAAGCATAGGATTACGAGGAGCATGGACAGGGTGGATGGACAGCAGCTGTTCCTTTTAGTCAAAGGGGCACACTTTTAAAGTGAAGAATTTGCGGTTTAGTGAGGATTTGATAATTGCTTTTCAGCCAGTGTGTATTGGGGTCTGAAGTGCACTTCTTGAGAGGGGAGATGTCATGACAAACTCAAAATCATTCGAAAATACACGGTTGTGCACTTGAAGTGCCTTAAGATACACGGCTAGGCGTATTGTGTCGGAAAATGGGCCTTATGTAGACCATGCTGTATTTCTGATAGTACAGAGTCTTTGCTTCTGTGATTGTATGGCTGTAGAAGGCCAATCAGTGAGTACCTTAAAATTGGAATTGATAGGTTTCTGAAGAATGTCTTAACAAAGTTTATAAGACAGAACTTACGATATTTTCTGAAAATATGTTAATGGTAAAATTAAGAGAAAGAAATGTGCAGCTTTCTTACAGTTTGATGTCAGATAATTGAGGACCGGGAAATGGTAGAACGATGGAACAAAAGTTTCAGACATGCCTCCACAGAGGAAAACAAAATAAAAAAGAAAACTTCCTAGCAATACTAGGTATCTATAGTCTGGTGAGAAAAAGGGAATAGAATGAAATTAGCAACTAAACAGTTTAGAGAAAGTATCAGAATGAAATTAATGGACGTAGACAAAGTCAACAGAGATTTATGAAATGGGAATCATATTTGAGAAAGTGGCTTTTACCAACATTATGGAGAAGGTATCAATGTAATACGAGTGGAATCTCAGAAAGATTTTTCATAAAGTCCCAAGCATATTGTGAAAATTCGAATCCTGTGGGACTGGGTCTAACGAATGGTCATGGTTTTAGAATGGGAGAGCTGGCAGGAAACACTGCGCAGGAAGAAAACAACATTTTTTTTAAATGGAAGGCTAGGAGGATATAGCAAGGTTCGTGTCTTGGGCCCCAGCTATTCCCAATACACATCATATATTTGGTTGACGGGCTCAAATGCAATATTCCCAAGTCTGCTGACAGCACTAAACAATGTCAGCCTGTGAGTTGGCGAGAAAGATGTAAAAATGCTCCAAAGTGACTGAGACAAGTGAAATTACTTGGATAATATGTGGCAGACGGAGAGCAATTGGGAGAGATGTGATGTTGTGTACTTTGATGGGAACAATAGAATGGCAGCCTCTCATTTGAAAAGGGAGTGGTTGAAAAATGTTGTTCTACAAAGGAACTTAAGCTGCATTTTAGTTTATTTCTGCACAGCCCTCTGAGTACATGCAGGACAGTAAGTCTGAAGCCAGAAGTCAATACTGGGAATGGCATTGACACGCTGACCAGTGGACATAGACCCAGCAAGTGGGGAGCTGTAACATTGAAGGATGACCTTGTACCAGTCACTAAAGCAATATTGCAGGAGCAGAAAGCAGATAGACAGATAAATGATGTATTTCACCTTCATTTCAGGGGAATTGAGTGCAGGAGTAAGAGTATCCTACTGCAGCTGTACAGGGCCTTGGTGAGACCCCATCCCGAACATTGTACAGTATTGTGTGCAGTTTTGGTCTCCTTACCCAATAAAGGACAAACCTGACATTGAGGGAGAGCAGCGAAGGATGACCAGACAAATCTCTGGGATGACAGGCTTGTTGTGGGAGCAGAGTTTTGGGCGACTGGACCTGTATTCCATGGGATTTAGGAAAATGAGCGGTGATCACAGTGAAATATATAAAACTCTGACAGGGCGAGACAGATTGGAAGTTGGCTTGGATGCCTCAGACAAGGGGTCACAGCATTAAGTACAGACAGGCCACTTTGCATTGAGATGAGAATAAATGTCTTCACTCAGAGACTGGCGAACCAGTAGTACTCTCTCCCAGCTCGGGCTGTGGAAACCTAGGCACTGAATATAAATAAGGATTTCTGGAAATTAAAAGGATAGTGAGAGAGCGGAGTATCGTGTGAAGACGAGGGATGTTTTCTTGACCATATAAGACCTTGAGAAGAGTGTAGTTGGTGAATACCGGATGGATATTTCTTCTTGTGTGGAAGAATAAAACTGGGGAAATACTTTAAGAATAAGTCAGGTTTAAAGGAAAGGTCATTGGACAGAAACATTGAACTGTAAATTCTCTTCCTACATGCTGACAGACAAGCTGAGCTTTTCCATCAATTACTGTAGATGTTTAAGAATATTCATTTTAACACAGACATTGTGAAGACATGAAACACTTATGTTTACATTATGCAAGCACATACTAACACATCGTCAAAACAAGTAGGACCACTAATTGTTAGTGAATATATTCTGCAATAACACACTGACCTGGAGTCTAGAATGTGATGCAGTCATATCGTTCAGACAATATTCAAGAAGAACTCACTGAGTCCAGTGTGGGACAGTAAAATGAAGAGACAGGTCAGGCTAGACAACGACAGGGAGCAAGGCATGCCTGTTGGATGAAATTGCAACTGTTTCAATGCAAGATGGCTGACAAATAAGGCCAATGAACTCAAAGCATGGATCGGTGCGTGGGACTGGAATATTATAGCCATTACTGACACATGGCTAAGGGAGGGACAGCACTGATAGCTTAATGTACCAGGGTACAGGTGCGATATGCGGGACAGATTGTGGAAGGAGGAGACGGGGAGTTTCATTTTTGAGTAAGGCGAGTAAAAGAGCAGTAATCAGAGATAAAATAACTGGTGGATCATCCTGTGAGGAACCGTCTGGGGAGCTAATAAATAAGAAGGGAATGGTGATAGTATTTGGATTGTACTATAGGCCCCCAAATAGTAAACGAGGATTTAGGGGAACAAAAATATGTAGACAGACTGGGGAGACTTGCAGGGCCAATAGGATTGCATTAGTAGGAGATTTTAATTTTCTTAACATAGACGGGGAATGACAGAGAAATAAGGACTGAGATGGGGTGTATTTATTAAGTTTGTTCAGAATAATTTCCTCAAGCAGTCAGTAGAGGGTGAAACTTGGGAAGGGATGAAACGTGACCTACTCTAAGATCTCGAGCAGGGCAAGTGACTGAGGTGACTTGTGGGAGATCACTCTGGGACCAGTGACCATAGTTCTATTAATTTTTAAATAATTATGGAGAAGGACAAAACTGCTCCACATGTTCAAGTTCAAAGTTGGAGCAAGGCGAATTTTGATGGAATTAGACAGGAGCTTGTAGGGGTTGGTTGGAGGAGTTTGTTTGCAGGCGAAGGGACCTCCTGCAAGTGGGAGGCCTTTAAAAGTGAAATGTCTACAGTTCAAGGTCTATATGTTCCTGTGAGGGTAAAAGGCAAGGTTGGTAGGAAGAGGGAACCTCGGATGTCAGGAGATATTGAGGCTTTGACCAGCAAAAAAGAGGCGTGGCTCAGGTCCAGGCAGCTGGGATCGAGGGAATACCTGGAGGTATACAGGGAATAAAGAAGTTTACTGAAGAAGGAAGTCAGGAGGGCGAAAAGGGGGCACAAGATAGCCTTGGCTAAGAAGATTAGGGTGAATCCAAAGAGGTTGATTAAGTATATTAAAGTAAAAAGAATAGCTAAATGAGAATATGACCCCTCAAAATCCAAAATGGACATGCATGCCTAGAACCGTAGGAGAATTGCGAGATTCTCAATGAATATTTCTCCTCTGTCTTTACCGTGGAGTAATACATGAACCTTGGGAGGCTGACAAAAGTCGTAGTGTTATCTTGGGGTGAGTCAATATCACAGGAGAAGGTGTGTTGTATGCGTTAGACTGTATGAAGGTGGATACATCTCCTGGTCCTAAACAGTTGCATCCAAGAATACTGCAAGAGGCTACAGAAGAAACTACGGGGACCCTGGTTGATATTTATGCATCATCATGAGCTACAGAATATTAGAGAGTACCAAATGTGGTGCCATGATTCAAGAAGGGAAGCAAAGAAAAATCTGGGATCTATAGACCAGGAAACCTAACATCTGTGGTAGGTAGGTTACTTGAGAAGACTCTGAGGGATGGGCTATACATGCATTTGGAAAAATAGGGTTTTTTTTGAGAAATAGTTTTTTTTCAGATTCCCTACAGTGTCGAAACATGCCATTTCCCTCAACACGACCAACCGACCCTCCAAACAGTAACCCACCCAGTCCCATTTCCCTACCCTTCACTTGGAGGTCGCCACTGATGATATTACCTCGCCAGATAATGAAACGTCTGGATATCAAACCTACAGCTCAGCGAGCAAACCTACACCCTACACTATGGATAACGTAGCATGACCAATTCACGTGACCTATACATCTTTGGATTGTTGGAGGGAAATGGAGCACCCAAGGGAAGCACACACAAACACAGTGAGAATGTGCAAGCACCACACAGAGTGTCACCCGAAGCTGGAACCAAACCTGGATCCATGGCACTATGAGGCAGCAGTACTAGCCACTGAACCACCATGCCAACCTTGCTTTTTTCAACACAGTTCAATGACACAGGGACAAAATCTATTCTGCCCTTCATCCATGATGCACGTTCCAATATCACATACCATGGATAATTTATTCTCCGCTGAAAATGTCATCTTTTATTATTTATTAGTTTATTATTATTAATTTAAATAATTATTATTAGTTGCATTTCGACTGGAAAGATTGCATGGCTTTGTGAGTGGAAGATCATGCCTCTAAAATTTGTTTGACCTCATTGATGAAATGAGCAGGAATGTTGATGAGGGCAGGGCGGTAGACATAGTCTGTATGGTTTTCAGTGAAGCGTTTGATAGGTTGGTCTGGAAGATTAGAAAAGCATGGAATCCAGAAGGAGCTGGCAAATTGGACACGCAATTGTCTTCATGGCAGTACGCAGAGGATAATCATGGAAGGATGCTCTCGGACTGGAGGCCTGTGACACATGAAGTGCCTCGGGGTCGCTGCTGGGCCCATTGCTGTTTGTTATGTATAACAATGATACTCTTGCGAATGTACAAGGCATTGTACATTCGCAAGTAGGCCGAGGAATATTTTGACTAAATTAGATTAAGGTAGGAGTTTCATGCTGATTGTTAGGATCTTAAGGAGTGTAGTTGAGCAGAGGGACCATGGAGTTTAGGTCCACCGTTCTGAAAAAGTGGGGTCATAGTTAGACATGGTAGTGAAGAAGGCTTTTGCCACAGTAGCATTCATCGGTCAGGACATGGAGGAGAGCAGTTGGGAAGTTACATTGCAGGTATACAGGACGTTGGTGAGGCTGCACTTGTCGTGCTGCGATCAATTTTAGTCACATTGCGATCGGAAGGCTGATTTTAATTTGGAATATGCGCAGACGGATTTTACAAAAATGTTGTCAGGACTCAACAGTATGAATTATAGGGAGAGATTGATCAAGCGAGGACTTATTTCTTGAGAGCATAGGAGACTGAGAGGGATCTTATAGAAGTTTACCTGGAAGGAATTGAGGAATTGAAGAGGACAGGGCATCAGTTTAAGGTGAGAGGGGAATGAATAAAAGGGAAACTGATGGAAAATGTTTTACACAGAGAGTGGTACACAAAGGGAATGAGCTGCCAACAGAAGTGGTTGAAGCATTTATATTAACGATATTTAACCGGCATTTGGGCAAGTGCATGGATAGGAAAGGACAAGAATTCTATGGGCCAAGTGCTGGGAAATGAGTTTCGTGTAGTTGGATATTTGGGTCAGCATGGACGGGTTTGGGCCAAAGGGCCTCTCTGCCTCTCTCCATGCTGTAGGACTTCATGACCCTACAAAAAGAACAGCATTTGGGTCAAACTCTCATCTTTCCTTTGGTCATGAGTTCGAATCATATTTGGACAATGTTCTTTCAAGTTAACTTTGCAGATATTTTGCTTTTCAGTTTGCGTGTGTGTGTGTGTGTGCGTGCGTGTGTGTGTGTGTGTGTGTGTGTGTGTGTGTGTGTGTGTGTGTGTGTGTGTGTGTGTGTGTGTGGGCGCGCGCGTGCGCGTTTCTCAGTATTTTTCAAAGGGAAATATCTATGTACATATTTGCAATATCCTCTCGTCATTCCTCTTTCCATCATAGTTTGAGCAATTTTGTTTCGGTCATAAACGCGTTGGTTTAGTAGGTTAAAGAAATCTGCCTAACTTGTTCCTAACACTGATCCTGACACACTCTGAGAACTATATCAGTGGCCATATCACCAACCGAGTTATAAATATTTTTTATGGCCAGTGGAAGATTGGGGCTAGAAAAGGGTGCAGGAAGCCAAAAAATCACAGGGAGTTATCGATTCAATCAGCCAGTGTCAGCGTCGAGGAGTTTGTTTGACTGAGAGATAGGATTTACATCTATTTAGAAAGACAAGGTTTGATTAGGATCAGTCAATATGGATTTGTGTGATGGAAATCATGTCTAATTAATGTGATTGAGTATTATGAAGAGGTGACAAAGAAGATTGAAGAAGACACTGTGGTATACATTGTCTACACAGACTCCAGCAAGGCATTTAATACGGTACCTCATCGTAGATAGATTACTAAAATTAGGTTATATGTAACCTAGGAAAAGCTAACCAATTGGTTACAAAATTAGATTGAAGGTAATAGATTGTTTTCCAGACTGGAGACCTATGGCCAGCGGTGTGCTGAAAGGATCAGTGCTGAGCTCACTGCTCTTCTTCACCGATATGAACAAATTTGATGTGATTATCAGAGGCATGGTCAGTAAGTTTACAGATAACATCACCAACGTAGTTCAGTGGACAGTGAAGAATATTATCTCAGAATATAACGGGATCCTTGACCAACAATGAGCCAAGGAATGGCAGATGGAGTTCAATTTAGATATTTGCGAGGTTTGACATTTTGGTAAGTTAATGCAGGGCAGTTCCCTGGGCAATGTTGCTGAACAAAGAGATCTACGGGTGAAGATTCATAGTTACTTGAAAGTAGAGTTTAGTTCGGTAGAGGGGTGAGGAACGTAGTTGGCATGCTTGCCTTCATTGGTCAGAACATTGAGTATAGGAGTAGGGGTAGCGAGTTGTGCTTGTATAAAGGTGAGGCTACTTTAAGAATACTGCATACATGTCAGGTGACTCTGCTAAAGGATGGATGTTGCTAAGCTTGAAAGGGTGCAAAAAAGATTTTCAAGGATTTTCTGGACCCTGAGGGTTTGAGCTACAGGGAAATAATGAACAGGTTGAGGCTTTTTCCCCTGGACTGTCAGAGGCTGAATGGTGACATGACAGAGGTTTTAAAAAGTCCTGAGGGACATGGATAGTCTGAATGGACAAGATCCTTTTTCCCAGTGTGGGGCCGTCCAGAACTAGACAGCATAGGGTGAAGGAGACAGGTTATCAATCTTAGAAGGGACCTGAGGGGAAACTATTTCATACAGAGTCTAGTGGGTGTACTATCAGAGGAACTGGTGAAAGGGTGTACAATTACACATTTAAAATGTATCTGGATAGGTACATAAATAGGAATGGTTAAGAGGGATGTGGGAAAATGCTGGCAAGAGGGAAGAGATCTGATTAAGATGCCAGATTGGCGTGGACAATTTGGACAAAACAATCTGTTTCCACTCTGTATGATTCTCTTATTCTCACAGCGGGATGTGGAAAAATTCTAAAAGGGCCATTCGAATGGGAATTCTCTTCCCTGGAAGTTTGTGGTGCCTCTCTGATCACAAGTATTTGCAGCTGTGTTAGTTAAAGATTTGACAGAGAAGTGAGTCACGGATAATGGGACACAGGCAGGAAAATGCGGCTGAAACCACAATCTGATCAGCCACAATCTTAATGCCTGGTGGAGAAGGCTCAAAATCTCTAATGACCTACTCCTGCTTCTCCGTCCCATGTTACTGTGCTCCATTCAACCCCTCAAACCTGCTAAACAGGATCAGCTGGAGTCTATTTACTGTTACAGCATGGTGCACAGAAACAGAGGAGACCATTTCATCGCTCAGGACTGTCTCACGCGGTTTGGGAGATTTGCAAAATGTAATTGGAAGACCCAGACTAGATATGAAAGAGGCCGGTTATCTCTCTTTACAGAGTTTCCCTCTCTCTGTAACTTGTGCTTCATTTATTGAATATGTTGTCGACCCAGATTCAGTATGAATACAGCCCCCAAATCTCGTCCAGCGATGGCTCACAAAAATTAGCTGGTCTCCCTGATTGCAACATTCCATAAAAGACCTTTCAGAAAAATAACACCTCCTAACTTTCCAATAACAGAATGAGAGAACATCAGAAACAGGGGCAGGTCATTCACATCCCAAGCCTGCCTTGCCCTTCACTAAGATCAAGGCTGACCTGCTCCAAGTCTCAAATCTTCCTTAATGTCCAAGTCTTCTTGAAAACTTCCATAGAATACTGAACAAAGAACAGTACTGATGTGGAGATGCTGGGGTTTCCACGCTGTTAGTAATCTAAATCTCAGTATTTGATTTACACCGCCAGTATCTGCTGGCGGTGCATTCGATACACCCACCACTCTTTGTGTAAAGAATCTACTCTGATATTTCCCCTAAACCTTCCTCCAATTAACTTAAAATTGTGCCACCTACTGATAGACACTTCTGCCCTGGGAAAATGTTTCTGGCTATTCACTCTCTCTATGCCTCTCATCATCTTGTACATCTCCAGTGAGAAAAGCCCTCACTCCCTTATGGTTTTTTCATAAGACCTGCTCTGCAGTCCAGGCAGCATCCTGGTAAATCTCCTCTTTACCCTCTCTAAAGCTTCCTTATCCTTCTTATAATGAGGAGACCAGAACTGAACACAATATTCCTTGTCCGGTCTGAGCAGGGCTTTATCTAGCTGCAGCATAACCTCACGGCTCTTAAACTCAATCCCCCTGCAACTAATAGCCAATACACCATACGCCTTCTTAACAACCCGATCAACTTGGGTAGCAACTTTGTGGGATCTGTGGACACGGACCCCAAGATCCTTCTGTTCCTTCACACTGCCAAGAATCCTCCCTTTTACCATGTATTCTACAATCACATTCGAGCTTGCAAGGTGAATCATTTCAGTTTGAACTCCATCTGCCGCTTTTCAGCCAAGCTCTGCATCCTATCGATGTCCCGTTGCAACGTACAATAGCCCTCCACATTCTGTACCACTCCAACCACCTTTGTGTCATCGGCAGACTTACTAGCCCACTCTTCAACACCCGTATCCAAGTCATTTATAAAGGTAACAAAGATCAGAAGTCCCAGAACTGCTCCCTGCCGGACACCACTGGTTTCTCTCAGTGATGTAGCTCTCTGTGTAAGAGAATTCCTGACGTTCACTATCCTCTGTTTGAAGAAAACGTTCTCTGCTTCTGCACCATGACCTATTGATATGAACAAAAGAGGTAACGCAGGGGCTCAGGTAAGAGAGACCGGCCCTGAACTCAAGGCAGTATTTGACTGAGAATGATATCAAGGAGCCTGAACAAAATCGCACTTAATGAGAATTAATTATGACCTCTACACTTTTTGAAGTCATTCACGGCAGAAGGGAAGATGATTATCATTGGTGGGCATCAATCACCTCAGCCATGGGACACATCTGCAGGAGATCCTCAGCGGGGCTTCCTCAGCCCAGGTATCTCCAGTTTGTCATCATAGAATCCCAACAGTGTGTGGAAGGAGACTATTCAGCCCATTGAGTCCAAACTGAGCAGTTTCAATTCCCTACAGTGTGGAAACAAGCACTTCGACCCAACCAGTCGACACCGACCCTCCAAAGAGTAACCCACACAGAGACATTTCCGTCTGACTAATGCACCTAACATAATGGACAATTTAGCATGGCTAATTAACCTGGTGTGCACATCTTTGGATGATGGGAGGAAACCGGAGCACCCGGAAGAATCTCATACAGAGAAGTGAGGAATGTGCAAACTCCACACAGACAGTTGCCCAAGCATGGATTCGAACCTGGGACCCTGGTGCTGTGAGGCAGCAGTGTTAGCTACTGAGCCACTGTGCCAGCAGAGAGGGGGCATTCATTGAAGTCTACAAAATTTTCAGGACAATTTGCCCCTCTTCAGGTCTTGAAACAGTCTGTGACCATGTGCAGCTAGACTTGGACAACATTCAAGATCGCGCTGTTAAAGTCTGGGTAACATTTATGTAACAGAACTGTGCATTTCCAAAGTAAAAGGAGGAGTTCATTCAGAATCTCAATCTGGTTTCACAAGAAAGTGGTGAAGCCATTCATCCCATAAAAACTACTGGGCAAGAAGAAGGATGGACCATTCATCCCCTCCTGCCTGTTGCACAGGAAGGTAGGAGTCTGCTCCCTCCCACATGTCACGTACATGGGATCAGAAAGAACCATTTCACACCCGGAGTCACTGACAAAGGAACAGGAAGAGGTTATTCAGCTTGTCAAGCCATTAACACAGGAACAGGAAAGTGTCAGAGATGCTCCAACATCACAAACAAATGGAACAGGGGCTGCACAGACAGACTGCTCCAAATTGATCCACATGGCTTAATTACTCATGGTACATATGTGTTACTTTAACATGGGTTTCTGGCAGTCGGAATGAAGCCAACATTTTTTAGCCATTCTCCAAGTTACCTTCCATCTCCAAGAAGGCAGACCCATGGTCTCTGTGGAGGGCAGAAGCCGTTGGGGAATAACTAACTGTTTCAGAATGAAGGTACTGTGGCTGCTGACAGGATTATATACAAAGTGACATTCAGTGTCGCACAGTAACTGTGCATTCAAGTGTTCAGAGTTCATTCAGAGCCTGTACCTCTCTGTCAATCGATATGGGGGCTCCGCAGATGCATGTAAACTGTCGTGAATCAAACATTTAATGAAAAATATGAAATTTTCACTCTATTCAGCTGTTTGGGAAATAATGAGTTTCTGTCCATACCCATCACGTTTCAACTTCTTCATATCTCACAGCGCTACAGATTAAGCACATGGTTACTGTAATCCCTCCTCATGGTAACATCACGCCAGTGTTTTGTCTGGTCAAACTACTTTGCACTCTCTAAGTGACAAAGATATCATAGATTATAAAGCAAACCAAACCTTTACACAATGCACCAAATACTCTCTCAACAAAACACGATCAGTGGGAAAGATATTCCAACTTTCATACTTCAATCATTTTGCATGAAGAGCCACATATCATTTACTTCCTGTCTCTGTATAAATTCTGTCAGTGACTTATGACCAAGGACATCCAGGTCTTTTTCAACAAAAGTACTCGCCAACCTCTCTACCATTTAATAAATATAAATGTACATGATGATATTTGTTGTTCACAACTGAATCATTTTTATACCTTATGAACAGCTATTGCCCAAACACGGCTCCTGCTGCCACCCATCGATCATTCAGTCCAGAGAAAAACACTATTCTTCTCGTATCTCCAATACCCAATTTTTAATCCATGTGGTATATATTCCACCCCTACCTACCCATGAACTCTAACATTCCCCATTCTCCTGTATTCAAACATGTCAAGCGTCTTCCAAAATTACAAATACTCCACTCCCATTGGTTGTCAACTGTCGATGTCACAACGGACAATCTCCACTAACAGGTTTATCAAAGATCATTTCCCTTTCCTGAATCTAGGCCGAATGTATCAAATCATATCATTATTCTCCAACTATGCAGTTGTTACGCTCCTTATAAAAGGTTCCAAATTTTTTTCTCACAGCTGACATCAAACTATTTATTTTTCTGTTTTCCCTCTCCATCCTGTTTTAAATATTTAGGTTGAGAATAGCTGCTTTCCAGTCTGCAGGATCCTTTCCAGAATCTCACTAGCTTTGAAGAATAATCAGTAATTCTTTCACTAGCTCTTTTCTCATCTCAATCACTCTGAGATGGAGCTCATCAGATGCAGCAACTTATGAAACTTCAATTCAGTTAGATTTTCAATGACATTCTCTTCGTTAATTCTGATTTGCTGCAGTTTCCAATTTTTACCAGTCACTCTGTTCTGGTAATTGGATTCTGTACCTTCCCCTGTGGAGATGGAATCAATCCTTTCGTCTCAGTAGGCAGATGGTTTCTGTCAGCTTGTGAATACATTGGAGGACTGCACTTCAGAGATGGTAGATATATCACCCACTGCTGCCTGCATAGTTCCAGAATCAATCCAGTTTAATTCGTCATGAGTGTCAGCACAGTCCTGTCCCTGGTGTGAGGCTACAGGTTATACTGAAGGAGGGGATACAGTTCAGTGACCACCTCAATTTTGAGACAAGCTGGTTTTAGACTTTACACCTGCAAGGACAAATGTTCCAGGAAATCCCAGAGAGAAGAATACAGTGTCTCGCGCCTCCCAGTTTACACAGCTTCCCTTTTTGTAGTCTCAGCTCCATTTGTTTATCATGGGCCAAGACACACTGTAAATGCAGTATTCAGAGTGGGGTCCCCAGACCCTCGGAGCTCCCTGAATGAACCCAGTAGCTGACATCACAATCCTGAGAACACCATCCACAGCACCTCCACTGACTTTCTAGATGACAGCAGCAAGTCAATGCCCCACACCCGTCGTGCATCCATTCTGTGTTGAAAATGCCGCGGTCTCCTCAATTTCTCTTCCTGGCTGAGAAAGCTCTTACATATCTACACAGTCGCACAGTAACAGAGCCTCTCTCCAAAGAAGCAGTTGACAATGGAACATTACGTTTCTCTACATATCAGCGACTTTTAGAATTGCTGATGGAGTTGATCACCACACTCAGAGACGAGAGATAGAGGGAACATAACTCACGGTAAGCAAGGACATCCCATAATAAATATGATATTCAGGAATATGTGAAAAGGGGAAATAGTAGAACAACTTCCCATTCTGTTTTCCTTTCAGTCCATCATCAGCAATCTTTTTGCTGGCTTTTCCTTTCTCTGTCTCTTTCTCTCTCTCTCTCTCTCTCTCTCTCTCTCTCTCTCTCTCCCTCCCTCTCTCTCTCTCTTTCTCTGTCATTTTCTCTCTCTCTTGCTGGACATCATCCACTCAACACAAACCTCCCGCTCACTCTTCCTACCATCCCTGATATAATAATATTATTTCTCAGTTGCATTCTGTTTTGATAGGTTCACTGAACTCGAAACCTTATTTGTGTTTTATTTTCGACAGACTGCCATACCTGCTGAGATTCTCCAACATTCTTTCAGACGGTGGAGAATTTTATTTCTGAATTTTATTTAGCATCCCCATTTCCTTGGTTATTTCACCTTTAATGTTGTAGTTTTGCGGGATGCCAGCATCACTGGCAAGACCAGCATTTTTGTCCATTCTAACGGCCCTTGACCACGTGACCATTTGTCAAGGCAATTTGGAGGCAACCACATTGTTGAGGATCTGAGGTGACACTTA
The DNA here is from genome assembly GCF_047496795.1 of Chiloscyllium punctatum. Lineage (NCBI taxonomy): Eukaryota > Metazoa > Chordata > Chondrichthyes > Orectolobiformes > Hemiscylliidae > Chiloscyllium > Chiloscyllium punctatum. The sequence continues at coordinate 78,326,379 of NC_092752.1, read as the reverse complement.
GTTCAGACAGGGCACTCATGTTAGGTTTCTTTACCAAACGTTATCAATAAAATAAGAAAAGAAATCCTGATGGTTTATGGTTGCCATGAGTGCAATTAGGCTTCATTCCAATTTTTGATATTGGAATTTAAATGTAATCATCGGCTGTGGTAGGATTTCAGACAATGCTTTTAGATTCATAACCTGTGCCTCTGAATACACTGTCAGTGACATTATTACTCTGTTTAAGTGTCCCTGTTATGAAGTTACTGTACAGACAAGAACAAGTTTGGGGTCAAACTATTTGTAATTGGAAGAGAGGTCAGAAGAGAACTGGAACCATATAATCTTTAGTTAATGAAGGGGTAGGTGATGGCGAAGTCAGCAACAGAACTCAGGCGGAGTTGGAGATTGGAGATATTATGTAGGTGGGTGTCGGTAGGTTTGATCACAGAGAGAATATGGAGACATAAAACAGTTCACGGTAGAAAGGAGACTCAAGGTTCCAAACAGTCTTATTCCTTCTCAGATGTTTATGATTATGTATTTTTGGAAATGCATGAGAAGGAAGTGGAATTTGTGACTGAAAGTTTATGTAGTTGTTAAATATAATCAACCAGAATAGCAATAACATTCAGCATCATTTATAGAATTGACAGAGATAGACTTACCAGGAATACCAATAATACCGAGAATGGGATAGTACCCAGCTTGAATAATCATCAGTACGGCTCGTATTCGCACCTCTAACCATGGCCAATCCTGAGATAGCCAGGAAAGACCCGAGGATAAAGCCCTGCCCATTGTTGTGACATTCAACTCTAATGTTCTCAGATTCTGATCCATTGTTGGAACATTCTAATGTTCTCAGATTCTGCTTTCTCTCTCTTTCTCTGTAGCTGCTGATTCCAATCTTGTTGAGGTTGACGTTGCGCCGAATACTATGGCATAACAAGTTGAAAGAAGTCCCTAATTATGGAAGAGGAAAATCCTCCAGTGACTCAGTTAGGTCCAGGAAGACTGATATTAATCACAGTCACTGAACAAACAGCTCCAGTTAACCCGATTTCACGGCAACTCTGATATATCATAATAATACTTAGTGTGGGTGGGATTTTGATATCGATGATTATTGGGTTAATGGCACATCTCCAGTTGTAAACATAGAGGTGAGGGAGAAACATAATTCTTTCTCTTCACAAGCTCGATGATTCTGCTGTGTTTTGGCAGTGTAGTAATTGCTGGGCTCCCGAGGCCGTCCGTGTCTGATCACCAGGCCTGCTGCATCTTTTTGTTTATTTATGTTTAACTTTGACTTCTGTACAGCATTGAACGGCTTAGGTGGGTTTAGGCATTTTTGAGAGACATCTACAGAGCCATAGACGATGTAGATACCGTTGATTCCTTGTGTTCTTGTAGCCGCGGCCTGGTCCCGTGGAGTGATAGTCAAACTCTCACAGAACCAGGATTCTTAGTTTTACCTTTTGCCAGTTGTTGCTGGGTCTCAGCAGGGTTGGAAGGCAGTAAATCTCTCCCGGGTGCTACACATTGTCTCTGCGATTTCTCTCAGAACTATCTTTTGATGTTCTTTCCTCCTGGCTTGGCGAACTGCATGTCAGCTAATCTGTTTCCTGCATTTCTTTTTTGACATTTGTGTGTTTATTGGATGATACCACATTGGAGCAATTACTGTATAGTAGTTAAATAAACTATTATTCTGCTAAGTGTTCCAACAGAATTAAGTTATTGCAAGTTCCTCTTCCTTTTGTTGTCTTTTATTGACAGTCTTCGAATAAATTGTGTTAATGTCGAATATTTTGACAAAGTAAATTCTATCTCAAACACAGCACCTCACATTTATCAGCGGAATGGGCTGAGCTGGAGGAGTGATAATCTTGTCAGGAAGTATATTGAAAACTCAATCCACCTCTCAGATCCAGCCCGGGCACGCATAAGCCCAGATGAGGTACCTGCTCAGCATGAAGCACTTTCTAGACCAGGCTACTGCACTGCTGAGCAATCCGTCCAGGATCGAACACTGTTTAGAGCTCATAAGTTCACTACTTATGTGTCCAACAGTGCAGTGACATATAAACTTGGACTAGATGATCTGTTCAGCACAGGGTGCTGTGAACAACACACAAAGGCATTGTTTGATACACACGGACTGGATATCTGTGCAGCATGGGGAGCTGTGCAGTGAATAGCAGTGAATTTATCTATTAATTTTAAGCAGTTACCATCCCAGCATACGCAGATGTGTACACCAATGGCTGCATTGCTGTGTATCATTGTGTTAGATCACTGCCCAGCGTGGGGAAACTTGCAGCTCATGCTGGAAGTGACAGGATGTGCAGCACCTCTTCACTTACAGCTCCATATCTCCACTATAGCATGACACAGGAGTGATGTGGGTGCGAAACACACTGTCAGAGAGAGATGGCGGTGGAATCAGTTTAAATACCAACAAATGGGAGGAGGTTGGTTAAAAGAGAGGGGGAGATTGAAAGAGAATTTCAGAGAAGGATCTGATAGTAGGTTTAAAAATTGTGAAATGAAACCATTTCGATAGCATCTTGCAATAAAAGCCACTGTTTCTACGATTGATAAGGAAGCAGATTATTGGTGTAAGTTAAGATGATTGAGAGTCTTGGATAAGCATTTGTCCTGCAGCGTTGTAAGTGGGAGTAGGATCAGCAGAATCTTCGACTCATTGGGCTGAATCGAACAATAATTTGTCTCAGTGCCATTTTCATTGAATGTCACAGAAAGAATGTCTGCACGAGGCTGAGGTAGTTTCCTGGTGTTGTCTTATCGGACTCACCTCATTAACTACCCACCGCACCCCATGTTGTTCCTCTCATTCAACGCCAGCCCGATTTTCCCACCCATCATGGTTGGAGGTGCTCACCATCGCCCAGATGCCCCTGGATATTCAATGATCCCTGGTACTGCTGCCACCATTAAAAGGCCAATGGGCACACGGTTGAGTTTCTCAGTTTGGAGTTGCCCTGCATAGTTTTCCCGACGATGTTGTTCTGTTCGCCAACATGGGAATTTGTGTTGCAGACGTTTCGTCCCCTGTCTAGTGACATTCTCAGTCCTTGGGAGCCTCCTGTGAAGCGCTTCTGTGATGTTTCCTCCGGCATGGCAGTTTACCCGAGCATGGCAGGTAATGGTCAATTACACCACAGCTTGTCGACAGGGGCACCGAGGTCCTGGAGAATCGTCTAGTACAGAGGGGCACCATTCTCTTCCCACAGCATTGTCTGAGCACACCACCCAGCTCAGTGCAGTATCTGCGGCCCGTAGAAAAGTCCAGCAATAAAGGAAACGCATAAATATCCTTCTCCACTTTGTCAGGATAAGGGTCACCGTATTCTCTCTACTCTCTCACACTCACGCTGTCACCACTGCAATGCAGCACGTTCTCTCTCTCTCACACACACACACACACCTCTGCAATACTCCCACATGGTTATAAAATGTTCTTATGTGTGCAGTTTCTAGAATTCTCTGCGTGATGTCGTTTGTACAATGTTCCAGATAATTTTTAAAATAATTCAACTTCAGCAAAATGTTCATCCCCCAGTATGTAAGGAATCAGAGAAGGAGTAGGTTTTTACTTTTTTAAAAAAATCACTCAGGATGAAAATGTATCATGAGGCCATTAAGCCTCTCAAATATGCTCCACTATTCAGACAAAGGGAGCACCTAAACACTTGAACTCACTCTCTTCTTGAAGACATGCGTCACTTTGGTGTTTCGCCAGTTTCACTGGACCACTCCCGCAATCCCGAGAGTTATGGAATATTTCACACAGTGTCACCAGTCACTCTGTAACCACTTCTATAAAAACAAGCTATGAATTGCTGATGAGCTGCTTACCCTTAGTCTTTTATGTTTGAGAAAAGCCTTGTTTGTTTTGTTCGAGACAGTGCAAAACTTTCATCTGACTACAATTGTGTTTATAATATTGAAACTCTTCGTGCATTCGCCTGCGAGGAACAATGTAAAATACTGTTTTAAATTCTCTGCCTCTTCCTTGAAACCAGTTCTCCAGTCACATCCTCCAGTGAGTTGTCCCAAATATTCTTTCCTGCCTTCCTTCCAAGGGTCACACACACATCATGAACGATTTTTATTAAATATGGGAAAACTCCTATGGCTAGTTTCTTTTCATATTTCTTGCCAGTTTTGAAATGTTTTTCTTTGTATTTTGGTTTATGCAATCTGCTTCTTGTTGCAAAAGTAAACTTCCCAAATGTGGCCAATGCTACAGCTCACCAATCTGAATTCTTTAGTTTGCGATTGATTAGTATCCTTCACAGCCTTTGTGCACCATGGATGGTTCATCTTCACATCTTCATATCATCTTCTTTTTCACCAGAGCCAAACATTACGGAGAGTTATTAATCAGTACCTGCTTAAATTACCCCTCCCCCAACACACACACACACACACACACACACACACACACACACACACACACACACACACACACACACACACACATCTGCTGACCCTCATCTGTGTGTATTTTCACAATCCAGATATATGACAAATCTGAATTTGAAATGCCTGGCTCTTTTCAATCATTCAGGGGAAACCTACGTATGTGGCTGAACACATGATCAGCTGAGGATGACTCCACTCTCCCAGTTTCCCTGGCTCTGTCATTTCTGTTCGACAGTGCTACATTCCATTGGGAAGCTTCCTCCATGACATCCTTTTCTCTCAAACAGAAATCCCCTCACTCTGATGTACTGAGCCTTCAGCTGTGACTGTCCCATCTCCCTCGTTTCTTCCCTCACTCCGTCTCCTCCTTCCCAGAACAATGATAGATCTCCCCTTGTCCTCACTTCCTACTGCACTAGAATCTGCATTCAGAGAATCATCCTCCCCCACTTCCACCACCTCCAGCAGGACCACACCATCAAACACATCTTTCCCTCCCACCAACTGTCAGAAATTCACAGAGTCCACTCCTTCTGTGGCACGCTCCATTACCCTGAACAGTTCCCCACACCCCCATGGCACCTTCCCATGTAAATGCTGAAGCTGCAGCATTTGCTTATTCATCTCTTCCCTCTTCACTGTCCAAGGCTCTAAACACACCTTCCAGGTGAAGCAATATTTCACTTGTACGCTTTCAATCCGATCTCCTGTCATTGCAGTTCACAATGCAGTCTCCTTTACATTAGTGAGCCAAATAGAAACTGCTTTGAGGAACATCCTCACTCTGTCTGTTTGAATGATCCTGACCTTCTGATTGCTCCCCATTTCAATAACCTACATTGCTCTCAGGATAATGAGAATTCTTTGAGGAAGTAATGAAGGGTTGGACCAAAGACAGTTACCTATTTGAACTTCCAGAAGGCCTCTGATATGGTACCGCACAGGAGGCTGCAGAGTAAGATAAGGACCCATGGTGTTAGAGGACAGGTACTAGCATGCATAAAAGGTTGGGTCTCTTACAGGATGCATAGTGAGGATAAAATTGTCCCTCTCAGGATGGTAGCCGGTGACTAGCAGTGTTCCACAAGAGTCAGTGTTGGGACCACAACATTTCACTTTATAGGTTAATGATCTGAGAGGCGGGACAGAAGGCATTCTGGCTACGTTTGCAGATGAAGCAAAGACAGGTGGAGAGGAATGTAATATTGAGGAGGCAGGGAGTCTGCAGAAAGATTTCGACAGTTTGGGAGAGTGGGAAAAAGAGTAGGAGATGGAATACAATGTGGGAGGGTATGAGGTCATAAACTTTGGTATGAAGTATACAGGCATGGACTATTTACTAAATGGGGAAAAAAAATCAGAAATCTGAGTAACACAGGGACTTGAGATTCCAAGCGCAGAATTCGCCTTAGATAAAATTGCAGGTTGAGTCAGTCGATAAGAAGGCCTATACAATGTTGTCATTCATCTTGAGAGGAGTAGGATATAATGCTGGCGATTCTGAGGCTTTCTAAGGCTCTGGTCAGACCACATTTCCAGTATTCTGTGCCTCATACCTCAGGAAGGATGTATTAGACGTGGTGTGTGTCAAGAGAAGGTTCACCAATGAAAAGTTTAACACATGAGGAACGCTGGAGAACTCTGGGTTTATACTGGATGGAGATTAGAAGGATGAGGGGTGATCCAATTGAAGCTGACAGAATACTGAATGACCTGGATACAGACAAAATTGGGAGGCCGTTTGCACTGGCAGGAGGACACAGGCTTAGAGCAAAGGGAAAACCCATTAGAAAGGGGATAAGATTAAACGTCTTTAGCCAGAAAGTGGTGAAATTGTGGAATTCCTTACCACAGAAGGCTATAGAAACCAGATCATTTGGCACCAACGATATAGCCAGGAAAGGGACTGAGGATCTGAAAAGTGACTACAGAGAGTTAGTTTGGAAGCTGAGGAGTAGGACGAGTAGAGTCGTGATCTCAGGTTTGCTACCAGTGGCATGAGCTCGTGAGATAAGGAAGAGTCAGCGAATGCAGCTTTACACTTGGCTGCGAGGCTGGTGCAGGAGGGAGAGCTTCAGATACCTAGACCATCGGGATACATTCTGGATAAGGTGGGACCTGTACATGAAGGATGGGTTGCACCTGAATTGGAGGGGCACAAATGACCTGTTTGGGAGGTTTGCTCATGTGATTCGTGCGGGTTTAAACTAGTTTGGCAGGGGGTAGGAATCAGACCACATGTCTGTGAGGGGGTTAGTTGCAGACGGGACAGTGACAGGGATTTATTGAATCTATCAGGAAGGTTTCTCACGCGATGAAACAAAGGGATCAGTTAAAGTGCGTCTGCTTTAATGCAAGGAATATCCGAAATAAGAGTGACAAACTTAGAGCATGGATCAGTACTTGGGGCTACGATGTCATGGCCATAACAGAGACGTGAGTTTCACAGGGGCAGGGATGGTTGCTTGATGCTCCAGGGTTTAGAACGTTTAAAAATATTTAGGGGCGGCGCGGTGGCACAGTGTTTAGCACTGCTGCTTCACAGCGCCAGAGATCTGCGTTCAATTCCCACCTCAGGCTGCGTGGAGTTTGCAAATTTTCCCCGTGGGTTTCCTCCGGGTGGTACGGTTTCCCTCGATAATCCAAAAATGTGCATGTTAGATGAATTGGCCATGTTAAATTGCCCGTAGTGTTAAAAGAAGGGGAATGGTTCTGGGTGGGTTGCTCTATGGAGTGTTGGTGTGGACTTGTTGGGCCGAAGGGCCTGTTTCCACACTATAAGTTATCGAAAAAAAGAACAGGGTGGATGGAAAACGAGCAGGGGGTAGTAGCATTGCTAATCGGAGAGTGCGTCACAGATACAGTAATGAAGGTTGTTGAGGAAGGCTTGTCCACTGAGTCAGTACGGGTGGAAGCTAGGAACAGCAAGAGAACAGTCACCGCATTGGAGGTTTTCTACAGACCAACTCATAGCAGTAGAGAGATTGAAGATCTCATAGGCGGGCAGATTCTGGAAAAATGCAAAAGTAGCAGGGTTACTGCTCTGGATGATTTCAACTTTTCCAATATCGACTGGGACCTCCTAAGTGCAGATGGTGTGGATGAATCCGTTTTTGTCAGGTGTGTTCAAGAGGGTTTCCTTGCTCAGTATGTAGACAGACCGACGAGGGGAGATGCTATTTTGGATTTGGTCCTCGGCAACAAGCCAGGATAGGTGTCAGAACTCACGGTGGGAGAGCACTTTGGTGAAAGTGATCACAAATGCCTCACATGTAACATCGTCTGTGAGAGTGAAAGGAGCAGTTTCCGATGGGAAGATATTTAATTGTGGAAAAGGAAATTATGATGCTATGAGACAGGAGTTGGGAAGTACAGACTGGGAGCAATTGTTCCACAGAAAGGGCACAGCAGACATGTGGACTGTTTAAGGAGCAGTTGTTGCGAGTGATACACAAATTTGTTCCTCTGAGACGGTAAGAAAGGGTAAGATTCAGAAACCTTGGATGACAAGAACAGAGGAACGTCTTGTAAAAAGGAAGCAGGCAGCTTGGGTAAAATGGAGGAAGCAAGAATCTAGCACAGCTTTAGAGGATTACAGTCTTGCGAGAAAGGAGCTCATAAATGGACTGAGGAGAGCCATGATGGGACACAAAAATAGGCATGGCAAGAAGGATTAGGGAGAATCCAAATGCATTTTTCTCATACATGAGGAATAAGAGAATTATCAGGGATAATGTAGGGCCGATCAGGGATAGTGTAGGGAACTTATGCGTGGAGTCTGAGCAGATACGGGAAGCCCTAAATGAGTTTTTTGCTTCGATTTTCACCAAGCAAAGAAAACTTGTTGCAAATGAAAACTTAGAGGAGCTGGGTCAGATCAGTCTTGATCAGATCAATATTGATGAAGTTGATGTGCTAGCAATTTTGGAAAACATGAAGATTGACAAGTCCCCAGGGCCAGACCAGATTTATCCTAGGCTGCAACGGGAAGCGAGAAAGGCGGTTGCTAAGCCGCTGGCGAGGATATTTGCGGTCCTCACTCTCCATAGGAGTCGTACCAATGGACTGGAAGGATGCAAATACTGTTCCTTATTTCAAGAAGGGTAATAGGGACATCCCTGGCAATTAGAGACCAGCCAGTCTTACGTCTGTGGTTAGCAACGTTTGGAAAATGTTCCGTGGAATCGGATTTATGACTATTTGGCAAAGCATTGTGTGATTAAAGGCAGTCAGCATGTCTTTGTAAGGGGCAGGTCATGCCTCACAAATCTTATTGATTACTTTGAGGAGGTGTCAAGACAGGTCGACGATGGTCAAGCATTGGATGTGGTGCATGTGACCTTCAGCAAGGTATTTGAGAGGGTTCCCCATTGATGGCTCATTCATAAATTCTGGAAGTATTGGATACAGGGAGATTTGGGTATCTGGATTCAGAATTGGCTGGCTGGTGAAGGCAGACTGCGGTTGTAGATGGAGAGTATTCTGCTTGGAGGACAGTGTTGAGAGGGATCCCACAGGGTTTTGTTCTTGGGCCTCTGCTCTTTGTAGTTTTTATAAATGACTTGGATGATAGGTTATGGGTGGGTTAGTAACTTTGCTGATGACACAATGGTTGGAGGTGCCGTCGAAAGTATAGAGGGCTTCTGTAGGCTGCAGCGCGACATAAATAGGATGCAGAGCTGGGCTGAAAAATGGCAGATGGAGTTCAACCTGGATAAATGCGAAGACATGCATTTTGGACGGTCAAATTCGAATCCTGAATATAATATTAAATACAGGATTCTTGGCAGTGTGGAGGAACAGAGGGACCTGGGTGCGCAAATGCACAGATCCCTCAAAGTTGCCACCCAAGTGGATAGGGTGTCAATAAAGTATATGGTGTTTTGGCTTTCATTAACAGGGGGATTCAGTTTAAGAGCCGTGAAGTTTTGCTGCAGCTCGACAAATCCCTGGTGAGACCACAATTGGAATATTGTGTTCAGTTGTGGTCGCCCTACTATAGGAAAGATACAGAGGCTTTGGAGAGGGTGCAAAGAAGGTTTACCAGGATGCTGCCTGGACTGGAGGGCTTGCTTTATGCTGAAAGGTTGAACGAGCTTTGACCTTTATTTCTGGAGACAAGGAGGAGAGAGGAGAGCTGATCGAGGTGTACAAAATAATGAGAGGAATAGACAGAGTCAATACCCAGAGACTTTTCCCCAGGGCAGGGTTGAAGATATGAGGAGGACGGTAAAAGTGAGACGTCAGAGGTAGGTTCTTTACACAGAGAGTTGTGAATGCATGGAATGTATTGCCAGCTCTGATGGTGGAAGCAGAGCCATTGGGGACATTTAAGCGACTGCTGGGCATGCATGTGGATAGCAGTGAGTTGAGGGGTGACTAGGTTAAATTACTACATTTACATTATGATTAAATCTTGGGACAATATTGTGGCCCAAAGGGCCTGTTCTGTGCCGTACTATTCTATGTTCAATGTTCTATTTAGTATATTTAAAACAGACTCAGATAAGTTTTGATTGACAAGGGGATCAAAGATTACTGAGAGGAAGCAGGAAAATGGAGTTGAAAATCTGTCAGTCATGATCGAATGCCGGCGCAGACTCGAAGGTCCTAATGGCTTCAGTTCTGTTCGTATAGAGTTGTGGCCTTATAATATTTCGGTCTTGGATGGCACTGTGGCTCAGTGTTTTGCACTGCTGCCTCACAGCATCAGGGAACTGGGTTTGATTTCCTCTGGGTGTTCCAGTTTTCTGCCACAATTCAAAGTTATGCAGGTTAGGTGAACTGGCCATGCTGAATTACCGATTGTGTTCAGGGATGTTGATGTTAGGTGCAATAGTCAAGGGTCTATGTACAGTATTAGGATAGAGAATGGGATTGGTTCGCATACTCTTTCGAGAGTCAGTATAAACCTGTTGGGCTGAAGGGCCTGTTTCCCCACTTTAGCGAATCTAAGAAAATGCAGGTTGCTGCAATGTTCCAATGAAGCACAACCCAAGCTCGAGTAACACCTCACTTTACACTGTAGGAGTTCATATTCAATTCCATAAATTCACAGCCTGAACCGATTATGGCTGCTCTCCATTTTCCGTCCACTATCCCTCCTGGGCTCCCTAAGTTCGTGTCTTGTTTATGTTCCATTCAACAGAGAAAAACAACTTCTAATATTTACACATTAGTTTACACCCATTATATACCTGTGTCTCTTTCACCACAATTTAAAGCCCATTTGTCTTTCACGCTGGGCTTCCAAACATTCGTTCCCACCTCTTCCAAGATACAAAAACACTCACTTTCCAATCCTTTACACTTCTGGAGAAGATTTTCACTGGACATGAATCATGAACATTGTTTCTCTATCTCTGCAGATGTTGCCAGACCCACTGAATTCCTTAAAAAATGAAAAGTTACAGAATACATTTTCAATATAGCTTACTGGATGCTTTGAGGAACAGTCACAGAACCCGAAAGATTAACTCTGCTTTCACTGCACAGATGCTGTCAGACTTGTCAGTGTCTTCCGCAATTTCTGTTTTTGAATAAGTTTCAAACGTGTGTCAAAGCTGCTCACACGCCCTGTCCAAAATGGAGCACCATACACCGGGAAGTGAATTATAACGCAAGGTATACAAATTCATTTGTTCTGAAACTACATAAGGCTGTCATCACCGACAAATACAGAGCTCTTAAACATGGTCATGGAGAGAAACAGAGTGAGACACATTCGCTTTAAACAGAAGAATGTCATTACTGGAGGGGAAAATATTCAGGTGAAAATGTTAAATGCTTTTGAGGAATGCGACAAATTGGAGGCATGGCATCATGACGATACCCTAACATGATGAGAATTTTTTAAAAATGGAAGCGTTCCCACATCAGAAACCGGGATAGGGCACTGTGTACAGGGGAGAAGGGTGACCGGGTCCCCATGCAAATTGAGGACAGGCAGCAGAATTGTGTTGCAGATATTACCGCTCACACTGGGCTTTCATGTGATGCTGCTTATCATAGCAGCTCTTGCAGCAGCAGCAGCAGTAGAATTATATTCAGCCACAATATAATCTCTCAGTCTACCATGACCATGAAGTCTATCTCCGGTTCAGTGATGAGTGTGGGTGAACATGCCACGGTCAGAACTATGTGTATCTAAACCTGATGACAACCCATTCAAGCTACCGCACTTACTGCTTACATTAACAAACAGCAGAGCTAACATCTGATAGAGAAGGCGTCATGACCACAAGACGGTGACCATTTCTTTTAAAACCAGCTATGAATTACTGCTGGCCTGTCTACTCTTACTCTTATCTGTTAGAAAAATCCTTGTTCCTTTTGCTAGAGACGGTTCAATAACTTCCCTCCTTTACCATTTTGTTTACATCATTGAAATACTTACTGTACCTTTCCCTGTGAGGAAAGATGTAAATATGGATGTAAATTATCTGTCTCCTCCCTGTAACCAATTCTTCAGTCACACCCTTCAATTATCCTCAGTATGCTTTCCTGCTTTAATTTCTACCGAAGGTCACACACTCATCTTACACTTTTTTATATGCTCGGAAAAGCTCGTGCTGCTTGTTTTTGTATTTCTTGCCAATTTACTACATCATGTCTTTTCTCCGCTTTTCCTCCCTCTCTAGATTCATACAGTCATATAGCGCACAAACAGGCCCTTTGGTCCAACTTGTCCATGCTGAGCAGGTTTTCCAAACTGAACTAGCCCCATCTGGTTGCATGTCGTCCATATGCCTCTGAACTGTTTCCATTCATATGTTTGCCCTAATGAGTTTTAAATGTTGTAGCTGGACTTGCATCTCCCACTCTTCCTCTGACAGCTCATCCCAGAAACACACATCACCCTCTGTATAAAAACATTGATCCTTCGTCCATTTCAAATCTTCCTTCTTTCACATTAAAGCTATGCTTTCTCTGGTTTAACTCCCCCATTCCGTGGAAAAGACCTTGGCTGGTCACTCTATTCATACCTCTCCTGATTTTATAAACTTCTACAATGTCATCCGACAACCTGCTGCACACTATCTGACACTAACTTCAAGAACGAGCACTTAAAGATAAGCACTGCAAATTTAAAACAGTATTCAAATGACAGGTAAATAACACTCAGCCCAAGCTTCATACTGTGATTTGTTTTTCTCCATGTTACAATACTAAGGCAGCATGAAACTGTTACGAGTACCAGTAAGAGGTCAAACACCTGAATTGCTTTGTCCAAATCGTGTGATGATCTCTACATTGAAAGCGCATCTCTGGCCTGAACCATATAAGAAGGGGAATTCTTGTACCAGACATTCAGCGTCGACCTTTCGCAGAGTGAGCTGAAGGCTGAGTATACTTTTTGAAATTTGGATCAAAGTGTGAATTCAGTGCAAAGAGGGAGAGTTGTTTTCAATAAGGTTTACGCCAAGAAGGAAACTTTCCGGAATGAGATGTGAGTGGGACGTGTAAAACAGCATGATTGAAAAAGCCAAGCGACACTGAGACCAGAGCAAAGTGGTAGCAAAAAACGCAGCTTGATGCTACAGCAGAGTAGGTAGACTTGAGCAAAGAGTTTCAGTTTAAGTGGGTAGGGGCCATAATATGAGAAAATGTACTCTGTAATTTGAGACTAAGATCCTGGCATTAGGAAGGGGAGACGGACAGGGAAGAGGATGGAGCAGAAATGGCAGTGTTTTCTGGGGGGTAAATCAGGAACCACAGCTGAAATTCATGCCTCACATCAACTTATGCTCCCTGAAATAAACATCCAAAATCTGGCCATCAATAGTAACCTTGAGAGCTTTTGTCAACCATGTGTGGTTCACCTGCTTACTGAGTTCTTCTTTCGAACAGAAACAATAATTACTGAGCGGTTTGGGATATCTGCTTGAATGTCTGCTCATGTATACTCACTGACCTTCCTCTGGGCCTATTTTCACATTCCGCTTCAGACCAGATGTGAGGCAGAAATCTTCAAATTAGATGCCTGGTTCTTTTCAATCATTCGGGGGAAGTTCTGCATGTGGTCGAACACATGATCAGCGGAGGCTGACTCTATTATCCAAGTTTCTCCACCTCTGTTATTTCCGTTTGATGATGCTACATTCCTGTGAGTTGCGTCTAACGTGACCTCATTTTCCTTCAAACCAGAAATGCCCGAACTCTGGTGGACAGGGCCTTCAGCTGTCACTGTCCCATCTCCCAGGGTGTTGCCCTCAATCCGTCCCCTCCATCCCAGAACAATGATAGATTCCTCCTTGTCCACACTTCTTCCTGAACTATAATCCACATTCACATAATCATCTTACGCCATTTCCATCTTCTCCAGCAGGACAGCACCATCAAATACATCTTCCCTCCCGCCCACTGTCAGTATTTCGCAGGGGCCATTCCCTCTCTGTCCCCTCCATCACCCCGAACACTTCCCCACTCCCCATGACTCCTTCCCATGCAATTGGAGAAGCTGCAACACTTGCTCATTCACCTCTTCCCTCCTCACTGTCCAAGGCCCCAAACATAACTTCCAGGTGAAGCAGCATTTCACTTGTAACCTTTCAATCTTGTCTTCTATCATGGCTGCTCACAATGGAGTCTCTCTATATTGGCGAGACCAAACATTAGATTGCTTTAAGGAACACTCCCACTCTGTCTGTAGAAATAACCCTGTCATTCTCTTTGATTTTCATCTCAATAACCTACCTTGTACTCATGCTAACCTTTCTGCCTTAGGCTGTTGCAATGTTCCAAGGAAGCACAACCCAAGCTCGAGTAACAACTCACTTTGCACTTTCCTACGTTACATATTTAGCAGTTAATGTACAATTTCACAACTTCAAAGTCTGACTCCATTATATTCTGCAGTTTCCGTACATTCTCCCTCCTGGCCTCCCTCTGACCTTGCGTGGTTGTATCTTCTTTATCGTTCACTCAATCAAGAGAAAACCTTTTGCCCATTCACATTTTAATTATTAGGTTACTTCACATGATCTTCTCGTTCTCCACGACTAAAAGCATGTTTGTCTTTTGCTACACCCTCTTTTACCCGTCAACCCACTCCCCACAAATGTCAAGGGATTATAAAGCTCATTTTCCAATCCTTTTCAGTTCTGAAGAAGTGTCGTACTGAACTTGAAACGCCATCTCTGTTTCTCTGTCTCTGCAGATGATACCAGACCTGTTGAGTTTCTCGAGAAATGAATAGGCTCAGAACAAATTTTCAATTAAACAAATAATTATGGATACTGGAAATAAAAATGCAAAAATTGCTGGAGAAAATTGGAGCTTTGTAGAAGGTTCACTGATCCTGAAAGATTAACTCTGCTTTCACTGCACGAGATTCTGCCAGATCTGCTGAGTTTCGTCAGCAATGTCTGTTTTTGAACAAGTTCCACAGATGGGTGTTAAAGTTACTTAAACGCCTTGCCTAACACGGAACGCTGTGCATGGGAAGTGACTGATAATGCAAGGTGCACAAATTTCTTGATCTGAAACTGCATAAGGCTGGCATCTCTGACACTGCAGAGCTCTTAATCATAGTCAGGGAGAGAAACAGAGGGGAACACATTCACAACAAACACAAAAGATGGCATTGGGGGAATGGAAAAGATTCAGATGCGTATGTGAAGGGGTTTGAGTAAGGTAACAAATTGGAGGCGTGTCACCAGGGAGAGTAGAATGAGAATAGGAAAATGGAAGTGTTACTACATCAGAAACCAGTTTAAGACATTGAGTACATGGCTGATGGATGAATGGGTCTTGGTGTGAACTGAGGGATAGTCAGTAGAATTGAATGGAACATATTGGAGCTCAAAGTGCACATTCATGTGGTGCGGTAGAATCACAGCAGCAGCAGAATTGTATTCAACTACAATCCGTAACATTTTCCCCAGGATAAACCCTCAGCCTACCATTACCATCAAGCTGATACACGGTTCAGCGATGAGTGCGGGTGAACATGATAGGGTCGGAACCATGTGTACCTAAACCTGATGACCATCCGTAAAAGCTACCGCACTTGACTGGTTACATTCGAAACAGCAGGACTAACATCTGATACAGAGGGTGAAATGATCCCAAGACGAACAGATCAGACCGAAGTTGTGCAGTGCTGTCACATCCAGACATAAATGTCGATGGACTATTAAACAACTCACTGGGGGAGAGGACTCCATAAATATCGCCATCCTACATCACGAGACAGCCCTGTACATCAGTGCAAAAGACATGGTTGTATTATCTGCACCTTCCTCAGCCAGAAGTATTGAGTTGACGATTCACCTCACCCTCGCCATGCTGCCCACAGAATCACAGATGCCAGTCTTTAATCGATCTGATTTGCTGTATGTGACATGAAAAATCAGCTGAACACAGGAGATACGACAAATGCAATGGGCCGTGACACCATTCCTGCAATGGGACTGAACACTTGTGCTGCAACACAAGCCGTGTCCCTGGGGAAGCTGTTTCATTCCAGCTCCAACTCTGACATCACCCTGGCAATGTGGAAATTTACTCAGCCATGTCCAATCCCATAACAAGGGAGTAACTACAGTCTAACTATTTACTACGCCCTGAGTCCCGTCGCGATAGTCACATTGGTTGGAGTTCTTTATGACAGAGCTTTCAAGCAGCACAGAAATAACCTGCTCAGTGTGGTTTCAGATAGGTCCCCATGTGGAGATGGTGCGGTTGTGGAAAAGTCACTGGATTACTAATCCAGACCAGGCTCATGCTGTGGCAGCTGGTGGACGTTATAATTAATAAATATCGAGATGTAAAACCTGGAGTCATTAACAGCCAATGTCGATTGTAAACACCAATTTCCTTCCTCAATGTACTTTCAGGAAGTGAATTTCCCGTGCTTTCATGGTCTGGCCTAAACATGACTCCAGACACGCAGACATGTGAAACCCTCTTCAATGGTCTCGGAAACGGACAAGCAAAACACTCTATTGTATCAAACTGTTCCGGGGTCTTAAAGGATAAAACTTTACAGATCACCCGGCACCAGCCTCAGTATTGGAACGGGAAATAATACCGTGTTGACTCTGCAGAGATTTCCTTCCTAACATCTGAGAGTTGGTGGCAGGATTTACAGAGCTTTCCCACAGACTGCACAGAAACATAGGGAAAGGAGTAGGTCATTCAACACACTGAGCATCCTCCATTCTGTATCATGGTGAAAATCTCCTCAATTTAGTTTTCCCCACACAGTGTTCATAACCTTTAGTATGTTTAAACATCGGAACATATAAAATCGGACCTATTGTAATTGCTTTGGTCCATCAATTTTGATCCTCCATTCAATATACAGGCAGTAATCCAGTGTGTTTATTAAATGCAATTTCGCTGCAACACAATTAGTGAATTGTGCCCCTTCTTTTATAAAGCGAGCTCCCGTTCACTGTTATGGGAGACCGTCTCTGGCACCAGCTAAACAGCAAATCCCAGCCTCAGGATCCCTCTGTCTGCCAAATGCACCCTCAGTGTATTCAGCTAAAGCAGGAATATAATCCGCTCTGCAAGCCTTGCAACTGAGTCTGAATATGGGATTTGTAGTCTACATTTAGAAGGAAATTAATTTCAAACCGGGAGGGGAATATCTTGGAGAGAACTGGAATTCTGCATCGGCATCACGTGGTCAGTCAGTTCGCCCGCTTTCTGAAGAAGATCTTGGTGAAAGGTGCAGGGCTGTAGTCAGTGACTGTAGTGTTAAAGTCTGACATTTACTGTTCTAATTCATTACAATATACGGTTTAAAGATTTATGCAGCTTTGGTTTGGATGGAATGGATGAGGGTTGCTGAGGGATAGACTATAAATTTTTTAATCTTTTTAATCTGTCTTCCCTGTGTGTGGGAGTATTGTCGGTACAATGCACTGTTGTATAAGATTCACCCTGTTTATAAAAGGGGGCAGGAATAAAATAACAGACGGGCTGCATAAAATGTTTGGTGGAGAAGTTTCCAGATCCCTTTGTCTAATGCTGCTCCAAGTTTGGAATTCCCTGTTATCAAGTCCTTTCTTAACCTTGTGACATCATTCAGAGCATCCAAACTGCTGCTCAGGAACAGGGAGAAACTGCTCGATTCTGGGACACAGGGACAGGAGACAATCTTATAACTGTTCCAGATTGGGACACAGGAACTGGAGGTAGTCACTCAACTGCTCGATACTGAGACACAGAAACAGGAGGCAGTCACTCAACTGCTCGAGACTGGGATACAGAGAAATCTGGAAGCTAGTGAGGCCCCAGATTTGAACAGGAGGGGGTGACTCACTACCGACCAGTCTTAGACACTGGGAGAAAAGGGACATTGGCTTGTTACTAACAGAAATATCTGAATAAGTTGTGTGATCAAGCCAATTCAATCCTGCTCCAACATTCTTCAAAACCATGGCTGATCTGATTGTGATTCTCTCATTCCATTTTACAGAGATTCCCCTCTCTGCAGTCTCTGCTCCATTTGTTGGTCATATTGCAGATCCAGATACTGTAAAAACAGTCACCATGTTTCATCCAGAATTGGGTCACCAAAGTCTCTGGTCTTCCTGAATTTCAACAGCAGTTTAAAACACAGCCTCCAGGAAACCATCCCCAGCACTTCCACGAGCGTACAAAAACTAGAGTTAAGTCAAATGTCAGTGAAATGCAAGTGAGAAGCCTGGTCTAAATCACGAACAGTTGTGGGTATTCCTCATGTTACTGAGCACATGAGAAGCAGAGAATGATTAACGCAGGCATTCAATGGATAGGCACAAAGCAAGTTACCACGATGTGCCTCAAAACTGCTAAAACCCCACTCTCCAACATGGAGTACAGGGCAGGACACTGGGACACACAGAGAGACAACACATGCACACAGACACACACGGACACACAGACACATTAGCATCTTTTGGATATAACTAGATAAGTTATGCTTAATGATGGGATCAAGGCTTGTTGTGAGACGGCAGGAGAATTGGCTTGAAAAGCATGTCAGCCATGATCAGTAGCTCAGTAGACTGGATGGGCCAAATGGCCTTTTATTCTGCTGTATTTTGTTTATGGTCAATGGTACATGCATTTGTCTGCGTTTGTGCGCATACTTGTATGTGCATGTGTCTGTATGTGTGCCCGTGTTTTTGTGTCTGTGATTTTGGGTGTTTGAATGTGTCTGTGTGTACATGTCTGTGTGTGTGTGTGTGTCTGAGTGTGCTTGTCTGTGTATGTATGTGTGTGTGTGTCCGTGTATGTTTGTGCTCCTCTGTATTTTCAGAAATGGAAATGTCAATGTACATTTTTTAAAAATTTGTATTCTGTTTGACATTCCCCTTTCCATCATAGTTTGAGGAACTTTGTTTTCGTCATGAATTTGTTGTTTTAACAAATGAAGGAACTCAACCTGACCTCTTCTGAGGATGACCCTGACCCAATGTAAGATCTATAACGTTGGCCATATCATCAACCTAGTTAAACCAATAATTTGCTGTGACCAATGGAGCAGTGGCAGTAGAAAATAAAACAGTTACCCAACAACCCAAGGAACTCTGGACCAGTGAGCCTGACATCAGTGGTGGGTGAGTTGTTGGAGGGGACTGTGAGGGATAGCCAATTGCATGCATTTTCAAAGGCAAGGATTGATTGGGGATAGTCACCATGGCTTTTTGCATGAGAAATCGCGTTGTACGAATTTGACTGAGTTTTTTAAAGAGGTGACAAAGCAGATTGATGAAGACAGTGTTGTAGATATTTTCCATACAGATTGGAACAAGTTGTTCGACAAGATTCTGCATATTAGGCAAGTTAGTAAGGTTAGGTCACATGGGAACCAGCGCCACCAAGCCAATTGAATACAAAATTAGATTGAAGGGAGGAGACAGAGGTTGGTCGAGGATTGCTTTTCAGACTGGAGGCCTGTTTTAAGGTACGAGGGGAAATAATTTAGAGGGAACTTAGATACAATGTTTTCATACAGAGGGAGGTATCCATATGGAATTATCTCCCAGAGGAAGTGGTGGAGTCTGGCATCTTGATGGGTATCTGAACAAGGAGGTTTAGATGAATATGAGCCAAATAGTCTCAAATCAGACTCGATCATAATGGGATGTCTGGTCAGCACTTACACATTTACATGCTTTATGACTCTATAAGAAGGATGAGCAGGAATTCTAAACAGGCATTTCAAGTAGGAATTCTCTTCCCCACATGTTTGACATGACTCTTTGTTTATATTTATTCAATGCTGAGTTAGTTAAATATTGGACAGATAAGTGATTCTTGGATAATAGCACACACACAGGAAAGTGGAGCTGAGACCACAACTTGATCAGCCACAATCTTAGTCCCTGGTAGAGAAGGCTCAAAGTGTCTAATAACCCACTCCTGTTCCTCAGTGCCATGATTCTGTGTTCCATTCAGCCCATCAAACCTGCTAGACAGGAGCAATTAGAAGCTACTTACTCCTTTCACAGAAACAGAGGAGACCATTCAGCCCCTCAAAACTGTCAAACCCTGTTTGGTCTGGTTTTAAAAAGTAGTAGGAAAACCCAGGCAGGGCTATGAAAGAGGGTTCTCATCACTCCTAACTGAGCTTCCCCTTTCTGCAACCTGTGCTTCGTTTGTTGGTCAAGTCGTAGACCCAGTTTCACTATGAATACAGCCCTCATTCCTCACCCAGAGATGGTCCAGACAGTCTGGAAGCATTCAATAACAGAGCTTCCAGGAAAATAACAGCCTCTACTTTCCAATAATAGAACGTGAGGAGGCCACAAACAGGGATATGTCATTCAACCACGGGCCACCCACCCCCCTCGCCCCCCCCCCCAACCCACAAGCAGATCTTCTCCCACAATAACATCATAAGGTCTAATATCCTCTTTCGTGTCCAATTCGTGTATGAGCCCTCAACTCTGACTGGTCAAAAAGCACACCCTGTCCTCACACTGTGCCCAATTGATATGAGCAAAAGACGTGAACACAAAGGCTCAGGGAAGAGTGACCGGCCCTGACATCAAGGCATCATTTAACTCAGGACGGTCTCAAGGAGCCTGACCAGGTTGTAATTAATGGGAATGAGTTGTAAACTTCCCTGGTTAGATTGATTTAAAGCATAACGCACAATGATTGTGGTTTGGGTACAAAATCCATGCAGTCCTGGACAAATCTGCAAACGTTCCTCAAGGTAGCTTCCTCAGCACAAACATCTTCAGCTGCTTTATAACTGTCTTGCCCCCACCATAAGATTAGAAGTGGGGTTGCTCACAGAAGATCACACAATATTCAGGAAAAAAATGTCCCCCTTCAGCTCCTGAACTAGTCTGTGTCCATGTGCAGCAGGACCTGGACAACATTCAGGCGTGTGCTGTTGGAAGTATCTGTAACATTCATGCAACAGTGCTGCTGGACACGGCACATTTCCACAGATAAAATGAGGAGATTATTCAGCTCCTCACGCTGGCTTCACAGGAATATGAGGAATTCTTTCAGCTCAATGAAATTATTGGAGAAGTGTAGAGATAGCCTATCTAGTGCCTCCAACCAATTAGACAGGAAGTGAAGGAGTCACGTGTTATGGGCGACAGCAGAGCTCCTCAAAAATATTTGAAGGCGTTGGCCTCGACTCTATTAATAATTAAGTGTTCTGATACATGTACTTGGCAAAAAGGAAAGATCAGACACAGGTTCTCAGATGCAATTCCCCAATCGAGGAGGGAAAACAAATCAAGTGAAAATTTAGAGAAAGTTGCAGCCAGGAGACTTCCACTGAAGCTTCCAACTCTGTGGAGACCTCAATAGCTTCTGCTGTTACTGAGAAACCAAAACACTTCCTGTAATGTGGCTGCCTGAAATGCACACAGTATTCTATCTATGGCCTAACCAATGGCACGTTTAACTCATATTTTGTCACCTCGATGAATAAACACTATGCCTATCGTCCCGTGTGATTTCTTAATTGGATATTATACTGTCCAGTCACGTTCACGAATGTGTGGAGAAACACCCTCTGACGTCCCTAGTGTTCCGCTATTCATTGAAGTCTTCCCTGTCTGGTTACTTCTTACAAAGTGCAGCACCTCATATTTATCAGGGTTCCATTCCATCTGCCACTGATCTGCCCATCTGACCATTCCACCTGTATTTTCCTTTAACATAAGGCCTTCCTCCTCACTTCCAACCACCTGGCCAATCTTTGTGTCAAACACAAAATTACTTATTACGCTTAGCCCCCACCCCCCACCACCCCCTCCACATTCACATTTACATCATTTATGAATACCACAAATAATTCGATACCCTGCACTGCTCGCTGTGGTACACCACCAGACACTGGTCTATCTCTACCACCTTTCCAGTAACTTGGGACCACATAGCTGTTCTCCAGTCCTCTAGCATCTCCCTTGTGTGGTCAGATTCGACTAAAACATTTAGGTCAGGGCATCTCCTCTCCTGTCTCCAACAGCATCCTGCGATACAACTCATCTGGGCTTTACATTATCCAAAATCATCAAACACAACTTGCATCTGATATCAAACTGTTCGAGAGTTTCCCAGTCCATCTTCTTGAATTCTGTACCTGCATCTTCCTTCTCCCAACTAAAACAGATGTGAAGCTCTCGTGTTACAGTCTATCAATGATCCCCAGTTTCACATAATGATTATCCCCTTGGTTTCGAAATGGAACCGAATTTTACCCTGTTTATTCAGCAATGGAAGATATCTGAACCATGCTGGAATTGATCACAGCCAAGCTGCAGAAGCATGACCAGGAGATCCAGCATCTCGGGCCACATGTCGTGGAGGTGGAAGAGTGGAATGCGCCTTAGGAAACTATGGCGGAATCCACAGTTGTTCGGGTCCAAGCCCTAGAATGGTAGGTCCAGGCCTTAGTAGAGAAGGTCGAGGACCTCGAAAATTGGAGCTGTCAGAAGAACATCAGCTTGGTCAGGCTACCGGAACGGAAAAAAGAATGCCAGCTCGTCAGCTGCTTGGAACAATGGCTCACACAATTTTTGAAACTGGAAGTCAGGGCAGACTGGGTGCGGGTCGAGCGGGCCCACCGGGTCGCAGTGTGCAGGCCCAGATCGGACCAGTATCCCTGTCCGGTCTTTGTGCAACTCCAGCACGATAGAGAACAACAGGTGCTGGAAGCTTCTTGAGCCTTGGGGCACGTTGTATAATTAAGGGGAGAATTTAACTGACGTATGGACCCCGAGGTGGATAGGATGTCGAGGGGTATGGGAGGTTTTTCTTCGCCACCCAGGCAGCTGGTGGACCTGACAGGTAGCTGGGTTGGTGAATGTGTGAGATGTCTTCACCCTGAAGATGGGGACTTCACCTTTTTTTCTAACCCACATAAATGATTTACTAGGATTGACATGTTGTTTGCCCATTGGTCATTTCAAATTCGATGCTGTTCTTTAGAATTGGGAACGATTTCTGATCATGTGGCAGTGTACATGGAGGTCAAGGATGGTGGTGATGGGACAGGCTCACGGCACTGGCACGGGGATCCTTTCCTCCTGAAGGATAGCAAATTCATTGAGTATTTTTTGGGGGAATTTAATTTGTTTTGGAACATGAACTTGTGCATGACC
Organism: Chiloscyllium punctatum; assembly: GCF_047496795.1. Taxonomy (NCBI): domain Eukaryota; kingdom Metazoa; phylum Chordata; class Chondrichthyes; order Orectolobiformes; family Hemiscylliidae; genus Chiloscyllium; species Chiloscyllium punctatum. The sequence continues at coordinate 78,303,367 of NC_092752.1, read as the reverse complement.
AGTAATCCGACGGTGCTCTGGGAGACTGCCAAAGCCTATACAAGGGATTTGATTGTTTCTTACTTGGTGACTCAGAAGCGGCAGGAGGGAGAACAGTTGCGTATGCTTGAGGCTCGGCTGAATAGAGCTGACAAACCACATTTTGTCAGACCATCTATAACTGAATTGCAGCCCTCCGGACTGCTCTGAATGCTGCACTCGCCCAGAGAGCAAAGAGAGAGATTTCCTTTGTGAAACAGAAGGTACTCGAGCATTGTGATAACCAGATAGATATGAGGCGTACTTGGCCAGAAAGAAGATTGCTGTTATTATTACCGGTAATCCCAAAAAGATTAATGCAGCATTCAGGAAGCTCTACTCTGGGTTGTTCCAGTCAGTGGGCTGGGAGGACAGATTGGCGACGATGGAGTCCTTTATTAAGACCTTGGACCTCCCAGGTGTAATTTTAGAGCAGGCGTCTCTTTAGAATGCCCCTCTCAAAATCAGAGAGATACAGGAGACAATGAGGCAGTTCCAGAGTGGTAAGGCACCGGCCCAGATGGACTTTCAGACTGAGATTTAGAAGGAGTTCATAGACATACTGGCTGGGCCAGTGTTGGATATGTACAATTATTCGTACAGTCAGGTCTGCTTCCCATCCTCTGTGAGAGAAGGAAATATTCATCTTATTGTCAAGAGAGGGAAAGTCACAGAGGATTGCACTTTGTATGTGCCTATTCATTATTAAACGTGGACTTCAACATTTTGAAGGTCCATTGTGAAAGAGGACCATTTTTATTAGGGGCCGTATGTCCTCTGATAATATTAGAAGAGTGAAATATGGTTCCAGTCTGCCAGCAAGGTTCGATTCCAGGTTCGGTAGTCTCCCTGGATGCAGAGAAAGCATTTGACCGGATGGAGTCGATGTGCATCTTTTATGTCCTTGAATGATTTGGTCTTGGAGTGGTCTTCGCCAGGTGCGTGGCAGTGTTATATAGTGACCCGAAAGCAGTGGATTTCCCTAATGGTATAAGGTCTGACAATGTTAGTATTGACAGTGGCAGCCAGCAAGGTGCGCCCTTTCACTGTTATCATTTACATTAATGATTGAGCCGTTGGCACCCAGGTGGACGCCAATATCACTCGCATGGACGTCGGACCAGGAAGGAATAAGATCAGATGGCGTTCCTCTCTTTCTAACTAACCAAATGATATCTGTGTCCTGTTTAATACGAATGATTAATATATTTGGATCTTTCTCAGGGTATGAAATCAATTTTATGAAATCGGAGGCCATCCCTGTTGGGGGTCTTATTGCAGTACCCGACCTTGGGGGGGAATCTGATTTCCGTCCAGATGGTCACAAGGAGGTTTAGGTATTTTTATCATCCGAGCCTTCGATTAATTATATAAAGCTAACTTCATGCAGTTGCTAGAGAATATAAGACAGAATCATCCAATATTCTGTTTGCGTTAGCTCTGGTTAAAATGAATGTCCTTCCTTGTTTATGATACCCCATGCCAATTCTCCCTTTGACGCTGCCTAGGCAGGCGCTAAGGAGGATTATCAGTTGGCTTTGATCTGTCATCTGGCTTCCCAGATGGCCTCCTATTAACCTGGACAAATTGCAGCTTCCACAGTGAATGGGGACATGTAGATTTTCCATAGTTTAAGAAATACCAACCAAGTTCCTTGCTTTCTGATGTGGCTGATTGGACTTGTCAGGACCCATGGTTAATTTGGCTGGACATCCAGGCCTTCAAGGCAAATTGTCCACTCATTAATCTGTTGTTAATGGACAAGATGAGGACTGTTATGGAGAATTGCAGAAACCGATTGTCCTTAACACAGTGAAAGCATGGAGAATGATAGGACAAGTTGAGGGCACTTTACAAAGCAAAAACTTCGGCTTTCACTCCCATTGTAGGATTGGTAGGATTCCAGCCTGGATTTATGGATTCTGGCTTTAGGCTCTGGGAGTCCAGATGAGTTTCCTGTTTGGGAGAACTTTTTAACAGGGAGTACATGATGAATTTTGAGCAGCTGAGCCTGCAATATGAGGTATATGGGAGGGACCTCTTTTGTTAATTTCAGCTTCAGGACATGATACAGAAAAAAAAACTATATTAATGCTTCGTCTCTGTAAGTCAGATATGGAGACGAGTGCTTCAGGTTATGGGCACTCTCTCGTTCAGCGTCTTCTGTCATTTATTAGGAGGTAGTGTCTCAAAGGGCATTGACCCTGTTACAACAGCACAGGGAGAGGTTATTCAGACCCGGGAGCCCGATATACAGTTACGGAAGGAGGCCAGTCTGCTCCTCGAGTCGATAACACTGGCCCAGAGTAGGCCATGCAGCGCCAGTATCCTGTTATGCAGCAATAGGATCAGTCTATTCAGCCTCCTCAAGTATGTAACATAGGAACTGGAAGAGGGACTGGTGATTGGTGCACTGGGATACCAGGAGGATATTCAGTCCCATCTGTTGCACGGGGAAGGATGCAACTTATAAGATTTCTTATGGGAAAGGAGAAAGAAGTTTACCTCACGTGTCTCGTGTATGGGAACAGACGGAGGCCAATCATTCCCTCAGTCCTATATCAGGGATGCAGGAGAGACTGTTCAGTATCTCCAGCCTGTGATGGAGGAATATGATAAGGTGTTTTCAGCCCCTCAAACTGTGACACAGCAACAGGAAGGTTGCATAAGCCCTCACGACTCTTACGCATCAATAGGAGGAGGAAAGGCAGACCATCGAGAGTGTGATGTGGAACACCAGAAAGACATCAGCCCACCGACTTTGTGCACAAGGAAGAGAATGAGTCCATTCAGCGACTCCGACCTCTTACAGAGCAATCAGAGCAGGACATTTCACACCATGTGCCAATTACACAGGATTGGAGCAAACAAAGAGATTATCGAGAGGGAAGAATTTAGAATGATCACCTTCACGATGGAATATAGAGTAGTGAGAATACTGTTCAAATTTAAGAACTATTGGTAAAGTCCATTATTCAGGAATTAATGACAAGAAATTTGCAAAGTCAAACCACAATCCATCAGAATCAGCATGATTTCGATTATGGGGATCCGAGAGATGAAATATTTGGACTTCCATAAGGCTCTGCACAAATGATTAATCTGCAGAATAAGATCGTTTAGGATTAAAAGTAAGTTATCAGCTTGGTACAGGCTTAGTGAAGCTACAAAATGCTGTGAGATGGAAAAATATGGGTAATTTTCTGTTGGCAAAATTCAACGTTTAGAAAACCATATGTCTTGGTCCCCATGCCCCAACTATTTACAAACTATAGTCTTAAGTAGTTGAGAGGATAGAACATGTTATAACCAATTAACAGATGACACTAACTCAGGTGTGAAATTGCAATGAAGACGTAAGAAGTTAGAAAATGTATATGGATAGGTTGGGGCAACTTTTGACAGAAGAAATTGAACAACGAAATGTATGAGTGTATCCGTTTGGATCAGTGTAGCAGAAAGGCAAATTATTATCCAAATGGAGAGAGACTTCAGAATGATTAGGTGCAGAGGGATCTGACTGTCCGCGTCCATACTACAGAACACTCCGATGTAGGTACAGCAGATAATAAGAATGGCAAGTGCAACTTTGGCATTTATTTCTAAAAAAGTGGATTATAAAGGGAGGGAGGTGTGAGATTGCAACTGAGTACTGTGTGCAGTCTTGGTGTCCTGACTGTAGGAGGGATGTATTTGCCATGGAGACAGTTCAGAAGTGGTTTACTCGATTGACTCCAGAGATGTGGAGTTTGTCCTCTGAAGAGAGATTGAGCAGTTCAGGCCAATACTGCCTGGAGTATAGAAAAATGAGAGGAGATGTCAGAGGTCTGAACGATGTTAAAGGTGATTTACAATGAAGATGTGAATTTGATATTTCCACATGTGGGACAATCTCGAATGATCCTAAAACCATAGTTTTAGGATGAGGTGGGGGAGAAATGAAACAGGGGTGAGGAGAACCTACTTCTGTCACAGGGTTGGGAATCAGTGGAATTCACTTCCCCAGAGTGCAGTAGGTGCTGGGATATTGAGTAACTGAAGGAATATGGAGATCGGACAAGAACGTGGAACTGAGGCCACAATGACATCAGCTATGATTGCATTCAATGTCGGAAGAGGCCTGAGGGGCTGAATTGCCGAACTGATGCTCCTCGTTCTTATTCAGCGCTTCGAATGTCCTACACATAAATGGGGGAGGACTGGTTATCAGTCAGGAAGCAGGCACTCTGGAAAAATCAACCTTCGTCAGTTTGAGAGAACGTCACCAGTGGAGGCACACAGTGACCAGTGCTGAGTCCACAGCTCTTTACAATCTGAAACAATGATCAAGTGGAGTGGAACAAATGTACTGTATCTATGTATGCCGATTAAACTAAGATAAACAGGAAACTAAATTATCAAGAGAAGATGGAGAGTCTGTAATTGGATATGGACAGGTGAAGTCAATGGATAAAAGTTTAGCAAATGGGATTAAAGATAATATATAATCTGTCATTTTCTTTAGGAAGAATGGTTGGTAGTATGTTACTGAAACGGAAAAATACTACAGGACTTCGTGATGCAGTGTGTACTGGAGGGTTCATTCTTACCCGATCAGACACGGGAAGTGTTGCTCCATCTTCCTGATGTTCCCAGGGACCCCACTGCACTCAACGACCACATATGTATCCTCCGTCTTCAAATGGTGATGTTGATGTTGGCATACTGGGAGATGATGGATCTGTCACCCACTCCTGCCTGGAAAGTTCAGGATCATAGAAGCTGAGGGAAACAGTGACCCTAACAGCCACTTGCAGAACCGTCCTCCCCCTGGTGAGAAGCTGCAGATCGTGTTGAAGGAGGTGACACCGCTCTGTGACCAGCTCCTTGTTCAATCAGTGTCCGCTCATACTCTGCTCCTGAGTTAAATATAACTTGCGAAGCTGTTCCTGGAAAACCCGGTGTGGATTCGGCAGATCCCTTTCCCCAAGGACACTCACTCCGTGTTTTCAGATCTTCCTCTCTGTGCACGCTCTGCTCCATTTTTTGTTCATCTTATAGATGCAGGTAATGTAAATACAGTCCCTATGGTCCATCCAGGGTTGGGTCTCCAAATCCTCAGGTCTCCCTGAATGTCTGAGCAATACCTCTAGCAAACCATCCACTAACTTTACAATAATACGAATCAGTCAGAAGCCCCTCAGCTACAAGTTAGATGCCTGCTCTTTTACAATTATACTCGAGAGGTTTCCTCCTGTTACTGACGGCACAATCATCTGAGAGGGACAAGCAAAGGTGTTCAGTGGACACGTACAGTCCAAGGTTCAAAGGCGTGTCGAAACCTGCCCGAACCCCTGTCCATGGGTCACCACATAGGGCACACTGGGAAGTGTACAATAGCCCAGGACACACATACACACCTGTCCATGGATCACCTCATGGGGCACACCGGGAAGTGAACAATAGCCCAGCACACACACACCTCCCTGTCCATGGATCACCACATGGGGCACACTGGGAAGTGAACAGTAGCCCAGCACACATGCACCTCCCTGTCCATGGAGCACCACATGGGGCACAAAGGGAAGTGAGCAAAAGCCCAGCACACACACACCTCCATGTCCATGGATCACCACATGGGGCACACACTGGGAATTGAACAATAATCCAGCACAATCCCCTGTTCATGGATCACCACATGGGGCACAACGGGAAGTGAAAAGCTGCCCAGCACACACACCCCTCTCCATTGATCACCACATGGGGCACACCAGGAAGTGAACAACAACCCAGCACACATGCACCTCCCTGTCCATGGATCACCATTTGGGACACACCGGGAATTGAACAATAGCTCAGCACACACGCACCCCTGTCCATGGATCACAACATGGGGCACACCGGGAAGTGAACAGCAGCCAAGCACGCACACACCTCCCTGTCCATGGATACGCACATGAGACACACCGGGAAGTGAACAATAGCCCTGCACATACACACCCCGTCCAGGGATCACAACATGGGGCACACCGGGAAGTGAACACCAGCCAAAGTCACACACCCCTGTTCATGGTGCACTGCATGTGGCACACCGGGAATTGAACACTAGGCCAGCACACACAACTCCCTGTCCATGGATCACCACATGGGGGACAACGGGAAGTGAACAACAGCCCAGTACATACACACCCCGTCCATGGATCGCAACATGGGGCACACCGGGAAGTGAACAAATGCCCAGCACACACACACCCCTGTCCATGGATCACCACAAGGGCACACCGGGTAGTGAACAATACCGAGGACACACACACACCCCTGTCAATAGATAACCACATGGGACACACCGGGAAGTGAACAATACCCCAGCACACTCACAGCCCTGTCTATGGTTCACCACATGGACACATCGGGAAGTGAACAATCACCCAGCACAGTCGTACCCCTGTCCATGGATCACCACATGGGGCACACCGGGAAGTGAACAATAGCCCAGCACACACACAACTCACTGTCCATGGATCACCACATGGGGGACAATGGGAAGTGAACAATAGCCCAGCACACACACACCTCCCTATCCATGGATCACCACATGGGGCACACCGGGAAGTTAACAATCGCCCACCAAACAACTCCCTGTCAATGGATCACCACATGGGACATACCGGGAAGTGAACAATAGACCAGCACACACACACCTCCCGATCCATGGATCACCACATGGGGCATAACGGGAAGTGAACAATAGCCCAGCACACACACACGCCTCCCTGTCCATGGATCACAACATGGGACACACCGGGAAGTGAACAATAGCCCTGCACACACACACATCGCTGTCCATAGATCACCGCATGGGACACACCGGGAAGTAAACAATAGCCCAGCAGATACACACCCCTTCCATGGATCACAAAATGGGGCACAGCGGGAAGTGAACAATAGCCCAGCACACACACATCCCTGTCCATAGATCACCACATAAGGCACACCGGGAAGTGAACAATAGCCCAGCACACACACACCTCCCTGTCCATGGATCACCGCATGGGGCACACCGGGAAGTGAACAATAGCCGAGCACACACACATACATATCCCTGTCCATAGATCACCACATGGGACACACCGGGAAGTGAACAATAGCCCAGTACATATACACCCCGTCCATGGATCACAACATGGGGCACACCGGGAAGTGAACAAATGCCCAGGACACACACACCCCTGTCCATGGATCACCACATGGGCACACCGGGTAATGAACAATAGCCGAGGACACACACACACCCCTGTCAATAGATAACCACATGGGACACACCGGGAAGTGAACAATACCGCAGCACACTCACCGCCCTGTCTATGGTTCACCACATGGGGCACATCGGGAAGTGAACAATCACCCAACACAGTCGCACCCCTGTCCATGGATCACCATATGGGGCACACCAGGAAGTGAATAATCGCCCAGCACACACACAACTCTCTATCCATAGATCATCACATGGGGCACACCAGGAAGTGAACAATAGCCCAGGACACACACACACACCCTTGTCCATGGATCACCACATGGGCACACCGGGAAGTGAACAACAGCCCAGCACACACACACCTCCCTGTCCATGGATCACCACATGGATCACATCGGGAAGTGAACAATAACCCAGCACAGCCGTACCCCTGTCCATAGATCACAACATGGGACACACCGGGAAGTGAGCAATAGCCCAGCACACACACACCTCCCTGTCCATGGATCACCACATGAGGCACACCGGGAAGTGAACAATAGACCAGCACACATGCACATCCCTGTCCATGGATCACCTATGGGACACACCGGGAAGTTAACAATCGCCCACCAAGCAACTCCCTGTCCATGGATCACCACATGGGGCACACCAGGATGTGAACAATACGCCAGCACACACACACCTCCCTGTCCATGAATCACCACATGGGGCACACCGGGAAGTTAACAATCGCCCACCAAACAACACCCTGTCAATGGATCACCACATGGGACATACCGGGAAGTGAACAATAGCCCAGCACACACACACCTCCCTATCCATGGATCACCACATGGGGCACACCGGGAAGTGAACAATAGCCCAGCACACACACACCTCCCGATCCATGGATCACCACATGGGGCACACCGGGAAGTGAACAATAGTCCAGCACACACACACACCTCCCTGTCCATGGATCACAACATGGGACACACCGGGAAGTGAACAATAGCCCTGCACACACACACATCCCTGTCCATAGATCACCACATGGGACCCACCGGGAAGTGAACAATAGCCCAGCAGATACACACCCAGTCCATGGATCACAACATGGGCACACCGGGAACTGAACAATAGCCCAGGACACACACACACACCTGTCAATAGATAACCACATGGGACACACAGGGAAGTGAACAATACCCCAGCACACTCACCCCCCTGTCCATGGATCACCACATGGATCACATCGGGAAGTGAACAATAACCCAGCACAGTCGCACCCCTGTCCATGGATCACCACATGGGACACATCGGGAAATGAACAATAGCCCAGCACACATGCACCTCCCTGTCCATGGATCACCACATGAGGCACACCAGGAAGTAAACAATAGACCAGCACACACACACCACCCTGTCCATGGAACACCACATGGTTCACAACGGGAAGCGAGCTATAGCCCAGCAAACAACTCCCTGTCCATGGATCACCACATGGGGCACACCAGGAAGTGAGCAATAGCCCAGCACACAACTCCCTGTCCAGGGATCACCACATGAGGCACACCGGGAAGTGAACAATAGACCAGCACACATGCACATCCCTGTCCATGGATCACCTATTTGACAGACCGGGAAGTTAACAATCGCCCACCAAGCAACTCCCTGTCCATGGATCACCACATGGGGCACACCAGGATGTGAACAATACGCCAGCACACACACACCTCCCTGTCCATGAATCACCACATGGGGCACACCGGGAAGTTAACAATCGCACACCAAACAACTCCCTGTCAATGGATCACCACATGGGACATACAGGGTAGTGAACAATAGACCAGCACACACACACCTCCCTATCCATGGATCACCACATGGGGCACACCGGGAAGTGAACAATAGCCCAGCACACACACACTCCTCCCTGTCCATGAATCACAACATGGGACACACCGGGAAGTGAGCAATAGCCCAGCACACACACTCCTCCCGGTCCATGGATCACCACATGGGGCACACCGGGAAGTGAACAATAGCCCAGCACACACACACACCTCCCTGTCCATGGATCACAACATGGGACACACCGGGAAGTGAACAATAGCCCTGCACACACACACAGCCCTGTCCATAGATCACCACATGGGACACACCGGGAAGTGAACAATAGCCCAGCAGATACACACCCCGTCCATGGATCACAACATGGGGCACACCGGGAAGTGAACAATAGCCCAGCACACACACAACTCCCTATCCATGGATCACCACATGGGGCACACCGAGAAGTGAACAATAACACAGCACAGACACCCCTGTCTATAGACCAACACAAGTGGCACACCGGGAAGTGAACAACAGCCCAGGACACACACACCCCTGTCCATGGATCACCACAAGGGCACACCGGTAAGTGAACAATAGCCGAGGACACACACACACCCCTGTCAATAGATTACCACATGGGACACACAGGGAAGTGAACAATACTCCAGCACACTCACCCCCCTGTCCATGGATCACCACATGGATCACATCGGGAAGTGAACAATAACCCAGCACAGTCGCACCCCTGTCCATGGATCACCATATGGGGCACACCGGGATTGAACAATAGCCCAGCACACACACACCTCCCTGTCCATGGATCACCACATGGGGCACACCGGGAGGATAACAATCGCCCACCAAACAACTTCCTGTCAATGGATCACCACATGGGGCACACCGGGAAGTGAACCATAGCCCAGCACACACACACATCCCTGTCCATAGACCACCACATGGGACATACCGGGAAGTGAACAATGGACCAGCACACACACACCTCCCTATCCATGGATCACCACATGGGGCACACCAGGAAGTGAACAAAACTCCAGGACACACACAACACTGTCCATGGATCACCACATTGGGCACACCGGGAAGTGAACAGCAGCCCAGCACACACACAGCCCTGTCCATGGATACGCACATGAGACACACCGGGAAGTGAACAATAGCGCAGCACGCACACACCACTGTCCATGGATCACCATATGGGACACACCGAGAAGTGAATACTAGCCAAATACATACACTCCCCGTCCATGGATCACAACATGGGGCACACCGGGAAGTGAACAATAGCCCAGCACACACACACATCCCTGTCCATAGATCACCACATGAGGCACACCGGGAAGTGAACAATAGCCTAGCACACACACATACATATCCCTGTCCATAGATCACCACATGGGACACACCGGGAAGTGAACAATAGCCCAATACATACACACCCCGTCCATGGATCACAACATGGTGCACATCGGGTAGTGAACAATAGCCCAGCACACACACACCACCCTGTACATGGACCACCACATGGTACACACCGGGAAGTGAGCTATAGCCCAGCAAACAACTGCCTGTCCATGGATCACCACATGGGGCACAACGGGAAGTGAACAATAGACCAGCACACACACGCGTCCCTGTCCATGGATCACCTCATGGGGCACACCAGGAAGTGAGCAATAGCCCAGTACACACACACGTCCCTGTCCATGGATCACCACATGGGTCACACCGGGAAGTGAACAATAGCCCAGCACACAACTTCCTGTCCATGGATGACCATATGGGGCACATCAGAAAGTGAACAATAACCCAGCACACACACACCCCTTTCCATGGATCACCACATGGGGCACACCGGGAAGTGAACAATAGCCCAGCACACACACACATCCCTGTCCATGGATCACCACATGGGGCACACTGGGAAGTGAACAAAAGCCCAGAACACAGACAACAGTGTTCATGGATCACCACATGGGTCAAACCGGGAAGTGAGCAATAGCCCGGGACACACACACACCCCTGTCAATAGATAACCACATGGGACACACTGGGAAGTGAACAATAGCCCAGCACACACACACCACTGTCCATGGAACACAACATGGGGCACACCGAGAGGTGAACACCAGCCAAACACACACACCCCTATTCATGGTGAACTGCATGTGGCACACCGGGAATTGAACACTAGGCCAGCACACACAACTCCCTATACATGGATCACCACATGGGGCACACCGAGAAGTGAACAATAACACAGCACAGACACCCCTGTCTATAGATCAGCACAAGTGGCACACCGGGAAGTGATCAATAGCCCAGGACACACACACCCCTGTCCATGGATCACCACAAGGGCACACCGGTAAGTGAACAATAGCCGAGGACACACACACACCCCTGTCAATAGATAACCACATGGGACACACAGGGAAGTGAACAATACCCCAGCACACTCACCCCCCGTCCATGGATCAGCATATATGGCACACCGGGAAGTGAACAATAGCCCAGCACACACACACCACCCTGTCCATGGAACACCACATGGTTCACAACGGGAAGCGAGGTATAGCCCAGCAAACAACTCCCTGTCCATGGATCACCACATGGGGCACAACGGGAAGTGAACAACAGCCCAGGACACACACGGGTCCTTGTCCATGGATCACCACATGGGCACACCTGGAAGTGAGCAATAGCCCAGCACACAACTCCCTGTCCAGGGATCACCACATGAGGCACACCGGGACGTGAACAATAGACCAGCACACATGCACATCCCTGTCCATGGATCACCTATTTGACAGACCGGGAAGTTAACAATCGCCCACCAAGCAACTCCCTGTCCATGGATCACCACATGGGGCACAGCAGGATGTGAACAATACGCCAGCACACACACACCTCCCTGTCCATGAATCACCACATGGGGCACACCGGGAAGTTAACAATCGCCCACCAAACAACTCCCTGTCAATGGATCACCACATGGGACATACAGGGAAGTGAACAATAGACCAGCACACACACACCTCCCTATCCATGGATCACCACATGGGGCACACCGGGAAGTGAACAATAGCCCAGCACACACACACTCCTCCCTGTCCATGGATCACAACATGGGACACACCGGGAAGTGAGCAATAGCCCAGCACACACACACCTCCCGATCCATGGATCACCACATGGGGCACACCGGGAAGTGAACAATAGCCCAGCACACACACACACCTCCCTGTCCATGGATCACAACATGGGACACACCGGGAAGTGAACAATAGCCGTGCACACACACACATCCCTGTCCATAGATCACCACATGGGACACACCGGGAAGTGAACAATAGCCCAGCACACACACACACCTCCCTGTCCATGGATCACAACATGGGACACACCGGGAAGTGAACAATAGCCGTGCACACACACACATCCCTGTCCATGGATCACAACATGGGGCACACCGGGAAGTGAACAATAGCCCAGCACACACACAACTCCCTATCCATGGATCACCACATGGGGCACACCGAGAAGTGAACAATAACAGAGCACACACACCCCTGTCCATAGATCACCACATGGGCACACCGGGAACTGAACAATAGCCCAGGACACACACACACACCTGTCAATAGATAACCACATGGGACACACCGGGAAGTGAACAATACCCCAGCACACTCACCCCCCTGTCCATGGATCACCACATGGATCACATCGGGAAGTGAACAATAACCCAGCACAGCCGTACCCCTGTCCATAGATCACAACATGGGACACACCGGGAAGTGAGCAATAGCCCAGCACACACAAACCACCCTGTCCATGGATCACCACATGAGGCACACCGGGAAGTGAACAAAAGACCAGCACACATGCACATCCCTGTCCATGGATCACCTATGGGACACACCGGGAAGTTAACAATCGCCCACCAAGCAACTCCCTGTCCATGGATCACCACATGGGGCACACCAGGATGTGAACAATACGCCAGCACACACACACCTCCCTGTCCATGAATCACCACATGGAGCACACCGGGAAGTTAACAATCGCCCACCAAACAACTCACTGTCAATGGATCACCACATGGGACATACCGGGAAGTGAACAACAGACCAGCACACACACACCTCCCTATCCATGGATCACCACATGGGGCACACCGGGAAGTGAACAATAGCCCAGCACACACACACCTCCCGATCCATGGATCACCACATGGGACACACCGGGAAGTGAACAATAGCCCTGCACACACACACATCCCTGTCCATAGATCACCACATGGGACACACCGGGAAGTGAACAATAGCCCAGCAGATACATACCCAGTCCATGGATCACCACATGGGGCACACCAGGAAGTGAGCAATAGCCCAGTACACACACACGTCCCTGTCCATGGATCACCACATTGGGCACACCGGGAAGTGAACAGCAGCCCAGCACACACACAGCCCTGTCCATGGATACGCACATGAGACACACCGGGAAGTGAACAATAGCGCAGCATGCACACACCACCGTCCATGGATCACCATATGGGACACACCGAGAAGTGAACACTAGCCAAATACATACACTCCCGGTCCATGGATCACAACATGGGGCACACCGGGAAGTGAACAATAGCCCAGCACACACACACATCCCTGTCCATAGATCACCACATGAGGCACACCGGGAAGTGAACAATAGCCAACACACACACATACATATCCCTGTCCATAGATCACCACATGGGACACACCGGGAAGTGAACAATAGCCCAGTACATACACACCCCGTCCATGGATCACAACATGGTGCACATCGGGTAGTGAACAATAGCCCAGCACACACACACCACTCTGTACATGGACCACCACCTGGTACGCCCCGGGAAGTGAGCTATAGCCCAGCAAACAACTGCCTGTCCATGGATCATCACATGGGGCACAACGGGAAGTGAACAATAGCCCAGCACACACACGTCCCTGTCCATGGATCACCACATGGGGCACACCAGGAAGTGAGCAATAGCCCAGTACACACACACGTCCCTGTCCATGGATCACCACATGGGGCACACCGTGAAGTGAACAATAGCCCAGCACACAACTTCCTGTCCATGGATGACCACATGGGGCATATCGGAAAGTGAACAATAACCCAGCACACACACACCCCTTTCCATGGATCACCACATGGGGCACACCGGGAAGTGAACAATAGCCCAGCACACACACACATCCCTGTCCATGGATCACCACATGGGGCACACTGGGAAGTGAACAAAAGCCCTGAACACAGACAACAGTGTTCATGGATCACCACATGGGTCAAACCGGGAAGTGAGCAATAGCACGGGACACACACACACCCCTGTCAATAGATAACCACATGGGACACACTGGGAAGTGAACAATAGCCCAGCACACACACACCACTGTCCATGGAACACAACATGGGGCACACCGAGAGGTGAACAGCAGCCAAACACACACACCCCTATTCATGGTGAACTGCATGTGGCACACCGGGAATTGAACACTAGGCCAGAACACACAACTCCCTATACATGGATCACCACATGGGGCACACCGAGAAGTGAACAATAACACAGCACAGACACCCCTGTCTATAGATCAGCACAAGTGGCACACCGGGAAGTGATCAATAGCCCAGGACACACACACCCCTGTCCATGGATCACCACAAGGGCACACCGGTAAGTGAACAATAGCCGAGGACACACACACACCCCTGTCAATAGATTACCACATGGGACACACAGGGAAGTGAACAATACTCCAGCACACTCACCCCTCTGTCCATGGATCACCACATGGATCACATCGGGAAGTGAACAATAACCCAGCACAGTCGCATCCCTGTCCATGGATCACCATATGGGGCACACCGGGAAGTGAACAATAGCCCAGCACACACACACCTCCCTGTCCATGGATCACCACATGGGGCACACCGGGAGGATAACAATCGCCCACCAAACAACTTCCTGTCAATGGATCACCACATGGGGCACACCGGGAAGTGAACCATAGCCCAGCACACGCACACATCCCTGTCCATAGACCACCACATGGGACATACCGGGAAGTGAACAATAGACCAGCACACACACACAGCCCTGTCCATGGATCACCACATGGGGCACACCAGGAAGTGAACAAAACTCCAGGACACACACAACACTGTCCATGGATCACCACATTGGGCACACCGGGAAGTGAACAGCAGCCCAGCACACACACAGCCCTGTCCATGGATACGCACATGAGACACACCGGGAAGTGAACAATAGCGCAGCACGCACACACCACTGTCCATGGATCACCATATGGGACACACCGAGAAGTGAACACTAGCCAAATACATACACTCCCCGTCCATGGATCACAACATGGGGCACACCGGGAAGTGAACAATAGCCCAGCACACACACACATCCCTGTCCATAGATCACCACATGAGGCACACCGGGAAGTGAACAATAGCCTAGCACACACACATACATATCCCTGTCCGTAGATCACCACATGGGACACACCGGGAAGTGAACAATAGCCCAATACATACACACCCCGCCCATGGATCACAACATGGTGCACATCGGGTAGTGAACAATAGCCCAGCGCACACACACCACCCTGTACATGGACCACCACATGGTACACACCAGGAATTGAGCAATAGCCCAGTACACACACACGTCCCTGTCCATGGATCACC
The DNA here is from genome assembly GCF_047496795.1 of Chiloscyllium punctatum. Taxonomy (NCBI): domain Eukaryota; kingdom Metazoa; phylum Chordata; class Chondrichthyes; order Orectolobiformes; family Hemiscylliidae; genus Chiloscyllium; species Chiloscyllium punctatum. The sequence continues at coordinate 78,287,523 of NC_092752.1, read as the reverse complement.
ACATGGGGCACACCGGGAAGTGAACAATAGCCCAGCACACAACTTCCTGTCCATGGATGACCACATGGGGCACAACGGAAAGTGAACAATAACCCGGCACACACACACCCCTTTCCATGGATCACCACATGGGGCACACCGGGAAGTGAACAATAGCCCAGCACACACACACATCCCTGTCCATGGATCACCACATGGGGCACACTGGGAAGTGAACAAAAGCCCTGAACACAGACAACAGTGTTCATGGATCACCACATGGGTCAAACCGGGAAGTGAGCAATAGCCCGGGACACACACACACCCCTGTCAATAGATAACCACATGGGACACACTGGGAAGTGAACAATAGCCCAGCACACACACACCACTGTCCATGGAACACAACATGGGGCACACCGAGAGGTGAACACCAGCCAAACACACACACCCCTATTCATGGTGAACTGCATGTGGCACACCGGGAATTGAACACTAGGCCAGCACACACAACTCCCTATACATGGATCACCACATGGGGCACACCGAGAAGTGAACAATAACACAGCACAGACTCACCTGTCTATAGATCAGCACAAGTGGCACACCGGGAAGTGAACAATAGCCCAGGACACACACACACCTGTCCATGGATCACCACAAGGGCACACCGGTAAGTGAACAATAGCCGAGGACACACACACACCCCTGTCAATAGATTACCACATGGGACACACAGGGAAGTGAACAATACTCCAGCACACTCACCCCCCTGTCCATGGATCACCACATGGATCACATCGAGAAGTGAACAATAACCCAGCACAGTCGCACCCCTGTCCATGGATCAGCATATGGGGCACACCGGGAAGTGAACAATAGCCCAGCACACATGCACCTCCCTGTCCATGGATCACCACATGAGGCACACCAGGAAGTAAACAATAGACCAGCACACACACACCACCCTGTCCATGGAACACCACATGGTTCACAACAGGAAGCGAGCTATAGCCCAGCAAACAACTCCCTGTCCATGGATCTCCACATGGGGCACAACGGGAAGTGAACAACAGCCCAGGACACACACGGGTCCTTGTCCATGGATCACCACATGGGGCACACCAGGAAGTGAGCAATAGCCCAGCACACAACTCCCTGTCCAGGGATCACCACATGAGGCACACCGGGAAGTGAACAATAGACCAGCACACATGCACATCCCTGTCCATGGATCACCTGTTTGACAGACCGGGAAGTTAACAATCGCCCACCAAGCAACTCCCTGTCCATGGATCACCACATGGGGCACAGCAGGATGTGAACAATACGCCAGCACACACACACCTCCCTGTCCATGAATCACCACATGGGGCACACCGGGAAGTTAACAATCGCCCACCAAACAACACCCTGTCAATGGATCACCACATGGGACATACAGGGAAGTGAACAATAGACCAGCACACACACACCTCCCTATCCATGGATCACCACATGGGGCACACCGGGAAGTGAACAATAGCCCAGCACACACACACTCCTCCCTGTCCATGGATCACAACATGGGACACACCGGGAAGTGAGCAATAGCCCAGCACACACACACCTCCCGATCCATGGATCACCACATGGGGCACACCGGGAAGTGAACAATAGCCCAGCACACACACACACCTCCCTGTCCATGGATCACAACATGGGACACACCGGGAAGTGAACAATAGCCCTGCACACACACACATCCCTGTCCATAGATCACCACATGGGACACACCGGGAAGTGAACAATAGCCCAGCAGATACACACCCCGTCCATGGATCACAACATGGGGCACACCGGGAAGTGAACAATAGCCCAGCACACACACAACTCCCTATCCATGGATCACCACATGGGGCACACCAGGAAGTGAACAATAGCCCAGGACACACACACCCCTATCCATGGATCACCACATGGGCACACCGGGAACTGAAAAATAGCCCAGGACACACACACACACCTGTCAATAGATAACCACATGGGACACACCGGGAAGTGAACAATACTCCAGCACACTCACCCTCCTGTCCATGGATCACCACATGGGTCACATCGGGAAGTGAACAATAACCCAGCACAGTGGCACCCCTGTCCATGGATCACCACATGGGACACATCGGGAAATGAACAATAGCCCAGCACACATGCACCTCCCTGTCCATGGATCACCACATGAGGCACACCAGGAAGTAAACAATAGACCAGCACACACACACCACCCTGTCCATGGAACACCACATGGTTCACAACGGGAAGCGAGCTATAGCCCAGCAAACAACTCCCTGTCCATGGATCACCACATGGGGCACAACGGGAAGTGAGCAATAGCCCAGTACACACACACGTCCCTTTCCATGGATCACCACATGGAGCACACCGGGAAGTGAACAGCAGCCCAGCACACACACAGCCCTGTCCATGGATACGCACATGAGACACACCGGGAAGTGAACAATAGCGCAGCACGCACACACCACTGTCCATGGATCACCATATGGGACACACCGAGAAGTGAACACTAGCCAAATACATACACTCCCCGTCCATGGAACACCTCATGGGGCACACCAGGAAGTGAGCAATAGCCCAGTACACACACACGTCCCTGTCCATGGATCACCACATGGGGCACACCGTGAAGTGAAAAAAAGCCCAGCACACAACTTCCTGTCCATGGATGACCACATGGGGCACATCGGAAATGAACAATAACCCAGCACACACACACCCCTTTCCATGGATCACCACATGGGGCACACCGGGAAGTGAACAATAGCCCAGCACACACACACATCCCTGTCCATGGATCACCACATGGGGCACACTGGGAAGTGAACAAAAGCCCAGAACACAGACAACAGTGTTCATGGATCACCACATGGGTCAAACCGGGAAGTGAGCAATAGCCCGGGACACACACACACCCCTGTCAATAGATAACCACATGGGACACACTGGGAAGTGAACAATAGCCCAGCACACACACACCACTGTCCATGGAACACAACATGGGGCACACCGAGAGGTGAACACCAGCCAAACACACACACCCCTATTCATGGTGAACTGCATGTGGCACACCGGGAATTGAACACTAGGCCAGAACACACAACTCCCTATACATGGATCACCACATGGGGCACACCGAGAAGTGAACAATAACACAGCACAGACACCCCTGTCGATAGATCAGCACATGTGGCACACCGGGAAGTGAACAATAGCCCAGGACACACACACCCCTGTCCATGGATCACCACAAGGGCACACCGGTAAGTGAACAATAGCCGAGGACACACACACACCCCTGTCAATAGATTACCACATGGGACACACAGGGAAGTGAACAATACTCCAGCACACTCACCCCCCTGTCCAGGGATCACCACATGGATCACATCGGGAAGTGAACAATAACCCAGCACAGTCGCACCCCTGTCCATGGATCACCATATGGGGCACACCGGGAAGTGAACAATAGCCCAGCACACACACACCTCCCTGTCCATGGATCACCACATGGGGCACACCAGGAGGATAACAATCGCCCACCAAACAACTTCCTGTCAATGGATCACCACATGGGGCACACCGGGAAGTGAACCATAGCCCAGCACACACACACATCCCTATCCATGGACCACCTAATGGGACACACCGGGAAGTGAACAAGAGGACAGCACACACACGCGTCCCTGTCCATGGATCACCACATAGGGCACACCGGGAAGTGAACCATAGCCCAGCACACACACACATCCCTGTCCAAACACCACCACATGGGACATACAGGGAAGTTAACAATAGACCAGCACACACACACCTCCCTATCCATGGATCAACACATGGGGCACACCGGGAAGTGAACCATAGCCCAGCACACACACACATCCCTGTCCATACACCACCACATGGGACATGCAGGGAAGTTAACAATAGACCAGCACACACACACCTCCCTATCCATGGATCAACACATGGAGCACACTGGGAAGTGAACAAAACCCCAGAACACACACAACACTCTCCATGGATCACCACATGGGGCACATCGGGTAGTGAACAATAGCCCAGCACACACACACCACCCTGTCCATGGATCACCACATGAGGCACACCGGGAAGTGAACAATAGCCCAGCACACACACACCACCCTGTCCATGGAACACCACATGGGGCACACCGGGAAGTGAACAATAGCCCAGCACACAAACACATCCCTGTGCATAGATCAGCATATGGGACACACCGGGAAGTGAACAATAGACCAGCACAAACACAGTTCCGTATCCATGGATCACCACATGGGACACACTGGGAAGTGAACAAAGCCCCAGTACACACACAACACTGTCCATGGATCACAACATGGGGCACACCGGGAAGTGAGATATTGCCCAGTACACACCCCTGTCCATGGATCACCACATGGGACATACCGGGAAGTGTACAATAGCTCAGCACACACACGTCCCTGTCCATGGATCACTACATGGTGCACACCAGGAAGTGAGCAATAGCCCGGGACACACACACACCCCTGTCAATAGATAACCACATGGGACACACTGGGAAGTGAACAATAGCCCAGCAGATACACACCCCGTCCATGGATCACAACATGGGGCACACCGGGAAGTGAACAATAGCCCAGCACACACACAACTCTCTATCCATGGATCACCACATGGGGCACACCGGGAAGTGAACAATAGCCCAGCACACACACACCACCCTGTCCATGGAACACCACATGGGGCACACCGGGAAGTGAACAATAGCCCAGCACACAAACACATCCCTGTGCATAGATCAGCATATGGGACACACCGGGAAGTGAACAATAGACCAGCACAAACACAGTTCCGTATCCATGGATCACCACATGGGACACACTGGGAAGTGAACAAAGCCCCAGTACACACACAACACTGTCCATGGATCACAACATGGGGCACACCGGGAAGTGAGATATTGCCCAGTACACACCCCTGTCCATGGATCACCACATGGGACATACCGGGAAGTGTACAATAGCTCAGCACACACACGTCCCTGTCCATGGATCACTACATGGGGCACACCAGGAAGTGAGCAATAGCCCGGGACACACACACACCCCTGTCAATAGATAACCACATGGGACACACTGGGAAGTGAACAATAGCCCAGCAGATACACACCCCGTCCATGGATCACAACATGGGGCACACCGGGAAGTGAACAATAGCCCAGCACACACACAACTCTCTATCCATGGATCACCACATGGGGCACACCAGGAAGTGAACAATAGTCCAGGACACACACACCCCTGTCCATAGATCACCACATGGGCACACCGGGAACTGAACAATAGCCCAGGACACACACACACACCTGTCAATAGATAACCACATGGGAGACACCGGGAAGTGAACAATACTCCAGCACACTCACCCCCCTGTCCATGGATCACCACATGGGTCACATCGTGAAGTGAACAATAACCCAGCACAGTCGCACCCCTGTCCATGGATCACCACATGGGACACATCGGGAAATGAACAATAACCCAGCACACATGCACCTCCCTGTCCATGGATCACCACATGAGGCACACCAGGAAGTAAACAATAGACCAGCACACACACACCACCCTGTCCATGGAACACCACATGGTTCACAACGGGAAGCGAGCTATAGCACAGCAAACAACTCCCTGTCCATGGATCACCACATGGGGAACAACGGGAAGTGAGCAATAGCCCAGTACACACACACGTCCCTGTCCATGGATCACCACATGGAGCACACCGGGAAGTGAACAGCAGCCCAGCACACACACAGCCCTGTCCATGGATACGCACATGAGACACACCGGGAAGTGAACAATAGCGCAGCACGCACACACCACTGTCCATGGATCACCATATGGGACACACCGAGAAGTGAACACTAGCCAAATACATACACTCCCCGTCCATGGATCACCTCATGGGGCACACCAGGAAGTGAGCAATAGCCCAGTACACACACACGTCCCTGTCCATGGATCACCACATGGGGCACACCGTGAAGTGAAAAAAAGCCCAGCACACAACTTCCTGTCCATGGATGACCACATGGGGCACATCGGAAATGAACAATAACCCAGCACACACACACCCCTTTCCATGGATCACCACATGGGGCACACCGGGAAGTGAACAATAGCCCAGCACACACACACATCCCTGTCCATGGATCACCACATGGGGCACACTGGGAAGTGAACAAAAGCCCAGAACACAGACAACAGTGTTCATGGATCACCACATGGGTCAAACCGGGAAGTGAGCAATAGCCCGGGACACACACACACCCCTGTCAATAGATAACCACATGGGACACACTGGGAAGTGAACAATAGCCCAGCACACACACACCACTGTCCATGGAACACAACATGGGGCACACCGAGAGGTGAACACCAGCCAAACACACACACCCCTATTCATGGTGAACTGCATGTGGCACACCGGGAATTGAACACTAGGCCAGCACACACAACTCCCTATACATGGATCACCACATGGGGCACACCGAGAAGTGAACAATAACACAGCACAGACACCCCTGTCGATAGATCAGCACATGTGGCACACCGGGAAGTGAACAATAGCCCAGGACACACACACCCCTGTCCATGGATCACCACAAGGGCACACCGGTAAGTGAACAATAGCCGAGGACACACACACACCCCTGTCAATAGATTACCACATGGGACACACAGGGAAGTGAACAATACTCCAGCACACTCACCCCCCTGTCCATGGATCACCACATGGATCACATTGGGAAGTGAACAATAACCCAGCACAGTCGCACCCCTGTCCATGGATCACCATATGGGGCACACCGGGATGTGAACAATAGCCCAGCACACACACACCTCCCTGTCCATGGATCACCACATGGGGCACACCAGGAGGATAACAATCGCCCACCAAACAACTTCCTGTCAATGGATCACCACATGGGGCACACCGGGAAGTGAACCATAGCCCAGCACACACACACATCCCTGTCCATAGACCACCACATGGGACATACCGTGAAGTGAACAATAGACCAGCACACACACACCTCCCTATCCATGGACCACCTAATGGGACACACCGGGAAGTGAACAAGAGGACAGCACACACACGCGTCCCTGTCCATGGATCACCACATAGGGCACACCGGGAAGTGAACCATAGCCCAGCACACATACACATCCCTGTCCAAACACCACCACATGGGACATACAGGGAAGTTAACAATAGACCAGCACACACACACCTCCCTATCCATGGATCAACACATGGAGCACACTGGGAAGTGAACATAACCCCAGAACACACACAACACTCTCCATGGATCACCACATGGGGCACATCGGGTAGTGAACAATAGCCCAGCACACACACACCACCCTGTCCATGGATCACCACATGGGGCACACCGGGAAGTGAACAATAGCCCAGCACACACACACCACCCTGTCCATGGAACACCACATGGGGCACACCGGGAAGTGAACAATAGCCCAGCACACAAACACATCCCTGTCCATAGATCAGCATATGGGACACACCGGGAAGTGAACAATAGACCAGCACAAACACAGTTCCGTATCCATGGATCACCACATGGGACACACTGGGAAGTGAACAAAGCCCCAGGACACACACAACACTGTCCATGGATCACAACATGGGGCACACCGGGAAGTGAGATATTGCCCAGTACACACCCCTGTCCATGGATCACCACATGGGACATACCGGGAAGTGTACAATAGCTCAGCACACACACGTCCCTGTCCATGGATCACTACATGGGGCACACCAGGAAGTGAGCAATAGCCCGGGACACACACACACCCCTGTCAATAGATAACCACATGGGACACACTGGGAAGTGAACAATAGCCCAGCAGATACACACCCCGTCCATGGATCACAACATGGGGCACACCGGGAAGTGAACAATAGCCCAGCACACACACAACTCTCTATCCATGGATCACCACATGGGGCACACCAGGAAGTGAACAATAGTCCAGGACACACACACCCCTGTCCATAGATCACCACATGGGCACACCGGGAACTGAACAATAGCCCAGGACACACACACACACACCTGTCAATAGATAACCACATGGGACACACCGGGAAGTGAACAATACCCCAGCACACTCTTCCCCCTGTCCATGGATCACCACATGGGTCACATCGGGAAGTGAACAATAACCCAGCACAGTCGCACCCCTGTCCATGGATCACCACATGGGACACATCGGGAAATGAATAATAACCCAGCACACATGCACCTCCCTGTCCATGGATCACCACATGAGGCACACCAGGAAGTAAACAATAGACCAGCACACACACACCACCCTGTCCATGGAACACCACATGGTTCACAACGGGAAGCGAGCTATAGCCCAGCAAACAACTCCCTGTCCATGGATCACCACATGGGGCACAACGGGAAGTGAGCAATAGCCCAGTACACACACACGTCCCTGTCCATGGATCACCACATGGAGCACACCGGGAAGTGAACAGCAGCCCAGCACACACACAGCCCTGTCCATGGATACGCACATGAGACACACCGGGAAGTGAACAATAGCGCAGCACGCACACACCACTGTCCATGGATCACCATATGGGACACACCGAGAAGTGAACACTAGCCAATTACATACACTCCCCGTCCATGGATCACCTCATGGGGCACACCAGGAAGTGAGCAATAGCCCAGTACACACACACGTCCCTGTCCATGGATCACCACATGGGGCACACCGTGAAGTGAAAAAAAGCCCAGCACACAACTTCCTGTCCATGGATGACCACATGGGGCACATCGGAAATGAACAATAACCCAGCACACACACACCCCTTTCCATGGATCACCACATGGGGCACACCGGGAAGTGAACAATAGCCCAGCACACACACACATCCCTGTCCATGGATCACCACATGGGGCACACTGGGAAGTGAACAAAAGCCCAGAACACAGACAACAGTGTTCATGGATCGCCACATGGGTCAAACCGGGAAGTGAGCAATAGCCCGGGACACACACACACCCCTGTCAATAGATTTCCACATGGGACACACTGGGAAGTGAACAATAGCCCAGCACACACACACCACTGTCCATGGAACACAACATGCGGCACACCGAGAGGTGAACACCAGCCAAACACACACACCCCTATTCATGGTGAACTGCATGAGGCACACCGGGAATTGAACACTAGGCCAGCACACACAACTCCCTATACATGGATCACCACATGGGGCACACCGAGAAGTGAACAATAACACAGCACAGACACCCCTGTCGATAGATCAGCACATGTGGCACACCGGGAAGTGAACAATAGCCCAGGACACACACACCCCTGTCCATGGATCACCACAAGGGCACACCGGTAAGTGAACAATAGCCGAGGACACACACACACACCTGTCAATAGATTACCACATGGGACACACAGGGAAGTGAACAATACTCCAGCACACTCACCCCCCTGTCCATGGATCACCACATGGATCACATTGGGAAGTGAACAATAACCCAGCACAGTCGCACCCCTGTCCATGGATCACAATATGGGGCACACCGGGATGTGAACAATAGCCCAGCACACACACACCTCCCTGTCCATGGATCACCACATGGGGCACACCAGGAGGATAACAATCGCCCACCAAACAACTTCCTGTCAATGGATCACCACATGGGACACACCGGGAAGTGAACCATAGCCCAGCACACACACACATCCCTGTCCATAGACCACCACATGGGACATACCGGGAAGTGAACAATAGACCAGCACACACACACCTCCCTATCCATGGACCACCTAATGGGACACACCGGGAAGTGAACAAGAGGACAGCACACACACGCGTCCCTGTCCATGGATCACCACATAGGGCACACCGGGAAGTGAACCATAGCCCAGCACACACACACATCCCTGTCCAAACACCACCACATGGGACATACAGGGAAGTTAACAATAGACCAGCACACACACACCTCCCTATCCATGGATCAACACATGGAGCACAATGGGAAGTGAACAAAACACCAGAACACACACAACACTCTCCATGGATCACCACATGGGGCACATCGGGTAGTGAACAATAGCCCAGCACACACACACCACCCTGTCCATGGATCACCACATGGGGCACACCGGGAAGTGAACAATAGCCCAGCACACAAACACATCCCTGTCCATAGATCAGCATATGGGACACACCGGGAAGTGAACAATAGACCAGCACAAACACAGTTCCGTATCCATGGATCACCACATGGGACACACTGGGAAGTGAACAAAGCCCCAGGACACACACACCCCTGTCCATGGATCACCACATGGGACATACCGGGAAGTGTACAATAGCTCAGCACACACACCTCCTTGTCCATGGATCACCACATGGGACACACCAGGAAGTGAACAGCAGCCCAGCACACACACAACTCTCTGTCCATGGATCACCACATGGGGCACATCAGAAAGTGAACAATAACCCAGCACACACACACCCCTTTCCATGGATCACCACAGGGGTACACCGGGAAGTGAACAATAGCCCTGCACACACACACATCGCTGTCCATAGATCACCACATGGGACACACCGGGAAGTGAACAGCAGCCCAGCACACACACAACTCTCTGTCCATGGATCCCCACATGGGGCACACAGGGAAGTGAACAATAGCCCAGAACACACACAGCACTGTCCATGGATCACCACATGGGTCACACCGGGAAGTGAGCAATAGCCCAGGACACACACACCCCTTTCCATGGATCACCACAGGGGCACACCGGGATGTGAACAATAGACCAGGACACACACGCGTCCCTGTCCACGGATCACCACATGGGGCACACCAGGAAGTGAGCAATAGCCCAGTACACACACACGTCCCTGTCCATGGATCACCACATGGGGCACACCGTGAAGTGAACAATAGCCCAGCACACGACTTCCTGTCCATGGATGACAACATGGGGCACATCGGAAAGTGAACAATAAACCAGCATACACACACCCCTTTCCATGGATAACCACATGGGGCACACCTGTAAGTGAACAATAGCCCAGCACACACACTCATCCCTGTCCATGGATCACCACATGGGGCACACTGGGAAGTGAACAATAGCCCAGAACACACACAACAGTGTTCATGGATCACCACATGGTTCAAATCGGGAAGTGAGCAATAGCCCGGGACACACACACACACCTGTGAATAGATAACCACATGGGACACACTGGGAAGTGAACAATAGCCCAGCACACACACACCCCTTTCCATGGATCACCACAGGGGTACACCGGGAAGTGAACAGTAGCCCAGCACACGACTTCCTGTCCATGGATGACCACATGGGGCACATCGGAAAGTGAACAATAACCCAGCACACACACACCCCTTTCCATGGATAACCACATGGGGCACACCGGGAAGTGAACAATAGGCCAGCACACACACACATCCCTGTCCATGGATCACCACATGGGGCACACTGGGATGTGAACAATAGCCCAGAACACACACAACAGTGTTCATGGATCACCACATGGTTCAAATCGGGAAGTGAGCAATAGCCCGGAACACACACACACCCCTGTTAATAGATAACCACATGGGACACACTGGGAAGTGAACAATAGCCCAGCACACACACACCACTGTCCATGGAACACAACATGGGGCACACCGAGAGGTGAACACCAGCCAAACACACACACCCCTATTCATGGTGAACTGCATGTGGCACACCGGGAATTGAACACTAGGCCAGCACACACAACTCCCTGCACATGGATCACCACATGGGGCACACTGAGAAGTGACCAATAACACAGCACAGACACCCCTGTCTATAGATCAGCACAAGTGGCACACCGGGAAGTGAACAATAGCCCAAGACACACACACCCCTGTCCATGGATCACCACAAGGGCATACCGGTAAGTGAACAATAGCCGAGGACACACACACACCCCTGTCAATAGATAACCACATGGGAGACACCGGGAAGTGAACAATACTCCAGCACACTCACCCCCCTGTCCATGGATCACCACATGGATCACATCGGGAAGTGAACAATAACCCAGCACAGTCGCAACCCTGTCCATGGATGACCACATGCGACACACCGGGAAGTGAACAATACCCCAGCACACGCACACCTCCCTGTCCATGGATCACCACATGGGACACACCAGGATGTGAACAATACCCCAGCACACAAACACCTCCCTGTCGATGGATCACCATATGGGGCACACCGGGAAGTGAACAATAGCCCAGCACACACACACCTCCCTGTCCATGGATCACCACATGGGGCACACCAGGAGGATAACAATCGCCCACCAAACAACTTCCTGTCAATGGATCACCACATGGGGCACACCGGGAAGTGAACCATAGCCCAGCACACACACACATCCCTGTCCATAGACCACCACATGGGACATACCGGGAAGTGAACAATAGACCAGCACACACACACCTCCCTATCCATGGATCACCACATGGGGCACACTGGGAAGTGAACAAAACCCGAGGACACACACAACACTGTCCAGGGATCACCACATGGGGCACATCGGGTATTGAACAATAGCCCAGCACACACACACCACCCTGTCCATGGACCACCTCATGGGACACACCGGGAAGTGAACAATAGACCAGCACACACACGCGTCCCTGTCCATGGATCACCACATAGGGCCCACCGGTAAGTGAACCATAGCACAGCACACACAAACAAACCCTGTCCATACACCACCACATGGGACATACAGGGAAGTTAACAACAGACCAGCACACACACACCTCCCTATCCATGGATCAACACATGGGGCACACTGGGAAGTGAACAAAAGCCCAGCACACACACACCACCCTGTCCATGGATCACCACATGGGACACACCAGGATGTGAACAATACCCCAGCACACAAACACCTCCCTGTCCATGGATCACCATATGGGGCAGACCGGGAAGTGAACAATAGCCCAGCACACACACACCTCCCTATCCATGGATCATCACATGGGGCACACTGGGAAGTGAACAAATCCCGAGGACACACACAACACTGTCCATGGATCACCACATGGGTCACATTGGGTAGTGAACAATAGCCCAGCACACACACACCACCCTGTCCATGGACCACCACATGGGGCACACCGGGAATTGAACAGTAGCCCAGCACACACACACATCCCTGTCTGTAGATCAGCATATGGGACACACCGGGAAGTGAACAATAGACCAGCACAAACACAGTTCCGTATCCATGGATCACCACATGGGACACACTGGGAAGTGAACAAAGCCCCAGGACACACACAACACTGTCCATGGATCACAACATGGGGCACACCGGGAAGTGAGATATAACCCAGCACACACCCCTGTCCATGGATCACCACATGGGACACACCGGGAAGTGTACAATAGCTCAGCACACACACACGTCCCTGTCCATGGATCACGACATGGGGCACACCGAGAGGTGAACACCAGCCAAAAACACACACCCCTATTCATGGTGAACAGCATGTGGCACACCGTAAATTGAACACTAGGCCAGCACACACAACTCCCTATCCATGGATCACCACATGGGGCACACCGAGAAGTGAACAATAACACTGCACAGACACCCCTGTGTATAGATCAGCACAAGTGGCACACCGGGAAGTGAACAATAGCCCAGGACACACACACCCCTGTCCATGGATCACCACAAGGGCACACCAGTAACTGAACAATAGCCGAGGACACACACATACACCCCTGTCAATAGATAACCACACGGGACACACCGGAAAGTGAACAAAACTCCAGCACACTCACCCCCTGTCCATGGTTCACCACATGGATTACATCGGGAAGTGAACAATAACCCAGCACAGTCGCACCCCTGTCGATGGATGACCACATGGGATACACCGGGAAGTGATCAATACCCCAGCACACACACACCTCCCTGTCCATGGATCACCACATGGGACACACCAGGATGTGAACAATACCCCAGCACACAAACACTTCCCTGTCCATGGATCACCATATGGGGCATACCGGCAAGTGAACACTAGCCCAGCATACACACACCTCCCTGTCCATGGATCACCACATGGGGCACACCGGGAGGATAACAATCGCCCACCAAGCAACTTCCTGTCAATGGATCACCACATGGGGCACACCGGGAAGTGAACCATAGCCCAGCACACACACACATCCCTGTCCATATACCACCACATGGGACATACCGTGAAGTGAACAATAGACCAGCACACACACACCTCCCTATCCATGGACCACCTAATGGGACACACCGGGAAGTGAACAAGAGGACAGCACACACACGCGTCCCTGTCCATAGATCACCACATAGGGCATACCGGGAGGTGAACCATAGCCCAGCACACACACACATCCCCGTCCATACACCACCACATGGGACATACAGGGAAGTTAACAATAGACCAGCACACACACACCTCCCTATCCATGGATCAACACATGGGGCACACTGGGAAGTGAACAAAACCCGAGGACACACACAACACTGTCCAGGGATCACCACATGGGGCACATCGGGAAGTGAACAATAGCCCAGCACACACACACCACCCTGTCCATGGAACACCACATGGGGCACACCGGGAAGTTAACAATAGCCCAGCACACACACACATCCCTGTCCATAGATCAGCATATGGGACACACCGGGAAGTGAACAATAGACCAGCACAAACACAGTTCCGTATCCATGGATCACCACATGGGAGACACTGGGAAGTGAACAAAGCCCCAGGACACACACAACACTGTCCATGGATCACAACATGGGGCACACCGGGAAGTGAGATATAACCCAGTACACACCCCTGTCCATGGATCACCACATGGGACACACCGGGAAGTGTACAATAGACCAGCACACACACGTCGCTGTGCATGGATCACTACATGGGGCACACCAGGAAGTGAGCAATAGCCCAGCACACACACACCTCCTTGTCCATGGATCACCACATGGGACACACCGGGAAGTGAACAGCAGCCCAGCACACACACAACTCTCTGTCCATGGATCACCACATGGGGCACATCGGAAAGTGAACAATAACCCAGCACACACACACCCCTTTCCATGGATCACCACAGGGGTACACCGGGAAGTGAACAGCAGCCCAGCACACACACAACTCTCTGTCCATGGATCCCCACATGGGGCACACAGGGAAGTGAACAATAGCCCAGAACACACACAGCACTGTCCATGGATCACCACATGGGTCACACCGGGAAGTGAACAATAGCCCAGAACACACACAACACTGTCCATGGATCACCACATGGGTCACACCGGGAAGTGAGCAATAGCCCAGGACACACACACCCCTTTCCGTGGATCACCACAGGGGCACACCGGGATGTGAACAATAGACCAGGACACACACGCGTCCCTGTCCATGGATCACCACATGGGGCACACCAGGAAGTGAGCAATAGCCCAGTACACACACACGTCCCTGTCCATGGATCACCACATGGAGCACACCGGAAAGTGAACAATAAAGCAGCACACACACACCCCTTTCCATGGATAACCACATGGGGCACACCGGGAAGTGAACAATAGGCCAGCACACACACACATCCCTGTCCATGGATCACCACATGGGGCACACTGGGAAGTGAACAATAGCCCAGAACACACACAACAGTGTTCATGGATCACCACACGGTTCAAACCGGGAAGTGAGCAATAGCCCGGGACACACACACACGCCTGTCAATAGATAACCACATGGGACACACTGGGAAGTGAACAATAGCCCAGCACACACACACCACTGTCCATGGAACACAACATGGGGCACACCGAGAGGTGAACACCAGCCAAACACACACACCCCTATTCATGGTGAACTGCATGTGGCACACCGGGAATTGAACACTAGGCCAGCATACACAACTCCCTATCCATGGATCACCACATGGGGCACACTGAGAAGTGAACAATAACACAGCACAGACACCCCTGTCTATAGATCAGCACAAGTGGCACACCGGGAAGTGAACAATAGCCCAGGACACACACACCCCTGTCCATGGATCACCAGAAGGGCATACCGGTAAGTGAATAGCCGAGGACACACACACACCCCTGTCAATAGATGACCACATGGGACACACCGGGAAGTGAACAATACTCCAGCACACTCACCCCCCTGTCCATGGATCACCACATGGATCACATCGGGAAGTGAACAATAATCCAGCACAGTCGCACCCCTGTCGATGGATCACCACATGGGACACACCGGGAAGTGAACAATACCCCAGCACACGCACACCTCCCTGTCCATGGATCAGCACATGGGACACACCAGGATGTGAACAATACCCCAGCACACAAACACCTCCGTGTCCATGGATCACCATATGGGGCACACCGGGAAGTGAACAATAGCCCAGCGCACACACACCTCCCTGTCCATGGATCACCACATGGGGCACACCAGGAGGATAACAATCGCCCACCAAACAACTTCCTGTCAATGGATCACCACATGGGGCACACCGGGAAGTGAACCATAGCCCAGCACACACACACATCCCTGTCCATAGACCACCACATGGGACATACCGGGAAGTGAACTATAGACCAGCACACACACACCTCCCTATCCATGGATCACCTCATGGGGCACTTGGGAAGTGAACAAAACCCGAGGACACACACAACACTGTCCAGGGATCACCACATGGGGCACATCGGGTAGTGAACAATAGCCCAGCACACACACACCACCCTGTCCATGGACCACCTCATGGGACACACCGGGAAGTGAACAATAGAACAGCACACACACGCGTCCCTGTCCATGGATCACCACATAGGGCACACCGGGAAGTGAACCATAGCCCAGCACACAAACACATCCCTGTCCATACACCACCACATGGGGCACACCGGGAAGTGAACAATAGCCCAGCACACACACACATCCCTGTCCATAGATCAGCATATGGGACACACCGGGAAGTGAACAATAGACCAGCACAAACACAGTTCCGTATCCATGGATCACCACATGGGACACACTGGGAAGTGAACAAAGCCCCAGGACACACACAACACTGTCCATGGATCACAACATGGGGCACACCGGGAAGTGAGATATAACCCAGCACACACCCCTGTCCATGGATCACCACATGGGACACACCGGGAAGTGTACAATAGCTCAGCACACACACACGTCCCTGTGCATGGATCACTACATGGGGCACACCAGGAAGTGAGCAATAGCCCAGCACACACACACCTCCTTGTCCATGGATCACCACATGGGACACACCAGGAAGTGAACAGCAGCCCAGCACACACACAACTCTCTGTCCATGGATCACCACATGGGGCACATCGGAAAGTGACAATAACCCAGCACACACACACCCCTTTCCATGGATCACCACAGGGGCACACCGGGAAGTGAACAATAGCCCTGCACACACACACATCGCTGTCCATAGATCACCACATGGGACACACCGGGAAGTGAACAGCACCCCAGCACACACACAACTCTCTGTCCATGGATCACCACATGGGGCACACCGGGAAGTGAACAATAGCCCAGCGCACACCTCACTGTCCATGGATCACCACATGGGGCACATCGGAAAGTGAACAATAGCCCAGCACACACACACGTCCCTGTCTATGGATCACCCCATGAAGCATACCAGGAAGTCGGCAAGAGCCCATCACACAACTCCCTGTCCATGGATCACCACATGGGGCACAACGGAAAGTGAACAATAACCCAGCACACACACACCCCTTTCCATGGATAACCACATGGGGCACACCGGGAAGTGAACAATAGCCCAGCACACACACACCTCCCTTTCCATGGATCACCACATGGGGCATACTGGGAAGTGAACAATAGCCCAGGACGCACACAACAGTGTCCATGGATCACCACATGGGGCACACCGGGAAGTGAACAATAGGCCAGCATACACCTCACTATCCATGGATCACCAAATGTTGCACACCGGGAAGTGAACAATAGCCCAGCACACCCCCCTGTCCATGGATCACCACATGGGGCACACCGGGAAGTGAACAAGAGCCCGGCACACACACACCCCAGTCCATGGATCACCATGTCGGGACACCGGGAATTGAATAATAGCCCAGAATACACACTCCCCTGTCCATGCATCAGCACATGGGGCAGACTGGTAAGTGAACAATAGCCCAGCACACAAACACACACCCCTGTCCATGGAGCACCTCATGGGACACACCGGGAAGTGAACAATAGCCCAGCACACACACACCTGTCCATGGATCACCACATGGGACACACCGGGAAGTGAACAACAGCCCAGCACACACACACCTCCCTGTCCATGGATCACCACATGAGGCACACCGGAGAGTGAACAACAGCCTAGCACACACACACCTCCCTGTCAATGGATCACCACATGGTGCACACCGGGAAGTGAAAACCATCCAAACATACAATCCCTTTTCCATGGATTACCACATGGGGCACACTTGGAAGTGATCAGCAGCCAAACACACACGCACCCTGCCCATGGAGCAGAACATGAGATACACCAGGAAGTGAGCAACAGTCAAACACATACACTCCTGTCCATGGATCACCACATGCGGCACACCATGCAGTGAACAACAGCCCAGCACACACCTCCCTGTCTATGGAGTATGACATGTGACACACCGGAAAGTGTGCAACAGTCAAACACACATCTCTGTCCAGGGAGTGTCACATGAGACACACCACGAAGTGAACAACAGCCCAGCAGTCACCTCCCTGTCTATGGACTACCACATGGAACACACCGGGAAGTGAACAACAGCCCAGCACACACACCCCTGTCTATGGAGCACCACATGGAACACACTGGGAAGTGAACAACAGTCTGACACATACCATTTCATTGTTTCTGAGCTTCGAAATGTCAGCTCTCGATACACTAGGGATCCAAATGGGACCCACAGCCGGGACGTACAGGAGACCACGAGCCATACGTTTTTCACATTGTTTCTGAGCTTCATAATGATTTCCCCGGTATTCCAGGTATATGAGCACCAACGGCCAGGTTAAAGTACAGAAGGACGGATATTCATGTGATAATTGGATAATTACTTGATCGACAAGTTTAGTAAACGTGGTTCTTCTCAGACAAATGGGATTAACTGGATGAGTAGTGCTTTCTCAGGTCCAATAACATAAATAAGAATATAAAGTAAATGTGCTGACAAATCAGCTGAAATCCACGTCACAGAATCAGACACCATAATCCAGATGATATATCAGTGTAGCATGTAGCAGTGTTCAGACCAGGCGAGTGTACTGCTCAATACAACCCAGCAATCTGTGCAGACCACACCAGTCCATGAACTGCCTCTCCAGCACTGGGAGCTATGCATTGAACAGCAGTGAATTGTTATGTAAACCAGGAGCATTTACCCTCCCAGCATGACGAGCAGTGTGCACCACACCAATGCATTGATCTGTAAACCAGAAGCATTTACCGTCCCAGCATGTAGGACTGTGTACCCCACTCCTGTGTATTGATCTGTAAACCAGGAGCAGTTACCCTCCCAGCATGTAGAGCTGTGTACACTGCCCCAGTACATTGTTCAGTAACATTGTGTTAGATCACTGCCCAGCGTGGGGAAACCTGCAGCCCATGCTGGAAGTGACAGGATGTGCAGCTCCAATCCATTTGCAGCCCCATATCTCCATTGTATCAATGGATGCAGAATATTGCAAGAGGAAGGAGGAAAATAACTTAGGGTTAAGTCGGCAAGGATCAGACAAGGCTCTAAAGGGTTGCAAGGTCGTAAGGAAGGAAGTGAAGCATAATCTCAGGACAGCGAGAAGTGGGCATGAAAAAGACTTGGTGAGTAGGATTAAAGTAAAACTTAAAATGTTCAATGCATTTGTGATGAACAAGATGATGGCTTTAGTGAGGGTAGGGCTCATCAGGATAGTAGAGGAAACTTGCGCCAGGAGTTGGAGGAGATAGGGGAACATACAACATAGAACACTACAGCTTAGTACAGGCCCTTCGGCCCTCGATGTTGCGCTGACCTGTCATACCAATCTGAAGCCTATCTAACTTACACGATTCCATGTACGTCCATATGCTTGTCCAATGACGACTTAAATGTGCTTAAAGTTGGCGAATCTACTACTGTTGCAGGCAAAGCATTCCAAAGCTCTCTCTTTAGGTCTTTCCTGGCTACCTTCTAACCCTCAAGTGCCCTAACTGAGCCTTCACATCCCATCCTAACATAAGTCGCCATCTTCCTCTTGACCAGAGATTCCACTTCATTCGTAAACCATTGCTCCCGCACTCTACAGCTTCCTCCCTGCCTGACAGGTACATACATATCAATGACAAACAGTAGCTTTTCCTTGAATAAGCTCCAAAATTCTAATGTGCCCATCCCCAACAGTTTCCTTCCCCATCATATGCTTCCTAAGTCTTGCCTAATGGCAACGTAATTGCCTTTCTCCCAGCTGTAACTCTTACGCAGTGGTATACACCTATCCCTTTCTATCACTAAAGTAAACGCAACAGAATTGTAATTGCTATCACCAAAGTGCTCACCTACTGCCAAGTCTAACACCTGGCCGGGCTCCTTACCCAGTATAAAAACTAATGTGTCTATATACTGTGTCAGGAAGACCTCCTGCACACACTGGACAAAATCTGACCACTCTATAGTACTCGTATTATAGTGTTCCCTTTCAATATTTCAAAATTTGAAGTTCCCCATTACATCTACCCTGTCTCTGTCACTCCTATCGAGAATCAACTTTGCTATCCTTTCCTTTATATCTCTGGAACTATTCGGAGGCCTATAAAATCTCCCAACGGGGTGACCTCTCCTTTCCTGTTTCTAACTTCAGCCCATACCACCTCAATTGACGAGTCCTCAAACATCCTTTCTGCAACTGCAATACTGTCCTTGACCAACAATGTAACAAATCGCCCTCTATTACCATTTTCTCTCTTCTTACTGAAACATCTAAATCCTGGAACCTGCCACAACTATTCATGTCACTGCTCTAACCATGTCTCCAAAATGGCCACAACATTGAAGTCCCAGGTACCAACCCATGCTGCAAGTTCACCCCCCTTATTCAGGATGCTCCTGGCATTGAAGTCGAAACACTTGAAACCAACTTCTTGCTTGCCGGTGCCATCTTGCGTCCCTGAAACTTGATGTTAGACCTCCCTACTCTCAACCCTTTCTGTACTCGAACTACAATTTTGGTTTCCATCCCCCTGCTGGATTAGTTTAAACCCACCCAAATAGCCTTAGCGAATTCCACACACCACACCCCCCCCCCCCCACCCATGAGATTGGTGCCCGTCTAGTTCAGATGAAGCCCATCCTGCTTGTAGAGGTCCCACCTACCCCAGAAAGAGCCCCAATTATCCAAGAATCCAAAACCCTCCCTCCTGCACCATCCCTGCAGCCACGTGTTCACCTTCTCTCTCTCCCTGTTCCTTGCCTCACTAGCACTTGGCACGAGCAAGAAACCAGAGCCAACAACTCTGTTCGTCCTAGCTCTAAGCTTCCATCCTAGCTCCCTGATTTTCTGCCTTTAATCTCCATCTCTCTTCCTATCTATGTCGTTGGTGCCTATGTGGACCACGACTTGGGGCTGCTCCCTCTCCCCTTCTAGGATCCGAAAAACACGATCAGTGACATCACGAGCTCTGGCACCTGGGAGGCAACACACCAACCGTGAGTCTCTCCCGTCCCCACAGACCCTCCTATCTGTCCCCCAAACTATGGAATCCCCAATGACGACTGCTCTGCTCCTCTTCCCCTTTCCCTTCTGAACAGCAGGGACAGACGCTGTGCCGGATCCCTCTACCCCACTGCTTTCCCCTGGTAAGTCCCCCCCCCGATAGTATCCAAAATGGTATATTTATTTTTGAGGTGAATAGCCACAGGGGATCCCTGCACTGCCTGCTGGTTCCCTTTCCGTCCCCTGACTGTAACCCATTTGCCTTTTTCTTGTACCTGAGAAGCGACTACCTCCCTGTAACTCCTCTCAATAACACACACACACACACACACACACACACACACACACACACACACACGCACACACAGTTGGGTACAGGGAGGAACATAATTGTACTGAGGACACTCAGAGTGGCGAACGCTCCTGAGTAATATCTGTGCATTCTCTGCAATGTGAAAGTGATTTGTCTTTGAAGATTATTTGTTGCACAGAGTGTACACCTTAAAGAATATTTCCACTGCAACTGCATCCAAGCAACTCTGACCAAGTCATCTGTAAGGTGATGTGATGAATTTATTACATGTTTTTTAAATTGAAATATTTTATAATTCACCCCTCCAAGGTGTAAGTGAGAAATGTTTGAAAAGTACTGAAACTGACCCAGTGGTGATGGTAAAATATCTAGGTATCAGACAAAACTGTTCTGTGCATCCAAAGTTATTTGCAAAACCAAACAGCCGTGAGAGATTCAATGTGAGAGATTCACAGAATTTGATGTCCTCTGATAGAAAAAAAACTGACACTTGTGCAGTGGCATGGGGAGTCCAGCAGAGGGTAGCATTGTATGACTATAAACTTTACAGGGACAGACGGAGAGGTGGAAGAGGGAAGTAAGGGTTTATCTTAATTTCAATGGATTTACCCCCAAAATCACAGAGCCATCATTACACAGAAATGCACACAACATACATAGACACATTAAACACACAACACTCATGCATACCGATATGGACACTTACACACAAACACATGCACACGCCCGCACACAGAAACCGTGTTTTGTTTAAGATAGAGATAAGGATGTTTTTCATGAATAAGGGAATCAATGGTCAGTTGGTGAAGGCAGGAGAATGTGGCTGAGAAAAATTTTAACTGTGATCAAACGGCACAGCAGATCCAAGGGGCGATTTGAACTAATTCTGTTCCAATTTACTATTTTGTGAAGGGATTCATTTTGGAAGTCGACTTTGAATGCAGATTACTCGGTCAAATGTAAGATGGTAGCAGTGTTTAGGAACAAACGGATCTTGGGGTCCATGTCTGTAGGTGTCTCAGTTGCCACCTAAGTTGATAGGGTTGTTAAGAAGGTGTATGGTGTGTTGGTTTTCATTAGCAGGTGGACTGAGTTGAAGAGCCGCAATATGATGCTGCAGGTCTATAAAGCTCTGTTGTAAAGCTCAGAACATAAAGAAATGTTCTGGTCGACTCAGTAAAGAAAGGATATGGAAACTTTAGAGCGGGTGCAGAGGAGATTTACCAGAATGCTGCCTGGACTAGAGGGCTTGTCTTATGAAGAAAGGTTGAGGGAGCTATGGCTTTTCTCATTGGAGTAAAGAAGGATGAGAGGTAACTTGATAGAGCTGAACTAGATAGTGAGAGTTACAGACAGAGTAAATAGCCAGAGACTTCCTCCCACGAATGATTGTCACGAGGTGAGCATAATTTTAAGGTGTTTGGAGAAAGGTTTTGGAAGATGTCAAAGGCAGTGAGACACCAGCCCCCCCCCCCCCCCCCCCGCTCCCCCCCGCCCTCCCCACAAACCGGGTCCCATGTACAGTGAGACAGCTGTGCTAACTACTGAGATATCATGTCCCACTCCCCCTGCCCCCCAAACGGGGTCCCTGGTACTGTGAGACAGCAGTGCTAACCACTGAAACACCATTTACTCCTCCCCCTCCCCCAAACCGGGTCCCTGGTACTGTGAGACAGCCGTGCTAGCCACTGAGACACAATGCGCCCCCCCCCTCCCCATCCCCCCCAAACCGGGTTCCTGGTACTGTGAGACAGCCATGCTAATCACTGAGACAACATGCCATCCCTCCCCATCCCCCGAAATCGGGTCCCTGGTACTGTGAGACAGCCGTACTAACCAATGAGACACCATGCCTCTCTCCCCCTCCCCCCCCCCCAAACCGGGTCTCTGGGACTGTGAGACAGCCGTACTAACCAATGAGATACCATGCACCCCCTCCCCCTCCCCCCAAACCAGGTCCCTAGTACTGTGAGACAGCCGTGCTAAGCACTGAGACACCAAGTCCCCTTCACCCTCCCCCCAAACCGGGTCCCTGGTACTGTGAGACAGCCGTGCTAACCACTCAGACACCAGGCCACCCCTCCAAAACCAGGTCCCTGTACTGTGAGACAGCCGTGTTCACCACTAAGACACCATGCCCCCCTCCCCTCCCCTCAAACCGGGTTCCTGTTACTGTGAGAGAGCCGTGCTCACCACTGAGACACCATGCCCCCCCTCCCCTCCCCCCAAGCCGATTCCCTGGTACTTTGAGACAGCTGTGTAAACCACTGAGACACCATGTCCCAATTCCCCACCCCCATTCCTCCAACCGGGTCCCTGGTACTGTGAGACAGCCGTGCTAAGCACTGAGACACAAAGCCCCCTTTCCCCTTCCCCCAAACCGGGTCCCTGGTACTGTGAGACAGCCGTGTTAACCACTGAGACTCCATTCCCCCCTCTCCCTACCCCAAAACGGGTCCCTGGTACTGAGAGACAGCCGTGCTAACCACTGAAACACCATGCATCCTCCCCCTCCTCCTGTCCCCCAATCCAGGTCCCTGGTACTGTGAAACAACCATGCTAACCACTGAGACACAATTCCCCATCCCAGCCCCCTCCCCCAAAGCGGAGTCACTGTGCCTAGGTAATACTGGGGAAATGTAAATAAAAGTGATGAGCTTAGAGTTATGATGTTGTGGCCATATAAGAGACATGGGTTTCTCAGGGGCAGGAATGGTTGCTGGATGTTCCAGGGTTTAGAACATTTAAAAAGAATAGCGAGGAGGTAAAAAGAGGAAGGGGTGTAGCACTGCTAATCAGAGAGGGCATCACAGCTACAGAAGTTAACATTATCGAGGAAGGTCTGCCTACTGAGTCAGTATGGATGGAAATTAGGAACGGTAAGGCAGCAATCACCTCACCAGGGGTTAAATACAGGCCCCCCAATAGGAGCAGGGAGATTGAAGAAAGCATAGGTCGGCAGATTTTGGAAAAGTGTGAATGGCTGAGGGTAGTTGTAATGGGTGACTAACTTTCCCAATATTGATTGGAACCTCCTTCCAGCAGATGATTTGGAAGGAGCTGTTTTCGTAAGGTGTGTTCAAGAGGTTTTCCTAACTTAGTATGTTGACAGCGGACGAGGGGAGAGACCATTTTGGATTTGGTGCTCGGCAATGAGCTGGGGCAGCTGTCAGATCTTGCGGTGGGAGAGCATTTTGGTGATAGTGACCAAAACTGCCTCATCTTCTTCAAAGCCATGGAGAAGGAGAGAAACAGGCACAATGGAAGGATATTTAGTTGGGGAAAAGGAAACTATGAAACTATCAGACTGCGTTTTGAAGCATGGACTGGGAGCAATTGTTCCATGGAAAGGGCACTATAGATATGTGGAGACGGTTTAAGGAATAGTTGTTGCGACTAATGCACAAATGTGTTTCTTTGAGTCAAGCAAGAAAGGGTAAGATAAAGGAACCTTGGATGACGGGAGCGGAGGAGCTTCTCGTCAAAAGAAAGAAGGCAGCTTATGTAAGGTGGAGGAAGCAAGGGTCTTGCTCAGCTCTCGAGGATTACAGGCAGGCGAGGAAGGAGCTCAAAAATCGTCTGAGGAGAGACAGGAGGGAGCAGGAAAAAGGCTTGTCAGGAATGATTAGGGAGACTCTAAAGGTGTTTTGCACATATGTGATCAAAGAGAGAGTATGGCCGATCAGGGATAGCATAGGGAACTTGTGGCTCGAGTCTGATGAGGTAGGGGAACCCTAAATGAGGTTTTTGCTTCTGTCTTTACAAAAGAAAAGGACTTTGTAGTGAATGAAACCATTGAGGAGCAGGTAATCCTGCTGCAACAGATAGATTGAGGAAGCTGATGTGTTGAAAATTTTGACAAACATTAATATTAACAAGTCGCTAGGGCCAGACCAGATTTGACCTCGGCTGCTATGGGAAGCGAGAAATGTGATTATTTCGCAGCTTGCGAAGATCTTTGCATCCTCGTTCTCCACCGGATTCGTACCTGAGGACTGGAGGGCGGCAAATGCAATTCCTCTCTTCAAGAAAGGACATAGGGAAATCCCCGGAAATTACAGACCAGTTAGTCTCACGTCTGTCATATGCAAGGTGTTAGAAAGGATTCTGCGGGATAGGATTTATGACCATCTGGAAGAGCGTGGCTTGATTAAATGCAGTCAGCACGGCTTTGTGAGGGGCAGGACATTCCTCACGAATCTTATTGAGTTCTTTGAGGATGTTACTAGAAAAGTTGATGAGGGTCGAGCGGTGGATGTTGTGTATCTGGACTTCAGCAAGGCATTTGATAAGATTCCCCATGGTAGGCTCGTTCAGAATGTCAGGAGGAATGGGATACAGGGAAATTTAGCTGTCTGGATATAGAATTGGCTGGTCGACAGAAGACAGCGAGTGGTTGTGGACGAAAAATATTCTGCCTGGAAGTCAGTGATGAATGGTGTTCCACGGGCTCTGTTCTTGGGCCTCTACTCTTTGTAAGTTTTATTAATGACTTGGATGAGGAGATTGAAGGATGGGTTAGCAAGTTTGCAGAGGACACAAAGGTTGGAGATATCATTGACAGTATAGAGGACTGTTGCAGGCTGCAGCACGACATTGCCAGGATGCAGAGATGGGCTGAGAAGTGGTAGATGGAATTCAAACTGGATAAATTCGAGGTGATGCATTTTGGAAGATCGAACTTGAAAGTTGAGTACAGCACCAAAGGCAGCATTCTTGGCAGTTTGGAGGAACAGCGGGATCTTGGTGTGCAGGTACAGAGATCCCTTAAAATTTCCACCCAGGTGGACAGGGTTGTTAAGAAAACCTATGCTGTTATTGGCTTTCATTAACAGGGGGAATGAGTTTAAGAGCCGTGAGATCTTGTTGCAGCTCCACTTACTCATACCCCTATACTTATTCTCCCATTTCCTCACACTCCGACACTGAATTCCCCTGCTTTTTCATATAACGATACTAATTCTGCCATTTCCTCATATCCCAGTATGATTCTCTCATTTTCTGATGCCCGAGTTCAAATCTCGCATTTAGGAATGCCCGACTCTAATTCTACATTTTAATGGTGACTTGCACCAAATATCTAATTTAGGTCCACTCCGCACTATTTCTTCCATTAACTATGTAGCTGCAATGATTCTCCCATGTCGTGGTGCACTGCTGTAATTCTCCAATTTTGGTGTTTACTGCATCAAATTCTCAAATTGCCAATTCTGCTCTAATCCACCCTTTCGTCATGAACTGAAGAAACTTTCCCACTGAGTATTGCCTTGCCCCAACTCCTGTTTTGCTGTTTCCTGACATACATCTTCCACATAATGGTTTACTGCTCAAAGTTTTTTCATTATTGGCGCCCTGCATCGAATGGCCACTTTCCTGCACTTTACAACATTTCTCCGACTTACTGATTCCTGCCTGTGTTCTCACATTTAACTATGCTCTGTTCCAACTCTGCATGCTTTAATCACCCCACACCAATTCTCGAATTCAATATTGCCCTGAAACAATTCTCATGTTCATTGATATCCAAACCAACTTCTCCCAGAGTGGGGAACGCGACTCTGACTCTCTGAGATAGTGGTGCCATACCCCAATTCGCTGTTAAAGTTCGACTGTGCAATTTTTCCATTTTGTGGTTCGTGCAACAATTGTCCCAAATACAGCTTCACTTCCGTGGACCATTCTACCATTTTCGAATCCTGCACGAATCTTCTTTTCATCAGCAACTGCACCTCCGCCACATTTAATATTATTCAGCACCAGTTCTCCCACGTCTTCCACCCATTCTCTACTTTCGTGACATCGGCACCAACTCTCCCATTATTGATGCCCTGAGTCAATTGTCCCATTGCATTGTTTCCTGATGCACTTCCTCCACGAATTGGCTTCCCTGCTCCAAAGTTTTTTTTCATTTCTTGGTGGGCAGACTCGAATCTCGACATTACTGCTGCTTGCAAATTTGTTCCTTCTCAAAGATTCCCTGCACCTATTCTTCTATTTAGACGTGTTCTGCTAAAATTCTTTAATGAATAGGCAATTTGTACTAATTTTCCAATGTAATGGCACTATGCAACAATTGTCCCATTTACTGATACCCAACAATTCTCCCACTGTCTGACACACTGACACCTGTCGTGGAAATTTAATCGACTCGAATCAACTGCTAGCAAGAGCAAAGGAAAGGCTTTATATTTCAACCTCTGCATGCAGAGCGGCCAATATACTTGGCAAAGTGCTTTATGTCAGGGCTGTGAACAAAATTCACATATTCGTGTTATACTATTCTTATCACATGCTCAAGGACAAGTGTTGGGAAACATTCGGGCTCATATTTTCTCATTCCGATGCCTTGGACATAATTATCTTTATGTTTTCCGAAGCTTTTTCCTGAATGCGGCTGCTCGCAATGCCAGGTGAAATGTTTGCAAAGTTCCACAAAGACAAACTGACTCCTCGATGCAGAATTCAGCAAAGTATTTGCATGTTTCAGCGAAGTATTAAATTTTGCAAAACATTCTCTGACAGATTTCACAGTAAATGTTAATTTTGTTAATTTTCCATTATATTTTCCAAATTTTTGTCATTTTACAACTCGGACAACAACCAAATAAAAAGCCAGATTGTTATATATCAAAAATAATTTATGAACACCAGGCATTTCCTCAGGCACCACCTAACTCTAACAAAGCTTTGTGGTGGTTTTTCCATTTCCCTGGTTTGCCCGATACACAGCCCATCTTCACACGTCACATTCATCAACGTCGCTGTCGGGTGTGGACAAGCAATCGGATCTTCCTTCTTTGGGGCCACTGATAGGTTAACATTTCGTATCCGACTGCATTCATAAGCAAGTGGTGTAGGCAGGTACACAACTCGGGTCTTATTCAAAGCAGTATGCGTAAGACCAGTCCTACAACTAGTAGAGCGATAAGGGTCCATTACCCCCATCCTCCATAAAGGACGTGAGCCATCGGGGGGAGGAGTCATCTGCTCGTGGAGGCGGTCATTTAGCTGCCTTCATACCATTTATTAAAACAGTAATATCTTGGTACTCATCAGGAACATTAATACAGCACGACGTACCTAACATTTTGCAGACGCCCCGTCTCTCGGCCGTCAGGATGTCTAGTACTAATCGATTTTGTGTCACTGCTTCCTAACCGCCATTAACTCAGTGTTAATAAGTGGTAGGCCTTCCTCCGTCTCATTTGCAAATACACCATATGCGAGGATGTTCTGCGAGTGTGTACCAATTCCAATGCAGAGGGATGCCCCTTCGAGTTCGGCAATTGCTGCCTTTTAGGGCGAACACTGTTGTGTTGTTGGACAGTATCTCAGTGTAGCAGCACCCCTTTCTCCCCGGGGGAGTAGTGGTACCCTTTCTCGCCACCTGACCATATTATACCTGCCATCCTGATTAGAGTACATTACTTACAGTGTGGAAACAGGCTTTTCCGCCCAACAAGTCCACCACACCAGCCGAAGCACAACCCACCCAGACATTTACTTAACACATAACACTACGGGCAAATTAGCATGGCCCGTTCACCCGACCTGCACATCCTGGTGACTGTGGGAGGTAACTCACGCAGACACAGGGAGAATGTGCAAACTGCACACTGTCAGCCGCATGAGGCGGGAATTAAACCGGGGTCTGGCGCTGTGAGGCAGCAATGGTAACCACTGTGCCACCATGCCGCTCATGGTCTGACCATTGATAAAGGAACAAACAATGTTTATGGTCGTATCATTTGTGTATGTTGCTGTACAAGAGTCATTGTTCAAGTACAGTATCAAGGAACACTGGGAGATACCCAAAAGGAGTCTCCCCCGATTGGTGCAAATACACGTTTCTCCCCTGCAATCCACAATGCGGAAGGCTGTGGTCGGGAGAGTGTCAGGCTTGGGGCTGTTGTTAGCCTGGAATTCGGGTGGTGACACGAGATTTGCCCAAATTGCCCCCCCCACTCTCATGGTCAGGCTAGTCGCCTCCCATGGAAGCAGACAGCTGCCATTTCTCGCCAGGGTCTCAGTAATTTGCTGGGCAGTCTACCTTTGGGCTGTGTGCAAACATATCCAACAAGTGTAGCCAACATCTAATCTCTCGTTTTGTCTTATGATCAAAGCACATGCTCTGTTCCCTTCACATCTAGCAATGGTCCTTCGCAGTTCCCAACCTACTGGCGTCGCATTTACGCCATTTATATCCAGCAGGCAAATTCCCCTCATGCTTTAAATTCGCTCTCTCGCCACGGCCGTCTCCCTTCGGTTTCGGGTGTGTCATTAATGCCCTTTGCCCAGCTTGGGGTTAGGTCCATGATCTGGTTTGATTTGTTGCCATGCCCCACTGCTCCTATCGTCTGTAGTACATTCTGCACTGCATCTCGGAGGGCGCGGGTGGGGCGACTGCACCACTATATTCAACTGTCTACAGATGTCGGAGAAGGATCTATCTATTCCACACCATACCACGAGACTCTCTCATGGCTTTTCTGAGTCTTACTTTGATCATGGAATATCTATTTCCCATGTCAGGTGCCCCTTTTGCCGTGGTGGCTACTACTAAATGCAAGTCACTGGCGTGGCATGGATCCCTGCATAAATCTTAATTATCCAATTTATAGTCGTCCTTGTTACTGAACGGCTATGGGTCGCATGTAAAGATCTACTTCGTCCTATCAGTTAAGATGACCGTCAGCTGCTGCATCCCAGACGCCCCTGCCCTTATGAATAGTCCTACCAGCTTGCCAACAGTGTGAACTGGGGAAGGCCCACATTTGCTTAAGTCTTCTACTAAATACTTGCTTTAAATTGGTTTGGGTGTTGTTCGATGCCTCCTCAGTCCCCGCTGCAAGTTTGTAAGGGCTGGCGTGTATCCACGTGGCTGTTCCGGCGACCTTAACAGCTATCTGTGCTGTAAGACGTAATTTAAACGGTCCCAGCCACCTCTTCGCTTTCCTGTTTTCCCTCCTGAAGTCTTTCACCACCATTCAGACTCCAGATTATAGATCGTACATCTTCCCTTCTGCTGATTGGGGTAGTGGTGTCTTCAGTTGATTCTGTAATTTGGGATAGAAGTGTAGAGAGTTTCATGCAGTAACACAACATCTCATCCTCACAGTGGCCTGTTATCTGGCTTCCCTTACGTCTCGGGACAATTCCTGTGTTTGGCGGCCGACGAAAAAAGTTTCAAATGGGCTAAGGTTAGCTCTCCCTCTCCTCCTAGATCTCCTACACATTAGCACAATTGGAACTGCCTTTGCCCATGTCATCCCTAGTTCCTCACAGCATTTCCTCAATATATTTTTTAAGGTAGAATTTTCTCTTTCCTCTGCCCTACCGCTCGTTTGGTGGTAGGCACAGTGTTATCCCATGTTTATTCCCAAATACTTACAAATCTGCTGTAGGGCATTATGGACAAATTGTGTCCCACTGTCACTACTAAGCCTAGAGTGTAGGTTTGCTCGCTGAGCTTTAGGTTTGATATCTGGACCTTTCATGACCTGGCATATGGAGGTTAGTGGGCTAGTGTAGTTTAAGTGGGCTTGGATCGGCGCAACATCGAGGGCCAAAGGGCCTGTACTGTGCTGTATTTTTCTATGTTCTATGTTCTAGGTAACATCATCAGTGACGAACGTCAAGTGAAGAGAAACTGTTGTCTCCTGCTTTTTAGATATATGTTTGTCCAGGATGGGGTTGCTGGGGTTTGTGGTGATGCTATTTCCTGTTCGTTTTCTGAGGGTTTGATAGATGCTATCTAGATATATGTCTTTTTTTATGGCGTTGTGGTTGGAGTGCTAGGCCTCAAGGAATTCTCTGGCATGTCTTTGCTTAGCCTGTCCCAGGATAGATGTGTTGTTCCAGTCGAAATGGTGTTTAAATTTCATCCGTGTGAAGGGCTACGAGGGAGAGAGGGTCGTGTGTTTTTGTGGCTAGCTGGTGTTCTGTATCCTGGTGGCGAACTTTCTTCCTGTTTGTCCTACATATTGTTTGTGGCAGTCCTTGCATGGAATTTTGTACATCACATTGGTTTTGTCCATGGGCTGTCCTGGGTCTTGTAAATTTGTTAGTTTTGTTTGAGACTGTTGGTGAGATTCCGTGGGGTCTTAATAGTCTGGCTGCCACTTCTGAGACTTCATTGATGTATGAAAAGGTCGATAGGGTTTCTGGCTGTGTTAGGTCTACTTGTCGTGGTTTTTTTCCTGAGGAATCTGTGGACTGTATTTTTTTTAGTATCCGATCTTCTTGAATACGTTTTATAGGTGGTTCTCCTCTGTTTTCCGAAGTTAGTCTGTGCTGAAATGTGTGGTGGTTCGTTGGAATAGTGTTCTGATACAGCTTCCTTATTGCGTGTTGGGATGGTTGCTGGTGTAGTTAAGTATTTGGTCTGTGTTTGTCGTTTTGCTGTACATGCAGACACACCAGAGAATTCCGAGAGGCCTCGCACTCCAATCACAACGCCATAAATAAACACATAGATCGATTTACCATCTGTCAACCCCTCAGAAAACGAATAGGAAATGAAATCACCACAAACCCCAGGAACCCCATCCATAACAAACATATAAATAGAAAGCAGGAGACAACATCTTCACTTCACTTGGAGATCGCCACTGATGATGTTACCTAGCCAGGTAATGAAACGTCTGGATATCAATCCTACAGCTCAGCGAGAAAACCTACACCCTAAACCTCAACCGGAGCGATAAACCTTCACAAACCTTGGGACTACTAAGCCTCTCAGGGATGCTCCATCTCGGAATTATTTCAGTTAGGAAAGCTTTGGTTATGGCACTGGCATTCTGTTTTGCCGTGGGGAACGCTTGCACCCATTTGGAAAACATATCAACTATTACCAGACAATACCTTTTTGCTTCACAGGGTGTTAGTTCGGTAAAATCCAGTTGCAAATGTTCAAATTGTTTTTGGGGTTTCTGAAGTGCTACATGACTCATCTGTATTCCACTCCCCACATTATTGTGGCACAGATAACACATCGTTCACAATATTTCTGGAGGTACTGAGTAAATCCCTCAGTGTACCACTGCGCTGAAATGCTGTCATATCTCCCCTCTTTTGACACATGTTTCTTACCGTGTGTCAGTTTGGCATAGAATGGAAATAATGATCGTGGTAGAAAAGGTTTAACATTGGGGCCACACCATACCCCTTACCTCAAACTGCACTCTGCTTTTTCCCAGTCAACCGTGTCTTCAAGCCTGGACTTCGACTGTGACTCCCGTACGTCTGTTGTTGTGGAAAGGATTTTTGTCATTCCCATGTCAAACTGATCATTTACCGGCTGCTGGGCTGCCGGCCTTGCCGCTGAGTCTGCCTTTGCATTTCCTTGAGAAACGGAATCGTTATTTTTCGTGTGGGCATCATATTTACACACAGCGATTGATTTAGGCAATAGGACCGCTTGCAAGAGGTCAGAAATCTGATCACGGTGTGTGATGGGCTTTCCGGTGAAGATCAAGAATCCCCTGTATTTCCATAGGGTTCCAACATCATGTGCAACTCCGAATGTGTATCTGCTATCCGTTAAATATTCGCTGTCTTTCCCTGAGCCAATTTACATGACTCAGTCAATGCAACCAGCACCGCTGCTGGCGCTGACAGTTGAGAAGGGAGTGATCCCGCTTTGAATACCTCATGGGTAGTTACTACAGCATCCCCAATACAATTCTGGCCTATCTCCTTGCTCCTGAATGCTGACCCATCCACAACAAAACACGCCATATTTGGATTCTGAAGTGGTGAATTCTGCAAGCCTTGTCTAGGCAGCACATTTCATTAATTACAGCGATACAATCATGTGGGTCTCTGTCTCCTTCTCTAGTGAGAGGATTAGCAGCATTAAGGACGTTACATCGCTTTATTGGAATGTTAGGCTTCTCCAAGAACACAGTATTGTATCTGAGTCAACGTGCTGCCGACGATGTCTTTTGCTCAGACAGCAGTAAGGATACTGCATGTGCGATCAGTTTGGTGAAGTCGCCATAGCCGATTATATCGCAACCACAGCTCGCAGGTATTTACGCAATCCTGCCACTACCAGGTCTGGCTTAGCCGAAAAATAAGTTGCCAGCCTAAATTTTCCCCCATGATCCTGCAACAACACAGATGTCATGCAGCCATGTTTTTCATCTACCATTCGACAGAAAGCTTGTTTGGATTCGGAATCCCCAGTGTAGGTGTACTTTGAAACGTCTTTTTCAATTCAACTCGGCCGCTGGGATCCATTGCAACGGACCTTGGTTCTGCTACCCTTTTCCATGGGCCATGTCACTTCAGGGCGCCTCAAGATTTATGTAATGTGGGATAAACGTTCTTTAGTAGGAGCGTATGCCCAAAAAGGATAGCAATTGTTTCCTCATGTAAATCCTTGGAATTTGCTGAATTACTTGCACTCTGCCCTGAACTTCCCTTGGTCTTCCCTTGTTCAGATATTAAGTGACTGAAGGACTTCACCTGTTGTTGCATAAATTGAAGATTTGCGAGACTGGCTTTGTGCCCTTCCTTCGTGCAATGAAAGGGAATGCTTCTCACATTGTTCCACTGTCGGTGCTATTATTAAGCAATCGTCTACAGATTGCAGAAGAGCAGATCCAGGGGATAAAACAAGAGTCTCCAGACTCCTGCGTAGAGCCTCATTATATATGGTGACTCACAGTAACATTGACAAAGTCGTGTGAACTCATAATATTTCCCTTTGAATGAAAAAGCGAACCAGAATTGACTATGTGGATTCACCATTACACTAAAGAATGTATTTGCTAAATCCACAGCAGAGAACCATTTACTGTCCGGTGGAAATTGAGCTAATACAGTATAGGGTTTGGGAACATTTGATGCGCGCGGGACAACACTGTTATTGACTGCCTGCAGGTCTTGAACAAACCTCCATTCCTCCGGTTCACTTGGAATTTTTGCCTTTTTGATCAGAAAAATGGGAGTTCTCACCGGTGAGTTTACACAGGGGATTATCTCTCTCGCCTTTGGGAAGGACTGAAAGACTGGAGTAACTACATCCATGGCCTCGGGTTTTAATGAGTATTGTGCTCTGCAAGGACGGTACTCCGACTTCGTGGTTACTCGTATTGGTTCACAACCTCATATATGCCCCACATCATGTTTGCCTTTTACCCATAATTCCGTAGGGACCGTTATTAATCTTGGGTATGAGAAGTTTATCTTAGGGAAAGGCCAGGCCAGCCTTCTAGGCTCTTCAAGGCTAGAGGGGGTTACCTCGACTGTTCTATTGCCTGAGTTAGACAAATTAATTTCTTCCTATATGTCCACACATCTGCATTGAACCACATACCCACATCGTCCCAGAACACCCAACATTTCGTTCTTTATGCCTTTAGTACCCATGGCCCCAAATCCTGCCACAAGTCACTGGACACCTTCGTCAGTGACACGCGAGGAGCATAGCCTTCCACATCAAAAATATAGAGTTTACTTGCCATCGCAGGTACTTTACATAAGTTCACACTGACTGCACATCTGTCATCTCTTCAATAAATTTCGCACAATAACAACTGACCTGGTTTAAACAGTCTCCTGAACCAATACTTCTCGTATGGTTCATCAGGGCTATCGTGGTGTATGTGTGCTGTGCAGTGCAGCAAATTCCCGCAAAAAAATCGGTGTTAACAGGATTAACATGGTTACCTGCTTCCAGGGTGAGTGAATTGCTCACTGAACTCATTGCTCTCTGGCTTAATAGCCACTCATAGACATACACCAGGGGTGGTGGGTTGTATTTTACAATTTACACTTGTGAATCTTCCCTTTGAATTACCTGCAAGCCCGTCGGAGTACTGAGCAAATATAACCCCAGTCTCACTATGAGATACCAAGACATTAAATGTAAAGGACAAAGGACAGAATTCCGCTAACAAAATTGAGAATTAGAATGGATACACATTTCTTATTTCACACAATGTGGGTACGCTAAAACTCTCTCATATCACGATGCTTGATGCCTCCATTGAGTTCAGGAATATTCCACTCATCTTTATTGGTGTCAACTCTCTGAGCTGTCTTGATTTGAGGAATGAATATGCTGGCCATATATCTACCAAAAGGGTAACTGGTGTACCTTCCACATATAACATAGAGGTTGGTATCGACATATACGCATCATTGTTATATTGAACATATTGTTCACACTTCGCAATCTCAATGTTCAATATATTCACATCTCAGTGCCCATTAGGTGAGTAGAAGTGATTAGCATTAGGGATTATTCGTTGCCAAGTATAAAGGAAAGCGGTTAACCTGTACCTTGTGGCCTGCCCACCTCAACCTCAGTCGTCCCCTGTCAGTCACCATGCTGTCCAGCCTCCAGGACCGATTGAGGCTGTCTGTGCGGGCACTGTCTTGACCAGTGGTCCATTGCTCCGCAAACAAAGCACCAGCCAGACCTATCTCTGCAAGCACACTTTCGCGATCCCTTCCCCTTTTGCGAACTCCGCCTGTGCCTCTCTCTTTTCCCGCAGTTCCTCCTTCCAATGGCTGAACGAGCATTTGCATCATAATAAGCTGAGGTTCATGTGATTGCTGTTCTATCTTTAATTCCCGGTTATGGTTCTCTTGAGCCAGTAGTTTTTCAGCATGTATCACGTATTGTTCTAGCTAATTCAACTTTCCCGTGTCCCAGGTAAAACAAGTATATTATTACCTATTTTGTTGTTTCTTACTTCATTCCATTGATGAGGCTGCTCCTCCGGTGTGCCTCATACAGTGAGATCTCTGCCATCAGTATGTCCTTGGGTGGTATCAGGACACAATAGACGTTATCGTCTTTCGTGAGGCGCTAAAGGTACTGGGACATTGTCTCGACATCTTTAGGGTTTTCTTGCTTCAATTGATTGTGGGTACGATATGCTATTGGTGAATCAGCAGACCCTGAGGCGGCGACTGTTGACTTGGAATCTTCGTGAAGTGGATCTCGTAGGAGGGCTGTAGCTCTTCGAGGGCACCCATTAATGTCAGGATCTGATCCAGTCTTAAGACACTGTCCAGCTTCATTAGGTTGTTTTCCGTGTGTGTGTGTGCATGTGCGCTGGTGTTTGTACGTGTACTTGACCTATCTTTATTTCGAGATTTTCTTTCCCTGAAATCAGACTCAGCCTTCAACATGTGATAAGCACTCCAATTCACAGGTTCTATTTTACACTTCCGTTTCTCCTTCTATCTCTCCTCCAACGGTGACCTCAGCATTTGCAACTGAATATTACTAAAACTTCCTTCCTCCAGAAAAACACATTCCTTGATTTACATTTTAACTGCTTTACAGAAACTGGGCCATAATTATTTAGCATCTATTGTATTTTTTCTTGACCATTCTGAGTTGTCTGTCTACCCTCTTTTTGTTCGCTCTTGCTGGAGCCGATTTTCATGGATATTGGAAAAGTGTTCATCTCTCTCTGTCTGTCTCTCTGTCTGTCTATCTCTCTCTCTCTCTCTTCTCTCAGGATATCATAATCTTCTCTTTGCCAATATAACTTGATTTTACCTCCGGAGGTCCCCCCTCATTGGGCACTACCGCCTCATTGCCTTGGTTTTCACAAACCAAGAACCCACGTAACTGGTACAGCTTTGGCGACTCCAACGCTGCCCATGGTGACTCCAAGTCTAAAACCACCGTTAATCTTGCTGTCACTTAAACTCTCTAGAGACGTCAATCCTTTCCCTTGAGTTTTACTCGAATACTGCGCGAGAGTTCACTGGTCCCTCTTCCTGGTTCGTCTATTCTCTTCGAACAAGTCTCTATGTCGGATTACTTTAGCCACAACTCTTACCCCGACCGGATTCAATTCGGAACGCGACACTTGGGCGATCCACTTATCCCCAGTCCTCTCACTCAAAAGGGCCAATTCAGCGCTCGAGATGAAGTGAAAGACCTTCAAGGCAGTGGCGCGTATACCTCCTGGGAATCTTCAAAATCTTACCCAGTCACAGGGTCCCAGACGAGCCCCCGAGTTTACTGCCGTGGAATTTAAATCGACTCGACGCAAATGCTACCAAGAGCAAAGAAAAAGTTTATTTTTGACATTTGTAGAATGGACCCGACACATTTGCAAGACGCCTCATAAAATGGAGCCTGACGGTTTTCACATATTCCCTTTATACTGTATATTGCCTTGCCTTATCACACCTCAAGGCAGGAAGCTGGATCAGTCGAGTTCCTTTCCACACATGGAGTTGTTTTTTTCTAATTCATTGACTGCTGATATAATAGATTATTGGCGTTGAGAGTCACCTGTAAATTAGGTTGAACTTTACATTTTTTCTGTCTTTTTGCAAAGTTAGGTCCATACTTCTTTGTTTCAACCATGCTTTCACAGATTTCACAAAAAATGATAATTTTCCATGACAGGGGATCAGGCTGACAGTGACTGATGGAGTGAGGATGATAGTGACACAATGAGGGTGAGGTGTCAGCGTGATAGTAACGCAGATTGTGTGAGTGAATCAGGCCGATAGTTACGCAGAGAGGGGGGTCAGAGTGATAGTGATGCAGTAAGTCTGAGGGATCAGACCAATAGTGAAGCACTTCGTGTGAGGGGTCAGTGTGACAGTGACGCAGTAAGAGTGAGTGTTCAGGCTGATAGTGACGCAGTAATTGGAAGGAGATCAGGATGATAGTGATGCAGTAAGTGTTACTGTGTCATGTTGATCCTGACGCATAAATTACGAGGGGACAGGGTGAAAGTGACGTAGTAAGTGTGATGGGGTCAGGCAGAGACTGACGCAGAGAGTGTGAGACAGTCAGGGTGATAGTGAGGGAGTAAGTGTGTGCATTCAGGCTGGTAGTGACACAGTAAGTTGAGAGCGTCAGGCTGATAGTGGCCAATAAAAGTGAAGTGTTAGGGGAATAGTGACGCAGTAAGTGTGAGGTGTCAGGCTGTTAGTGATGCGGTAAGTGTGAGGGGTCAGTCTGATAGTGAAGCAGTAAGTGTGAGGGGGTCAGGCTGATCGTGTCACAGTATGTGTGAGAGGTCAGGCTCATAGTGATGCAATAAGTGTCCGTGAGTCAGAGTGATCCTAATGCAGGAAGTGAGAGGGTACAGGGTGATAGTGACGCAATGAGAGTGAGGGGGTCAGCGTGATGGTGACAGAGTAAGGGTGAGTGTTCAGGCTGATATTGATGCAGTATGTTGAGGGCGTCAGGCTAATACTGGCCAGTAAGTGTAAAGTGAAAGGGTGATAGTGATGCAGGAAATGTGAGGAGTCAGACTGATAGACACGGTGAAATTGTGAGGGGTCAGGCTGATAGTGATGCGGGAAGTGTGCGAGTGTCAGGCTGATAGTGATGCAGTAAGTGTGTTGGGACCAGAGTGATAGGAACACAATAAGTGTGAGCAGCTTTGGATGATAGTGACAGGTCAGGAAGAGGGGGAGGATGGTAGTTATCCCGTGAGTGTGAGGTGTCAGGATGACAGTGAAGCAGACTGTTGAATGTGTCATTGTGATGGTGACATGGCAAGTGTGATGGGGTCAGGGTGACAATTACGCAGATGCTTTCAGGGGGTCAGGTTGTAGTGATGCAGTAATTGTGAGGGGTCAGGGTTATAGTGACGCAGTGAGTGTGAGATGTCAGTGTGATAGTGACGCAGCACATTTGAGGGCCAGGCTTATAGTGACTCAGTATGGGTAAGGGGTCAGGGTCACAGTGATGTAGATGCACTCTCAGGGCCAAGTTGTAGTAAAGCTGTAAGTGTGAGTGTCTCAGGCTGATAGTGATGAAGTAAATGTGAGGGGGTAAGGCGGTTAGGGATGTAGTAAGTGTGCTGGGGTAGTGCTAGAAGTGACGCAGTAAATGTGAGTGTTGAAGCTGATAGTGACGCATTAAGTTTGAGGGGATCAGGCTGATCTTGACCCAGTAAGTGTGAAGTTGTCAGGATGATAGTTACGCTGTAAGTGTATGGGGGCACAATGATCTTGACGCAGTAAGAGTGGGGAGTCAGGGTGATAGTGACGCAGTAAGCATGAGTGGGTAAGCCTGATAGTGACGCAGTATATGTGAGGGAGTCAACCTGGTAGTGGTGCAGTATGTGTGAAATGGTCAGACTGATATTGATGCATTTAGTGTGTTGGGGTCAAAGTGATAATGACGTAATAGGTGTAAGTGGCTCAGGATGATTTTGACACAGTGGGTGTGAGATACCAGTGTGATAGTGACGCAGTAAGTGTAAGGGGTCAGGATGACAGTGACACAGTGGGTGTGAGATACCAGTGTGATAGTGACGCAGTAAGTGTAAGGGGTCAGGATGACAGTGACACTAAGTGTACGGCCCTCAGTGTGATAGTGCCACAGCAAGTGTGGGGTGTCAGGGTTTAAATGACGTCGTAAGTGAGAGAGGGGCATTGCGATTGTGAAGCAGTAAGTGTGAGGGGGACAGGCTGATAGTGACACAGTCAATGTGACGGGGCAGTGTTTTAGTGACAAGATAAGTGTGAGGCGTCAGTCTGATAATGACACAATAAGTGTAAGGATTCAGGATGATAGTAACATGGGAAGTGTGAGGGCGTGACTGAAAGTGACGCAATAAGTGTGTGGCTGTTAGGCTGATGGGGCCGCAATAAAAATAAGGCCGGCAATGTGAAAATGGCAAAGACTGTGTGAGTGGGTCAGGGTGATAGTGACACAGTAAATGTGAGGAGGTCAGGGTGAGAGTGACGCAGAAAATGAGAGAGGATCAGAGTGAGAGTGACACAGTAAGTCTGAGGGGTCAGACTGATATTGACGCAGTAAGTATGAAGGGGTCAGGCTAAGAGTGACACAATCAGTGTGAGGGGGAGAGTTTTAGTTATACAGTAAATGCGAGGCATCAGACTGAAACTGATACAAAAAGTATGAGTGGGTCAGGGTGATATTGACGCAGTCAATGTGATGGGGCAGAGTTTTAGCAACATGGTAAGCGTGAGGCGTCAGTCTGGTACTGACACAAAAAGTGTGATGGAGTCAGGCTGATAGTGACACAGTAGGTTTTAGGAGTGAGGGTGATATTAACATAGGAAGTGCGAGGGCATCACTGATAGTGACGCAATATGTGTGTGGCTGTCAGGCTGATAGTGATGC
Source organism: Chiloscyllium punctatum (assembly GCF_047496795.1). Classification (NCBI taxonomy): domain Eukaryota; kingdom Metazoa; phylum Chordata; class Chondrichthyes; order Orectolobiformes; family Hemiscylliidae; genus Chiloscyllium; species Chiloscyllium punctatum. The sequence goes on along the minus strand of NC_092752.1, from coordinate 78,246,138 downwards.
AGTAAAAATGAGAATTGTCAAGGTGAAACTGGTGCAGTAACTGTGAGGATGGCAGATGGACAGTGATGCAGTAAGTGTGAGGGGTTCACACTGACATTGAGGCATGCAAGTGTGAGGGGCCAGGTTGATAGTGACGCTGTGTGCTGGCGGGTCCGGCTGATAACGACGCAGAAAATGTGAGTGCCTCAGTGTGACAGTGATGCATTACGTGTGCAATGGTCAGGGTGATAATGACAGAGAAAGTGTGAGGGGGTCAGGTTGATAGTTTTGCTGTAATTGTGAGCTTGATCAGCGTGATAGTGAGGGGCTCAGGCTAATGGCGACACAGCAATTGTGAGGGGGTCAGGGTAGTAGTGACGCAAAAGATGTGAGCGGGTCAGGCTAATAGTGATGCAGAACGTGTAAGGTGTCAGGTCGATAGTGACGCAGTAAAGGTAAGAGTGTTGGTATGCTAGTGACGCAGTAAGTGCGAGCTGCTCAAGATGATAATGACGCAATAAGCGTGAGGTTTCAGGTAGACACCCATGCAGTACGTGTGACGTATTCGGGGTGACAGCGATGCAGACACTTTGAGGGTGTCAGATTGAGAGTGACACAGGAAATGTGAGGGGACAGGCTGAGAGTGACACAGTAAGTGTAAGAGGTCAGGCTAATAATGATATACTAATTGTGATGGAGTCAGGATAGTAGTGGTGCAGTGAGTATGAGTTGTCAGGGTGATAGTGACACACGGTGTGGGTGGGATAGAGTTATAGTGATGCAGCAAGTATGAGGAGTGTGCAGGGTCTGGCTGATGGTGACGCAAGAAGAGTGAAAGTTTCAGTGTGATCTGGACTCACTAAGTTTGGGGTGTCAAGGTGATAGTGATGCTGTAAGTATGAGTGGGTCAGTCTGACAGTGACACAGTACTTTTGAAGGGATCAGGCTGGTAGTGATGCAGTAAGCGTGAGGGGGTCAGGCTGATATTGATGCACTAAGTGAGAGAGTGTCAAGGTGATGGGGATGCATTAAGTGTGAGCAAGTTAGAGGGAGAGTGACGCCGTTAGTGAGTGGGGTTTGGCTGATAGGGATGCAGTAGGTGCGCATGTATCAGGGTGTGAGTGATGCAGGAAGTATGAGGGTGCCAGAGGGATAGTGACGCATTACGGATGAAGGGTTAGAGTGATTGTGATGCAGTAATTCTGAGGGGATCAGAGAGATACCAACGCAGTAAGTATGGGGGGGGGGGGGGGGGGGGTCAGGCTGTCAGTGACGCTGTCAGTGTGAGTGTTGAAGCTCATAGTGAAGCAGTAGGTTTGAGGTGGTCTGTGTGATTGTGGCGCAGTAAATGTGAGAGGGTCAAGGTGATAGTGACATAGTAAGTTTGAGGAAGCAGTGTTGTAGTGACACGGTAAGTCTAAGGAGTCAGGGTAATAGTAACATAGGAAGTGTAAGGGCGTGACTGATAGGACAAAGTCAGTGTTTGGCAATCAGACTAATAATGACGCAGTCAAAATGAGGGTCTCTAAGTGAAAGTGGCGCAGTAAAAGTGAGGGCGCCAGATGGAGAGTGATGCAGTAAGTTTGACGGCTTCACGCTGATATTAAGGGGGTAAGTGTGAGGGGTCAGGTCTATAGTGATGCAGTAAGTGTCTGCGGGTCAGGCTGATAGTGATGCATTCAAAGACCAAATATCCAAGGCTCACTGTAGTGCTGAATAGCGAGACTTCTCAAGGCGAAGACAAAAATCAACAGTTCTCATCCTGGTCATAAATCACATTTTTTTTCATTTTAAAATTGTCCTCTCCTGCTTCTAGATTCACCAATGAGGGAACAAAATTTAATTGCACCATCCTGTTTATCTCTTCAAATATTTTGCAACTCTCAACGAAATTGCCTCTCTTGTTTTGAAACTGTTAAAAAAAAGACCGGATTTGCCCAATTTCAATTCACAGGACTAACGTTCATACATGATATCAAGGCGAATCACCATTCGTGGTATTCCTCATATGGCATTAGTATCTTTCCTAAATTGAGGATTATAATTCCTCATACTGTAGTCCAAGTGCGGTCGAACTGAGCCACAATACATTGGAAATAATACTTCGTTCTCGTGCCCTGAAATCCTTCTGCAGCTTTCACAACAGACTTCTACAACTGCTACTAGACTTCAATGACTTAGTAAAAACTTCTCCAAGATTCAATTCTAAAAATCTGTACATCAGACTTTCTACTTCAAACCTTCGATTAATAATCTCCACACATCTCCCTCCTGACAAGTATGAAAAAGTCAAATCCTTGCTAATTATTAAATCATGAGAGACATGGATAGGTTTACTCGTCAAGGTGTTTTCCTGCTGGTGAGGAAGTTAAAATTTAGAAAACATTGGTTTAAAATTAGTGGGTAAGGATTTAAAAGGGACGTCAGGGGTAACTTTTTCAGTCGTGTCCAGAATGAACTGCCAGAGAAATTGTTGGAGACTGGTACAACTTTAACATTTAATGGCATCTGGATGGATATATGAGTAACAAGGTTTAGAGGGATGTGGGCCAAATGTTGGCAAATGGGACCTATTAATATAGGATAACTGTCCACCATGGGCAAGTTGGAAAGATGGGCCACCTTCCATGTTGTATTGTTCAAGGACTTGATGACTCTAGAACAACTGCAAAAACTTTGCTAATAATTCCGTCAAGACGATTTCAAGTTCCAAATCTTCGGTCAATCTTCCTCTCTTGTACGCACAATTTCATTACCTGTTGTCCGAACTTACGGATTAGTTGCTGGATCCATTCCTGTAAATTGGTTCTGCATTCTTTCTAATTCCGATTTTTCTTTTACGAATATAGCTAGTGTTTATGGACTTAGCATCAGTATTTCTAATACCATATTTTGATGAATATTAAAAAACAACTTTGGCACCAGATGATGAGCAATTGAGTCAAAATCGATCGGACGCAGTGAAACAATGATCCTCTCTTCATGTGGTGTATATCCGTGACTCTAAAATTCGACGAAGAATCATTCCCACAACTTCAGCTGTGTCAGAATCTAGTTTGCGGTGAAAGCCTGTCAATCTGCTAAGGTAACGTTCGTCTGGGTCTCTGCAAAGGATTTGGCGAAATCGTTGGGTCTTGACAATTTGTTCTTCAAATTACGTATTTCATTAATTCAGTTCTTTTACTATGAAAATTGGCAATTTTGCTGCAGCTGTGATAGCCGAGAGGTTAAGGCATTGGATTTGAAATCCACTGGCGTCTTCCTGCGCAGGTTCGAATCCTGTTCACAGCGTTGAATTTTTCAAAGTCATTAATTCCTTTGCAGAATTTGGATTTCGTGGAGCTGGAGCTTTGCATTCAATCGAAAGTAAATTTTCAACTGTGAAGAATCCGACGTAATTTCAAGACGTCTAATTGAATAAATTATATGTCGAGACACAAAAAGCCACCAACTTCCAACATGAATCAGTTTCAAAACATTTGTCGAACTATCGTGAAATTTGGATGTTTGAGACCGGGGGTTTGGAATTAAGCAAAACAAGAAGCAATGCAATACATTACTTTCAGATGATGATTTTTAAAAATCAATTGAAAGTCAAGCTGAGAAAGTTCAACCTAATTTACAACTGACTCTCAAGGCCAATAATCTAGTATATTAGCAGTCAATGAATTAGAAAAAGCAACTCCATGTGTGGAAAGGAACTCGACTGATCCAGGTTCCTGGCTTGAGGTGTGATAAGGCAAGGCGATATCAGCGGAGTAGAATTTTCTGCAAATATTAGAAATGGAATGTTAACGGTCTTCTGCTGTCCACATTCGTAAGAATCTGTGCATTAAGAACTGAATTTGAAAATTAACGATGAAAATCAGACATAGCCCTCTGCTTGTGGGGTACCATTGTTCAGAACAATTGGTTGTTGCTGAGACTAAAATTGACCAAAATAATGGATGGGGATCTTATCAACGACCTTCGTTGGAGCAGTTGGTGTGGAGAGCTCAGCTTGAAGAACCAAATGCAAATAATTCATTTTGGCTGTCTGAATTGCTTCGTTAAACATACTCCCAGTTTAATGAAAAACCCTTTGCTATCAGAGCTAGATGTTTTCATGTCAGCATGTTCCGATATGGGAAGACACTCCATGGAGTAGATGTGACTTAAATTTTGACTCTAACGTCAGAGATGTTGACACATTTCTGCCCCAAAACAGCACTACCATTGGTATCAAATCAAACTTAACAAAGGACTAGTTCACTTAGACATTTCCTTTCTGCAGACTCTGCCAATAGACCGTTCAGGCCCGATGTAGGAATAGGGCGTGGTGACATCTGTTCGCAAGTGGATCACTTCATTCTTGCTCACGGTCCATAAACCGTAATTCATTTTGAACTTCTTAGCCATCAGCATGATAAGTGGTACATAATGCATAGGTTTGCTTCTCGAAAGAAAGAGCGAAATCTTATTCAATGCAGACGCAAATTCAAGTTGTCCCTGGTCGACCAGAAGACAGATATCGCGAAACAAAGTGAATACAGAAAACAATCAATGTTTTCTGGGATTCAAAAAGATGTACTGGAAGAATGGAAACATATATTTGGAACTAAAGTCATATACCATTTCCAGACTAAATGTTGTTGAACCGTTATCTTAATTTGACCTTCATGTCCACCATTGCTGCAAAAATTACCTTAACAACTCAGAACTTTATGTTCTTTGATATTGTCTCCTTCATGTTTCTATTGATTTTGAAACTAAAAACGGGCAATAGTAATGCACCCTATTTCACTTGCAAAGATCAGAAGAAGATCAATTTATAAGAGAACAGAAATAAAGCCACGTCTGTCTTCTGAGAGATAGCACAGTTACCATTTCGACTCCAAAAAGTCTTCTTCAGAAGTCTGCGCAATGAACTCGAAATGGTCGACCGAAAACGAAGAAAAGAAGCCATAATACCGCGAATACACCACCCGCAAGCGCATCAAGTCCTACTCGAATAGGCTGTATGACAACTCTCAACATCAGTAGAGAACGGAACAAAGCTCATTCTGCAGTTGCCATCCTGTTATGACGTAGATTGTAAAGTCAGAAATATGATTAGGTAAAAAGCGGGATGAAAGCGGGATATCAGAAGTCTGAAAAAAGCAAGTGCGTGCTTTGCTTTGAAGAAGGTTGGCAGTGATGAAAATGGAAATTAATTACAGTAAGGGGGGCTTCATTAATACTCAGAATCGTTGCAACACACAGCAATTCTTTTTGCTGGGTTTCTGTTCAGCCATTTTATAATCACAACTGCTGCCGGGTTTGGTTTCCATTCCAGGTTTAGGTGACTGCCTGATGGAAGTTTGCACATTCGCCCAATTTCTGTGTGGTAGCTCTGGTTTGCTGCCACATTCTAAACATTTGCAGGTTATTTGGATTCGCCATTGAACGCACACGGTTACAGAGACAGGGATGTGGAGAGTGTCTGGATACAACGTTCTTGAGAGGATATTAGTGAACTTAAATAGACAGAGTGGGGTTAGTCTGCTGTTTCCTGGGTGAGTTACATGGACAGAGAGGGGTCAGGGTATTCTTCCCTGAGGGAGAGACATTGTCAGAGTTGGAATAGTTGCTATTACCTGTGTCAGTCACGCAGATACAGAAGGGTCAGTCTGCCCTTCCCTGGGCGAATTTCTTTCACAGAGTGGTGACAGTCTGCTCTTCCCTGCCTGAGTGAAACAGAAAGAGCGGGGTCAGTATTCTCTTCCCTCGATAATTTATGTTGACAGTCTGGTTTCCGTCTGCTCTTCTCTGGCGAGTTACATTGGTAGAGTGGGGTTAGTGTTCATTCATTGGGTGAGTGCCATAGACAGAATGGGATCAGTCTGCTCTTCCCTGAGTGAATTACATTTATAGAGTGGAGTCAGACTGCTCTTCAGTGAATGACTTATATTGACAGTGTGGGATCAGTCCACTGAGTTACACTGAGAGTGTGGGGTCAGTCTGCCCTTCCCTCGGTGAGTAACACTGACTGAGTGGCATCAGTTTGCTCTTCCCTCAGTGAGTTACATTGACAGACTGGCGTCAGTCTGCTTTTCACGGAGTGAGTTATTTGGACAGTGTGAGATCAGTCTGCTCTTCCCTGGGTGAGTTGCATTGACAGAGTGGCGTCAGTCTGCAATTTCCTAGTTGTGTTAAAGTGATCGCGTGAAGTCAGAGTGCTCTTCCGTGGTTGAGGCACATTGACAGATTGGGCTTCATCTGCTCTACCCTGGGAGAGTCATATTAACAGAATGGGGTCAGTCTGCTCCTTTCTGAGTGAGTAATATCACAGAGTGCAATCAGTCTGTTCTTCCCTGGGTGAGCTACGTTAAGAGAGTGGTGTCAGTCTGCTCCTCCACGGGCGTGTTGCTTTCTCAGAATCGTGAGAGTCTGCTCTTCTCTGTCTGAGTTTAACAGCAAGTATGGTTTCATTACTGTCTTCGCTGGATGATTCACACAGACAGAATGGAATAAGTCTTCTCTTCTCTGAGTGAGTTACTTTGACAGAGTGGGGTCAGGCTCGTCTCCCTGCTTGTGTTTCATTGACAGAATCAGATCAGCCTGCTCTTTCCTGGATGAGTGACAGAGACAGAATGGGTACAGCCTGTTCTTCTCTGAGTGAGTTACATTGACAGCGTGCCATCAGTCTGCTCTTTCTTGGGTAAATTTTACTGACTGAGTGGTGTCAGTCTGCCATTTGCTGGGTGAGTTACATATAAAGTGTTGGGTCAGTTTGCTCTTTCTTGGATGACTAACATTGACAGAGTGGCGTCAGTCTACTCTTCCCTGGCTGAGTTACATTAACAGAGTGCGGTCAGGCCATAATTTCCTCGTTGAGTTACATTGATCGTGTGATGTCAGACTTCTGTCCCCTGGTTGAGTTACATTGAAAGATTGGGTTCCATCTGCTCTTCCCTGGGTGAGTTACGTTAGCAGTTTGGGGTCGGTCTGCTTTCCACCATCCAGGAACTCCATCTCTATCGGTTTCTTGTCAGTACCTCCATCCTAAGGATTTGAGGAGTTAACAAAAGTAATTCGTCCCCTACATCTTTGGGATAATTAGGGATGGGCAGTGAATCTTATCTCATTGAAAGACAACTGTGTCCCAGAAATGCATTTCTAATAATTGCATGTTCTAATTCGACACTGCAAGTGGTCGGGAATAACTTGAGGAGAGGTGCAGAGTAGAATAATTAAAGTCAAATGCACTGATGCCAAGGAGACATAACACAAGATGTGAGTGTGGAGCTGATGGTGCAGGGCTCAGTGTCAGTGCTATTGGTTCAGCATTTATTGCTCACTGTTCGCAATGACTCACACACCACTGCTGTCAATTCACAACAATGAACCTGTTCATCTTGGTTTGAAAATCCCTGCGTATGTATTAACGTGGTTAATGGGACGCGAGAGGAGATGAGCACATCCTCGTTATTCTGTCAGTTTGAACAGACGAAAATATCTGTTGGATGCCAATGCAAGAGGATACTGTCTTTTTCTGTACCCTGACCATAATAGTGGGGGGCAATTTGGGCAAATCTCGTGTCACCACCCGAACTCTAGGCTAACTACAGCCCCAAGCCTGACACGCTACCATCCACAGCATTCCAGATAGTGGATTGCAGGGGAGAAACGTGTATTTGCACCAATCGGGGGAGACTCCCTTTGGGTATCTCCCAGTGTACATTGATGCTGTACTTGAACAATGACTCTTGTACAGCAACATACACAAATGATACGACCATAAACATTGCTTGTTCCTTTATCAATGATCAGACCATGAGCGGCATGGTGGCAAAATGGTTAGCATTGCTGCCTCACAGTGCCAGAGACCCCGGTTTAATTCCCGCCTCAGTAGACAGACAGTGTGTGCTTTGCACATTCTCCCTGTCACTGCGTGAGTTTCCTTCCAGTCACCAGATGTGCAGGTCGGGTGAATGGGCCATGCTAAATTGCCCGTAGTGTTAGGTGTTAGGTAAATGTATGGGTGGGTTGCGCTTCGGCTGGTGTGTGTGGACTTGTTGGGCGGAAAAGCCTGTTTCCACACTGTAAGTAATCTAATCTAATCAGGATGGCAGGTATAATATGGGCAGGTGGCGAGAAAGGGTACCACCACTCCCCCGGGGAGAAAGGGGTGCTGCTACACCGCGATACTGTCCACCAACACAACAGTGTTCGCCCTAAAAGGCAGCAATTGCCGAACTCGAAGGGGCATCCCTCTGCATTGGAATGGGTACACACTCGCAGAACATCCTCGCATATGGTGTATTCGCAAATGAGCCGGAGGAAGGCCTAGCACTCATTAACACTGAGTTAATGGCAGTTAGGAAGCAGTGACACAAAATCGATTCGTACTAGACATCCTGACAGCCGAGAGAGGGGGCGTCTGCAAAACGTTAGGTACCTCGTGCTGTATTAATGTTCCTGATGAGTCCCAAAATATTACTGGTTTAATAAATGTTATGAAAGCAGCTAAATGACCGCCTCCACGAGCAGATGACTCCTCCTCCCGATGGCTCACGTCCCTTATGGAGGATGGGGTTAATGGACCCGTATCGTTCTACTAGTTGTAGGACTGGTCTTACTCATACTGCTTTGAATAAGACCCTAGTTGTGTACCTGCCTACACCACTTGCTTATAAATGCAGTAGGATACGAAATGTTAAACTATCAGTGGCCCCAAATAAGGAAGATCCGATTGCTTGTCCACACCCCACAGCGACGTTGACGAATGTGACGTGTGAAGATGGGCTGTGTATCGGGCAAACCAGGGAAATGGAAAAACCACCACAAAGCTTTGTTACAGTTAGGTGGTGTCTGAGGAAATGCCTGGTGTTCATAAATTATTTTTGATATATAGCTATCTGGCTTTTTATTTGGTTATTGTCCTTGTTGTAAAATGACAAAAATTTGGAAAATGCAATGGAAAATTAACAAAATTAACATTTACTGTGAAATCTGTCTGAGAATGTTTTGCAAAATTTAATACTTCGCTGAAATATGCAAATACTTTGCTGAATTCTGCGTCGAGGAGTCAGCTTGTCTTTGTGGAACTTTGCAAACGTTTCACCTGGCCTTGCGAGCAGCCGAGTTCAGAAAAAAAGCTTCGGAAAACATAAAGACAATTATGTCCATGGCATGGGAATGAGAAAATATGAGCTCGAATGTTTCCCAAAACTTGTCCTTGAGCTTGTGATAAGAATAGTAGAACACGAATATCTGAATTTTGTTCGCAGCCCATACATAAGGCACTTTTGCCAAGTATATTGGCCGCTCTGCATGCAGAATGAAAAATAAAGCCTTTCCTTTGCTCTTGCTAGCAGTTGATTCGAGTCGATTAAATTTCCACGACAGGTGTCAGGGTGTCAGGCAGTGGGAAAATTGTTGGGTATCAGTAAATGGGAGAATTGTTGCACAGTGCCAATACATTGGAAAATTAGTACAAATTGCCAATTCATTAAAGAATTTTAGCAGAACACCTCTAAATGGAAGAATAGGGGGCAGGGAATCATTGAGAAGGAACAATTTTGCAAGCAGCATTAAAGTCGAGATTCGAGTCCGCCCACCAAGAAATGAAAAAAAGTTTTGGAGCAGGGAAGCCAATACGTGGAGGAAGTGTATCAGGAAACAATGCAATGGGATAATTGACGCAGGGCATCAATAATGGTGGAGTTGGTGCCGATGTGACAAAAGTAGAGAATTGGTGGAAGACGTGGGAGAACTGGTGCTGAATAATATTAAATGTGGTGGAGGTGCGGTTGCTGATGAAAAGAAGATTCTTGCAGGATTCGAAATTGGGAGAGTGGTGCACGGAAGTGAAGCTGTATTTGGGACAATTGTTGCACGAACCACAAAATGGAAAAATTGCACAGTGGAACTTTAACAGCGAATTGGGGTATGGCACCACTATCTCAGAGAGTCAGAGTGGCGTTCCCCACACTGGGAGAAGTTGGTTTGGATATCAATGAACATGAGAATTGTTTCAGGGCAATATTGAATTCGAGAATTGGTGTGGGGTGCTTAAAGCATGCAGAGTTGGAACAGAGCATAGTTAAATGGGAGAACACGGGCAGGAATCAGTAAGTCGGAGAAATGTTGTAAAGTGCAGGAAAGTGGCCATTCGATGCAGGGCGAAATTAATGAAAAAAACTTTGAGCAGTGCACCATTATGTGGAAGATGTTTGCCAGAAAACAGCAAAACAGGAGACTTGGGGCAAGGCAATACTCAGTGGGAGAGTTTCTTCATTTCCTGACGAAAGGGTGGATTAGCGCAGAATTTGTCAATTTGAGAATTTGATGCAGTAAACGCCAAAATTGGAGAATTACAGCAGTGGACCACGACATGGGAGAATCATTGCAGCGACATAGTTAATGGAAGAAGTGGTGCGGAGTGGACCTAAATTAGATATTTGGCGCAAGTCACCATTAAAATGTAGAATTAGAGTAGGGCACTCCTAAATGCGAAATTTGAACTCATGAATCAGAAAATGAGAGAATCATGCTTGGATATGAGGAAATGGCAGAATTAGTATCGATATATGAAAAAGCAGGAGAATTCAGTGTCGGAGTATGAGGAAATGGGAGAATAAGTATAGGGGTATGAGTAAATGGAGCTGCAACAAGATCTCACGACTCTTAAACTCAATTCCCCTGTTAATGAAAGCCAAAAAACACCATATGCTTTCTTAACAACCCTGTCCACCGAGGTGGAAAGTTTAAGGGATCTATTATCTGCACACCAAGATCCCGCTGTTCCTCCACACTGCAAAGAATGCTGCCTTTAGTCCTGTACTCAACTTTCAAGTTCGATCTTCAAAAATGCATCACCTCGCATTTATCCAGTTTGAATTCCATCTACCACCTCTCAGCCGATCTCTGCATCCTGGCAATGTCGTGCTGCAGCCTGCAACAGTCCTGTATACTGTCAATGATACCTCCAACCTTTGTGTCCTCTGCAAACTTGCTAACCCATCCTTCAATCTCCTCATCCAAGTCATTAATAAAAATTACAACGAGTAGAGGCCCAAGAACAGAGCCCGTGGAACACCATTCACCAGTGACCTCCAGGCTGAATATTTTCGTTCCACAACCACTCGCTGTCTTCTGTCGACCAGCCAATTCTATATCCAGACAGCTAAATTTCCCTGTATCCCATTCCTCCTGACATTCTGAACGAGCCTACCATGGGGAATCTTATCAAATGCCTTGCTGAAGTCTAGATACACAACATCCATCGCTCGACCCTCATAAACGCTTCGAGTAACATCCTCAAAGAACTCAATAAGATTTGTGAGGCATGACCTGCCCCTCACAAAGCCGTGCTGACTGCATTTAATCAAGCCATGCTCTTCCAGATGGTCATAAATCCTATCCCGCAGAATCCTTTCTAACACCTTGCAGATGACAGACGTGAGACTGACTGGTCTGTAATTTCCGGGGATTTCCCTATTTCCTTTCTTGAAGAGAGGAATTACATTTGCCTCCCTCCAGTACTCAGGTACGAATCCGGTGGAGAGCGAGGATGCAAAGAGCTTCGCAAGCGGAGAAGCAATCACATTTCTCGCTTCCCATAGCAGCCGAGGTCAAATCTGGTCTGGCCCTGGTGACTTGTTCATATTAATGTTTGTCAAAATTTTCAACACATCAGCTTCCTCAATCTATCTGTTGCAGCAGGATTACCTGCTCCTCAATGGTTTCATTCACTACAAAGTCCTTTTTTTTCGTAAAGACAGAAGCAAAAAACTCATTTAGAGCTTTCTCTACCTCCTCAGACTCTATCCACATGTTCCCTAAGCTATCCCTGATTGGCCATACTCCTTCTTTGATCATTCTCTTATTCCTCACATATGTGGAAATGCTTTTAGATTCTCCCTAATCCTTCCTGCCAAGACTTTTTCCTGCCCCCTCCTGGCTCTCCTCAGACCATTTTTGAGCTCCTTCCTCGCCTGCCTGTAATCCTCTAGAGCTGAGCAAAACCCTTGCTTCCTCCACCTTACGTAAGTTGCCTTCTTTTTTTTGACGAGAAGCTCCTCCGCTCTCGTCATCCAAGGTTCCTTTATCTTACCCCTTCTTGCCTGACTCAAAGGAACACATTTGTGTATCACTCGCAACAACTGTTCCTTAAACAGTCTCCACATGTCTGGAGTGGCCTTTCCATGGAACAATTGCTCCCAGTCCATGCTTCACAACACAGTATGATAATATCATAGTTTCCTTTTCCCCAACGAAATATCCTTCCATTCTGCCTGCTTCTCTCCTTCTCCATAGCTATGTAAAGGATGAGGCATTTGTGGTCACTATCACCAAAATGGTCTCCCACCGCAAGATATGACACCTGCCCCAGCTCATTGCCGAGCACCAAATCCAAAATGGTCTCTCCCGTCGTCGGCCTGTCAACGTACTGAGTTAGGAAACCCTCTTGAACACACCTTACAAAAACAGCTCCTTCCAAATCATCTGCTGGAAGGAGGTTCCAATCAATATTGGCAACGTTAGTCACCCATTACAACTACCCTATTCCATTCACACTTTTCCAAAATCTGCTGACCTATGCTTTCTTCAATCACCCTGCTTCTATTGGGGGGGACTGTATTTAACCCCTAGTGAAGGGATTGCGATTGCTGCCTTACTGTTCCTAATTTCCACCCATAATGACACAGTAGGCAGACCTTCCTCAATAATGTTAACTTCTGTAGCTGTGATACCCACTCTGATTAGCAATGCTGCACCCCCTCCTCTTTTTACCTCCTCCCTATTCTTTTTTAAATGTTCTAAACCCTGGAACATCCAGCAATCATTCCTGCCCCTGGAAAACCCATGTCTCTGTTATGGCCACAACATCATAGCTCTAAGCTCATCACTTTTATGTACATTTCCCCAGTATTACCGAGCACAGTGACTCCGTTTTGGGGGAGGGGGCGAGGATGGGGAATTGTGTCTCAGTGGTTAGCATGGTTGTTTCACAGTACCAGGGACCCGGATTTGGGGACAGGAGGAGGAGGAGGAGGGTGCATGGTGTCTCAGTGGTTAACACGGCTGTCTCTCAGTACCAGGGACCCGATTTGGGGGGAGGGAGAGGGGGGCATGGTGTCTCAGTGGTTAGCACGGCTGTCTCACAGTACCTGGGACCCGGAGTGGGGGAGAGGGGGAGGGAGGCATGGTGTCTCAGCGGTTAACACGGCTGTCTCACAGTACCAGGAACCCGGTTTGACGAGAGGGGAGGCGGGCATGGTTTCTCAGTGGTTAGCACGGCTATCTCATAGTACTAGGGACCTGGTTTGGGGGGAGGGCAGAGGCAGTGCATGGTGTCTCAGTGGTTAGTACGGCTGTCTCACAGTCCCAGAGACCCGGTTTGGGGGGTGGGGGGAGAGGGGCATGGTGTCTCATTGGTTAGTACGGCTGTCTGACAGTACCAGGGACCCGATTTCGGGGGGATGGGGAGGGGGGCATGTTGTCTCAGTGATTATCAGGGCTGTCTCACAGCACCAGGGACACGGTTTGGGGGGGATGGGGAGGGGGGCATGGTGTCTCTGGCTAGCACGGCTGTCTCACAGTACCAGGGACCCGTTTGGGCAGGTGGAGTGGGGCATGGTGTCTCAGTGATTAGCACTGCTGTTTCACAGTACCAGGGACCTGGTTTTGGGGGAGGGGGAGGAGGACATGGTGTCTCAGTGGTTAGCACAGCTGTCTCACAGTACCAGCGACCCCGTTTGGGGGGGGGAGGGGGAGAGGGACATGATATCTCAGTGGTTAGCACAGCTGTCTCACTGTACCTGAGACCCGGTTTGTGGGGAGAGGGAGTGGGGCTGGTGTCTCACTGTCTTTGACATCTTCCAAAACCTTTCTCCAAACATCTTAAAATTATGCTCACCTCGTGACACCCATTTCCACCCTGGGAAGAAGAATCTGGCTATTTAGTCTGTTTGTAACTCTCACCATCTTGTTCAGCTCTATCAAGTTACAGCACATCCTTCTTTACTCCAATGAGAAAAGCCATCGCTCCCTCAACCTTTCTTCATAAGACAAGCCCTCTAGTCCAGGCAGCATTCTGGTAAATCTCCTCTGCACCCGCTCTAAAGCTTCCATATCCTTTCTTTACTGAGGCGACCAGAACATTTCAAATGTGGTCTCACCAGAGCTTTATAGACTTGCAGCATTATCTTGTGGCTCTTCAACTCAGTCCACCTGCTAATGAAAACCAACACACCATACGCCTTCTTAACAACCCTATCAACTTAGGTGGCAATTGAGACACCTACAGACAAGAACCCCAAGATCCGTTTGTTCCTCCACACTGCTACGAATCCTACATTTGACCCAGCAATCTGCATTCAAATTCGACTTCCAAAATGAATCCCTTCACAAAATAGGAAATTGGAACAGAATTAGTTCATTTAGCCTCTTGGATCTGCTGTACCGTTTGATCACAGTTAAAATGTTTCTCAGCCACATTCTCCTGCCTTCACTAACTGACCATTGATTCCCTTATTCATGAAAAACATACTTATCTCTATCTAAAAGAAAACACGTGTGTCTGTGTGCGGGCGTGTGCATGTGTTTATGTGTAAGTGTCCATATCGGTATATATGGGTGTTGTGTGTTTAATGTTTCTATGTATTTTTGTGTGCATCTCTGTGAAATGATGACTCTGTGATTTTGGGGGTAAATCCATTGAAATTGAGACAAACCCTTACTCCCCTCCTCCACCTCTACGTCTGTCCCTGTTAAGTTCATAGTCATACAATTTCACCCTCTGCTGGTCTCCCCATGCCACTGCACAAGTGTCAGTTTTTTTTCTGTCAGAGGACATCAAATACTGTGAATCTCTCACATTGCACGGCTGTTTGGTTTTGCAAATATCTTTGGATGCACAGAACAGTTTTGTCTGATACCTAGATATATTACCATCACCACTTGGTCAGTTTAAGGACTTTTCAAACATTTCTCACTAACACCTTGTAGGGGTGAATTATAAAATATTTCAGTTTAAAGAACATGTAATAAATTCATCGCATCTCCTTACAGATGACTTGGATGCAGTTGCTTGGATGCAGTTGCAGTGGAAATATTCTTTAAGGTGTACACTCTGTGCAACGAATAATCTTCAAAGACAAATCACTTTCACATTGCAGAGAAAGCACAGATATTACTCAGGAGCATTCGCCAATCTGAGTGTCCTCAGTACAATTATGATCCTCCCTATACCCAACTCTGTGTGTCTGTGTGTGTGTGTGTGTGTGTGTGTGTGTGTGTGTGTGTGTGTGTGTGCATGTGCAGATGGTGCTGTCAGTTTGGATGGTGCTATGATCTACATCCCTCTCCCCACTTCCTAGACTGAATCCCTTATGGTTTTCTCCCTCCACTGCCTTCAATGCAGTAGAGTGTGAAGGCCAGCAGAGGCGGACATTGCATAACTTTAAAAACCACAGAGGCTGGCAGATCCGCTGTGCACACGGATACACACAGAGACACCCAAGATATGCATATAGTTACACAGGCACACATAGAGATTGGTGCAGTCACACAAATACTAAAGCACACAGAGAGAAATGCCAATACACTGATGCACGTGCACACACAGATATACAAGCATCAGTACAGACACACCACAAACACTGACACATTGACGTTTATACAGACATGCAGGATCTGCTAGTATTTATTTTTCGCGTGGTGACTTCCTCAATATTTCACTTGATCGTGTGGTGTGTGCCAATATTTCTGTTGATCCCTTGGGATTCCTCTGCATCCTCACTATAGCTTATCCATCTTTCCTATAACAAGGCGACCAGAACTGAACACAATGTTCCAATTGTGCTGTTACAACACAGCAATGAACCCGTTTGTGAATTAAGCCAAACACCCAGAAAAGCTTACCTTGCCTTATAATCTGTTAAAGGACATACCCTCCTCCTCTAACCAAAAACAAAGTACCTGTGCCACAGCTTGGAAAATTAATGAGTTTTTTTATTCCTTTTTTTTCCAACAGTCTCTTTGGGAATTTAGACCAGTGGAAATGGAGGTTAGGGCAGTTGAATGTTCCTCCTGCAGAATGTGGGAGGTAAGGGTCACCACCAGTGTCCCTGCTGACTACATCTGCTGGAAGTGCACCTGACTCCAGCTCCTTGAAAACCGCTTTAGGGAACTGGAGCTGGAGCTGGATGAACTTCGGATCATTCGTGTGGCAGAGGGGGTTATTGAGAGGAGTTACAGGGAGGTAGTCACTCCTGAGGTACAAGAAAAGGCAAATGGGTTACAGTCAGGGGACAGAAAGGGAACCAGTAGGCAGTGCAGGGACCCCCTGTGGCCATTCACCGCAACAATAAATATGCCACTTTGGATACTATGGGGGGACTCACCAGGGGAAAGCAGTGGGGTAGAGGGATTCGGCACAGCGTCTGTCCCTGCTGCTCAGAAGGGAAAGGGGAAGAGGAGAACTGCAGTAGTCATTGGGACTCCATAATTTCGGGGACAGATAGGAGGGTCTGTGGGGACGAGAGAGACTCACGGTTGGTGTGTGTGCCAGAGTTCGTGATGTCACTGATCGTGTGTTTGGGAGCCTTAAGGGGGAGAGGGAGCAGCCCCAAGTCGTAGTCCACATAGGCACCAACGACATAGGTAGGAAGAGAGATGGGGATTAAATGCAGAAATTCGGGGAGCTAGGATGGAAGCTTAGAGCAAGGACGAACAGAGTTGTTGGCTGTGGTTTCTTGCCCGTGCACGTGCTAGTGAGGCAAGGAATAGGGAGAGAGAGAAGGTGAACACCTGGCTGCAGGGATGTTGCAGGAGGGAGGGTTTTGGATTCTTGGATAATTGGGGCTCTTTCTGGAGTAGGTGGGACCTCTACAAGCAGGATGGGCTTCATCTGAACGAGAGGGGTACCAATATCCTGAGGGGGGGGGTGGAATTCGCTAAGTCTGTTGGGGTGGGTTTAAACTAATCCAGCAGGCGGATGGGAACCAAAATTGTAGTTCAAGCATAGAAAGGGGTGAGAGTAGGGAGGTCTAAAATCAAGTATCAGGGACGCAAGATGGCACCGGCAAGCAAGAAGTTGGTTTGAAGTGTGTCTAGGTCAACGCCAGGAGCATCCGGAATAAGGTGGGTGAACTTGCAGCATGGGTTGGTACCTGGGACTTCAATGTTGTGGTCTTTTTGGAGACATGGTTAGAGCAGTGACAGGAATAGTTGTTGCAGGTTCCAGGATTTAGATGTTTCAGTAAGAACAGAGAAGATGGTAAAAGAGGTGGAGGTGTGACAGTTTTTGTCAAGGACAGTATTGCAGTTGCAGAAAGGATGTTTGAGGACTCGTCAACTGAGGTGGTATGGGCTGATGTTAGAAACAGGAAAGGAGAGGTCACCCCGTTGGGAGTTTTCTATATGCCTCCGATTAGTTCCAGAGAAGTCGTGGAAAGGATAGCAAAGATGATTCTCGATAGGAGTGACAGAGACAGGGTAGATGTAATGGGGAACTTCAAATTTTGAAATATTGAACGGGAACACTATAGTACGAGTACTATAGAGGGGTCAGATTTTGTCCAGTGTGTGCAGGAGAGCTTCCTGACATAGTATATAGACAGGACAACAAGGGGCGAAGCCACATTAGTTTTGATACTGGGTAATGAGCCTGGTCAGGTGTTAGACTTGCAAGTAGGTGAGCACTTTGGTTGTAGCAATCACAATTCTGTTTTGTTTACTTTAGTGATAGAATGGGATAGGTGTATACCACTGGGCAAGAGTTACAGCTGGGGGAAAGGCAATTACGATGCCAATAGGCAAGATTTAGGAAGCATATGATGGGGAAGGAAACTGCAGGGGATGGGCACATTAGAAATGTGGAACTTATTCAAGGAAAAACTACTGTGTGTCCTAGATATGTATGTACCTGTCAGGCAGGGAGGAAGCCGTAGCGTGCGGGAGCCATAGTTTATGAATGAAGTGGAATCTCTGGTCAAGAGGAAAACATTGACTTATGTTAGGATGGGATGTGAAGGCTCAGTTACGGCTCTTGAGGGTTACAAAGAAGCCAGGAAAGACCTAAAGAGAGAGCTTTGGAATGCTTTGCCTGTAACAGTAGTAGGTTCGCCAACTTTAAGTACATTTAAGTCGTCATTGGACAAGCATATGGACGTACATGGAATAGTGTAAGTTATATAGGCTTCAGATTGGTATGGCAGGTTGGCACAACATCGAGGGCCGAAGGGCCTGTACTGCGCCGTAGTGTTCTATGTTCTATGTTCCCCTCCCTCCTCCGACTCCTGGCGCAAGTTCCCTCCAATATCCTGATGAGCCCTACCCTCACTAAAGCCACCATCTTGTTCCTCACAAAAGTATAGAGCATCTTAAGTTTTACCTTAATCCTACTCACCAAGTCTTTTTCATGCCCGCTTATCGCTCTCCTGAGATTATTCTTCACTTCCTTCTTGACGACCTTGTAACCCTCCAGAGCCTTGTCTCATCCTTGCCTACTTAACCCTAAGTCATTTTCCTCCTTCCTCTTGAGATATTCTGCATCCATTGATGCAATAGAAATATGGAGCTGGAAATGGATTGGAGCTGCACATCCTGTCACAGCGCAGGTTTCCCCACGCTGGGCAGTGATCTAACACAGTGTCACTGAACAATGCACTGGGGCAGTGTACACAGCTCTACATGCTGGGAGGGTAACTGCTCCTGGTTTACAGATCCATGCCCTGGGGTGGCGTACACTGCTCTACATGCTGAGAGGGTAAATGCTTCTGGTTTACATAACAATTGACTGCTGTTCACTGCATAGCTCCCAGTGCTGGAGAGGCAGTTCATGGACTGGTGTGGTCTGCACAGATTGCTGGGTTGTATTGAGCAGTACACTAGCCTGGTCTGAACACTGCTACATGCTGCACAGATATATCATCTGGATTATGGTGTCTGATTCTGTGACGTGGATTTCAGCTGATTTGTCAGCACATTTACTTTATATTCTTATTTTTGTTATTGAACCTAAGAAAGTACTACTCATCCAGTTTATCCCATTTGTCTGAGAAGAGCCACGTTTACTGAACTTGTCGATCAAGTAATCATCCAATTATAAACATGAATATCCGTCCTTCTGTACCTTAACCTGGCCGTTGGTGCTCATATACCTGGAATCCCGGGGAAATCATTATGAAGCTCAGAAACAATGTGCAAAACGTATGGCTCGTGGTCTCCTGTACGTCGTGGCTGTGGGTCCCATTTGGATCCCTAGTGGATCGAGAGCTGGCATTGTAAAGCTCAGAAACAATTAAATGGTATATGTCAGACTGCTGTTCACTTTCCGGTGTGTTCCATGTGGTGCTCCATCGACAGGGGGGTGTGTGCTGTGCTGTTGTTCACTTCCGGGTGTGTCCCATGTCGTGCTCCATAGATAGGGCGGTGTGTGCTGGGCTGTTCACTTCCTGGTGTGCCCCATGTGGTACTCCATGGACAGGGGTGTCTGTGTTTGACTGTTGCTCACTTCCCAGTGTGTCTGATGTACTACTCCATGGGCAGGGGTTGCTGGGTTGCATTGTGCAGTACACTAGCCTGGTCTGAACACTACGACATGCTGCACAGATATATCATCTGGATTATGGTGTCTGATTCTGTGACGTGGATTTCAGCTGATTTGTCAGCACATTTACTTTATATTCTTATTTTTGTTATTGGACCTAAGAAAGTACTACTCATCCAGTTTATCCCATTTGTCTGAGAAGAGAAATGTGTGTTTGGCTGCTGTTCACTTCCCGGTGTGCCCCATGTGGTGATCATTGGACAGGTGTGTGTGCGTGCTAGTCTATTGTTCACTTCCCAGTGTGCCCATGTGGTGCTCCATGTTGGACAGGGATTCCAGCAGCTTTAGACATGTCTTTGAACCTTGGTCTGTGCGGGTCCACTGAACACCTGTGCTTGTCCCTCTCAGATGATTGCATCGTCAGTAACATGAGTACACCTCTCGAGTATTATTGTAAAAGAGCAGGCATCTAACTTGTAGCTGAGGGGCTACTGACTGACTCCTGTTATAGAAAAGTTAGTGGAGGTTAGTGGATGGTTTCCTAGAGGTTGTGCTGTGACACGCCTCCGACATTCAGTCAGACTTGAGGATTTGGTGACCCAACTCAGGATGGAGCATAGGGACTGTAGTTACAACACCTGCGTCTGTACGATGAACAACAAATGGAGCAGAGCCTGCACAGAGAGGAAGATCTGAAACCACGGAGTGAGTGTGCTTGGGGAAAGAGATCTACTGTATCCACACCGGGTTTTCCAGGAACAGCTTCCCAAGTTACATTTAACTCAGGAGCAGAGTGCGAGGGGATCCTGATTGAACAAGGAGCTGGTCACAGAGTGATGTCACTTCCTTCAACACAATGAGCATCTTCACACCAGGGGGAGGACGGTGCTGCCAGGGTCACTGTTTCACTTAGCTTCTATGATCCCGAACCTTCCAGGCAGGAGTGGGTGACAGATCCATCAAGTCCCAGTATGCCGACATCAAAATCACCATTTGGAGACGGAGGATATATATGGTGGTTGATAGCAATGGGGTCCCTGGGAACATCAGGAAGATGGAGCAACACTTCCCGTGTCTGATCGGGTCAGAATGAACCCTCCAGTACACACTGCATCACTAAGTCCTATAGTATTTTTCCGTTTCAGTAACATACTACCTACTACTCTTCCTAAAGAAAATGACAGATTCTATATTATCTTTATTCCCATTTGCCAAACTTTTATCCATGACTTCACCTGTCCATATCCAATTACAGACTCTCCACCTTCCCTTGATAATTTAGTTTCCTGTTTATCTTAGTTTAATCGGCATACATAGTAACAGTACATTTGTTCCACTCCACTTGATCATTGATTCAGATTGTAAAGAGCTGTGGACAAAGCACTGGTCACTGTGTGACTCCACTGGTGACGTTCTGTCAATCTGACTAAGGCTGATTTATTCAGAGTGCCTGCTTCCTGTCTGATAACCAGTCCTCTCCCATTTATATGTAACACATTCGAAGCGCTGAATAAGAACGAGGAGCATCAGTTCGGCAATCCAGCCCCTCAGGCCTCTTCCGACATTGAATACAATCATAGCTGATGTCATTGCGGCTTCAGTTCCACGTTCCTGTCCGCTCTCCATATTCCTTCATTTACTCAATATCCCAGCACCTACTGCACTCTGGGGAAGTGAATTGCACTGATTCCCAACCCTGTGACAGAAGTATGTTCTCCTCACCCCTGTTTCACTTCTCCCCCACCTCGAGATTGTCCCACATGAGGAAATATCAATTTCACATAAACATTGTAAATCACCTTTAACATCGTCCAGACCTCTGACATCTCCTCTCATTTTTCTATACTCCAGGCAGTATTGTCCTGAACTGCTCAATCTCTCTTCAGAGGACAAACTCCTCATCTCTGGAGTAAATCGAGTAAACCACTTCTAAACTGCCTCCATGGCAAATACATCCCTCCTACAGTCAGGACACCAAGACTGTACACAGTACTCAGTTGCGATCTCACACCTCCCTCCCTTTATAATCCATTGTCTTAGAAATAAATGCCAAAGTTGCACTTGCCTTTCTCATTATCTGCTGTACCTACATCTGAGTATTCTGTAGTATGGACGCGGACAGCCAGATCCCTCTGCACCTAATCATTTACAAGTCTCTCTCCATTTGGATAATAATTTGCCTTTCTGCTACACTGATCCAAACTGATACACTCATACTTTTCGTTGATCAGTTTCTTTTGTCAAATGTTGCCCCAACCTATCCATATACATTTTCTAACTTCTTACATCTTCATTGCAATTTCTCACCTGAGTTAGTGTCATCTGTTAAGTGGTTATAACATGTTCTATCCTCTCAACTACTTAAGACTATAGATTGTAAATAATTGGGGCATGGGGACCAAGACATATGGTTTCCTAAAAGTTGAATTTTGCCAACAGAAAATTACCCATATTTTTCCATCTCACTGCATTTTGTAGCTTCACTAAGCCTGTGCCAAGTTGATAAATTTCTTTTACCCATAAACGATCCTATTCTGCAGATTAATCATTTGTGCAGAGCTATTCAATGCCTTCTGGAAGTCCAAATATTTCATCTCTCGGATCCCCATGATCGAAATCATGTTGATTCTGATGGATTGTGGTTTAACTTTGCAAATTTCTTGTCATTACTTCCTGAATAATGGATTTTACCAATATTTCTTAAATTTGAACAGTTTTCTCACTACTATATTCCATCGTGAAGGTGAGAATTCTAAATTCTTACTTCTCTATAACCTCTTTGTTCGCTCCAATCCTGTGTAATTGGCACACGACGTGAAATGCCCTGCTTTGATTGGTCTGTAAGAGGTCGGAGTCGCTGAATGGACTCAGTCTATTCCTTGTGCACAAAGTCGTTGGGCTGATGTCTTTCTGGTGTTCCACATCACACTCTCGATGGTCTGCGTTTCCTCCTCCTGTTGATGCGTAAGAGTCGTGAGGGCTTATGCAATCTTCCTGTTGCTGTGTCACAGTGTGAGGGGCTGAAAGCACCTTATCATATTCCTCCATCACAGGCTGGTCTCTCCTGCATCCCTGATATTGGACTGAGGGAATGATTGGCCTTCTACTGTTCCCATACACGAGACACGTGAGGTAAACTTCTTTCACCTTTCCCATAAGAAATCTTATCAGTTGCATTCTTCTCCAATTCCCGTGCAGCAGGCTCGATTGGATTGAATATCCTCCTGGTATCCCAGTGCACCAAGCTCCAGTCACTTTTCCAGTTCCTATGTTACAGACTTGAGGAGGCTGAATAGACTGATCCTATTGTTGCATAACAGGATACTGGTGTGCATGGCCTACTCTGGGCCCAGTGTAATCGACTCGAGGAGCTAATTGGCCTCCTCCCGTAACTGTATATCAGACTCCAGGGTCTGAATAGCCTCTTCCTGTGCTGTTGTAACAGGGTCAATGTCCTTTTAGACACTACCTACTAATAAATGACAGAAGACGCTGAACGAGAGAGTGCCCGTACTCTGAAGCACTCTCGTCTCCACATCTGACTTACAGAGATGAAGTATTAATATAGACTTTTTTCTGTATCAAGTCCTGAAGCTGAAAGTAACAAAAGAGGTCCCTCCAAGATTCCTGGCTCAGCTGCTCAAAATTCATCATGACCTCCGTCAAAAAATTCTCCCAAACAGGAAACTCATCTGGACTCCCAGAGCCTAAAGCCAGAATCCATAAATCCCGCTGGAATCCTACCAATCCTACAATGGGAGTGAAAGCCGAAGTTTTTGTTTTGTAAAGTGCCCTCAACTTCCTGATGAAGGGATTTTGCCCGAAACGTCGATTTCGCTGCTTGTTGGATGCTGCCTGAACTGCTTTGCTCTTCTAGCACCACTAATCCAGTATTGTCCCACCGTTCTCCATGCTTTCACTGTGTTAGGGACAATCGGTTCCTGCAATTCTCCATAACAGTCCTCATCTTGTCCATGAACAACAGATTAATGAGGGGACAATTTGCCTAGAAGGCCTCGATGTCCAGCCAAAGTGACCATGGGTCCTGACAAGTCCAATCAGCCACATCGGAAAGCAAGGAACTTGGTTGATATTTCTTAAACTTGGAAAATCTACACGCCCCCATTCACTCTGGAAGCTGCAATTTGTTCAGGTTAATAGGAGGCCTTCTGTGACGCCAGATGACAGATCAAAGCCAACTGTCAATCCTCCGTAGAGCCTGCCTAGGCAGCGTCAAAGGGAGAATTGGCATGGGTATCATAAACAAGGAAGGACATTCATTTTAACCAGAGCTAACCCAAACAGAATATTGGATGATTCTGTCTTATATTCTCTAGCAACTGCACGAAGTTAGCTTTATATAATTAATCGAAGGCTTGGATGATAAAAACACCTAAACCTCCTTGTGACCATCTGGAAGGGAATCAGATTCCACCCCAAGGTCGGGTACTCCAATAAGACCCCCAACAGGGAAGGCCTCCGATTTCATAAATTGATTTTATACCCTTAGAAAAATCCAAATAAATTAATCATTCGTATTAAACAGGACACAGATATCATTGAGTTGGTTAGAAAGAGAGGAACGCCATCTGATCTTATTCCTTCCTGGTCCTACCTCCTTGCCAGTGATATTGGCGTCCCCCCCAGATGCCAACGGCTTAATCATTAATGTAAATAATAATAGTGACAGGGGGCAACTTTGTTGGCTGCCACTGTCAATACTAAAATTGTCAGATCTTATACCATTCGTGAAATCCGCTGCTTTCAGGTCACTATGTAACACTGCCACCCACCTGCCGAAGACCCCTCCAAGACCAAACCATTCAAAGACATAAAAGATGCACATCTACTCCATCCGGTCAAATGCTTTCTCTGCATCCAGGGAGACTACCGAACCTGGAATGGAACCTTGCTGGCAGACTGGAACCATATTTAGCACTCTTCTAATATTATCAGAGGACCTACGGCCCCAAATAAAAATGGTCCTCTTTCACAATGGAACTTCAAAGCCAGCATTTTCGACAAAATTTTGAAGTCCACGTTTAATAATGAATAGGCACATACAAACTGCAATCCTCTGGGACTTTCCCTGTCTTGAGAATAAGATGAATGTTTCCTTCTCTCAAAGAGGATGGGAGGCAGTCCTGACTGTATCAATAATTGTACATATCCAACACTGGCCCAGCCAGCACGTCTATGAACTCCTTCTAAATCTCACTCTGAAAGTCCATCTGGGCCGGGGGCTTTACCACTCTGGAGTAGCTTCATTGTCTCCTGTATCTCTCTGATTATGAGAGGGGCATTCGAAAGAGACGCTTGCTGTGAACTTACACCTGGGAGGTCCAAAGTCTTAATAAAGGACAACACCGTCGCCAACCTGTCCTCCCAGCCCGCTGAATGGAACAACCCAGAGTAGAGCTTCCTGAATGCTGCATTAATCTTCTTGGGATCGTGGGTGATAATAGCAGCAATCTTCTTTCTGGCCAAGTACGCCTCATATCTACCTGGTTATCACCATGCTCGAATACCTTCTGTTTCGCAAAGGAAATCTCTCTCTTTGCTCTCTGGGCGAGTGCAGCATTCAGAGCAGTCCGGAGGGCTGAAATCTGCTGCAATTCAGTTATAGACGGTCTGACAAAATATGTTGTGTCAGCTCTCTTCAGCCGAGCCTCAAGCATTCGCTACTGTTCTCCCTTCTGCCGCTACTGAGTCACCAAGTAAGAAATAATCAAATCCCTTGTATAGGCTTTGGCAGTCTACCAGAGCACCGTCCGATTACTGGCCGTACACAAGTTCATGTTCCAAAACAAATTAAATTCCCCCCCAAAATACGCAATCAATTTTCTGTCCTTCAGAAGGAAATGATCCACGTGCCAGTACCGTGAGCCTGTCCCATCGTCACTATCCTTGACCTCCATGTACACTGCCACATGATTAGAAATCGTTCCCAATTCTAAAGGACAGCATCGAATTTAAAAAGACCAATGGGGCAAACAACATGCCAATCCTAGTATAGCATTTAGGTGGGTTAGAAAAAAAGGTAAAGTCCCTATCTTCAGGGTGAAGACATCTCACACATGCACCAACCCAGCTACCTGTTCAGATCCACCAGCTGCCTGGGTGGCGGGGAAAAACCTCCCATACCTCTCGACATCCTATCCACCTCGGGGTCCATACGTCAGTTAAATTCTCCCCTTAATTATACAACGTCCCCCACGACCCAAGAAGCTTCCAGTACCTGTTGTTCTCTATCGTGCTGGAGTTGCACAAAGACCGGACAGGGATACTGATCCGATCCGGACCTGCACACTGCGACCTGGTGGGCCGGCTCGACGCTCACCCAGTCTGTTCTGACGTCCAGTTTCAAAAATTTCGTGAGCCATTGTTCCCAGAAGCTGACGAGCTGGCATTCTTGTTCCCGTTCCGGCAGCCTGACCAAGTTGATGTTCTTCTGACAGCTCCAATTTTCGAGGTCCTCGACCTTCTCTACTAAGGCCTGGACCTACCATTCTAGGGCTTGGACCCGAACAGCTGAGAATTCCGCCATGGTTTCCTACGCCGCATTCCACTCTTCCACCTCCACGACATGTGGCCCGAGATGCTGGATCTCCTGGTCATGCTTCTGCAGCTTGGCTCAGATCAATTCCGGCATGGTTCAGGTCTCCTCCATTGCTGAATAACCAGGGTAAAATTCGGATCCATTTCGAAACCAAGGGGGTAATCAGTATGTGAAACTGGGGATCATTGATAGACTGTAACACGAGAGCTTCACATCTGTTTTAGTTGGGATAAGGAAGATGCAGGTACAGAATTCAAGAAGATGGACTGGGAAGCTCTCAAACAGATTGATATAAGATGCAAGTTGGGATTGATGGTTTTGGATAATGTAAAGTCCAGATGAGTTGTATCGCAGGATGCTGTTGGAGAGAGGAAAGGAAATGTCCTGATCTAAATGTTTTAGTCGAATCTGACCACACAAGGGAGGTGCTAGAGGACTGGAGAACAGTTATGTGGTCCCAAGTTACTGGAAAGGTGGTCGAGATAGACCAGTGTCTGGTGGTGTACCACAGCGAGCAGTGCAGGGTATCAAATTATTTGTGGTATTTATAAATTATGTAAATATGAATGTGGAAGGGGTGGTGGGGGCTAAGCATAATAAGTAATTTTGTGTTTGACGCAAAGATTGATCAGGCGGTTGGCAGTGAGGAGGAAGGCCTTACGTTACAGGAAAATACAGGTGGAATGGTCAGATGGTCAGATCAATGCCAGATGGAATGGAACCCTGATAAATATGAGGTGATGCACTTTGTAAGAAGTAACCAGACAGGGAAGAATTCAATGAATAGCAGAACAATAGGGACGCCAAACGGTGTTTCTCCATGCATCTGTGAACGTGACTGGACAGTATAATAGCCAGTTAAGAAATCACACGGGACTATAGGCAGAGTGTTTATTCATCGAGGCTAGAAAATATGAGTTAAACATGCCATTGGTTAGGCCATAGATAGAGTACTACGTGCAGTTCAGGCAGCCACATTACAGGAAGTGTTTTGGTTTCTCAGTAACACCAGAAACTATTGAGGTCTCCACAAAGCTGGACGCGTCAGTGGAAGTCTCCTGGCTGCAACTTTCTCGAAATTTTCACTTGATTTGTTTTCCCTCCTTGATTGGAGAACTGCATCTGAGAATCTGTGTCTGATCTTTCCTTTTTGCCAAGTACATGTATCAGAACACTTAATTATTAATAGAGTCGAGGCCAACACCTTCAAATATTTTTGAGGAGCTCTGCTGTCGTCCATAACACGTGACTCCTTTACTTCCTGTATAATTGGTTGGAGGCACTAAGAAGGCTTTCTCTACACTTCTCCAATAATTTCATTGAGCTGAAAGACTTCCTCATATTCCTGTGAAGCTAGCGTGAGGAGCTGAATAATCTCCTCATTTTATCTGTGGAAGGGTGCCGTGTCCAGCAGCACTGTTGCCTGAATGTTACCGATACTTTCAACAGCACACGCCTGAATGTTGTCCAGGTCTTACTGCACATAGACACAGACGAGTTCAAGAGCTGAAGGGGGACATTTTTTCCTGAATATTGTGTGATCTTCTGTGAACACCCTCACTTCTAATCTTATGGTGGGTGCAAAACAGTTATAAAGCAGCTGAAGATGTTTGTGCTGAGGAAGCTAGCTTGAGGAACGTTTGCAGATTTGTCCAGGACTGCATGGACTTTTGTTCCCAAACCACAATCATTGTGCATTATGCTTTCAATCACTCTAACCAGTGAAATTTACAACTCATTCCCATTGAGTGCAATCTAGGTCAGGCTCCTTGAGACCGTCCTTCGTTAAATGATGCCTTGATGTCAGGGTCGGTCACCCTTCCCTGAGCCTTTGTGTTCACGTCTTTTGCTCATATCAATTGGGCACAGTGTGGGGCAGGGAGTGCTTTTTGACCAGTCAGAGTTGAGGGCTCAGACACGAATTGGACACGAAAGAGGATAATAGACCTTATAATCTTATTGTGGGAGAAGATCTGCTTGTGGGTTGGGGTGTGGGCGAGGGGGTGGGTGGCCCGTGGATGAATGACATATCCCTTTTTGTGGCCTCCTCACGTTCTATTATTGGAAAGTAGAGGTTGTTATTTTCCTGGAAGCTGTGTTGTTGAATGCTGCCAGACTGTCTGGACCATCTCTGGGTGAGGAATGGGGGCTGTATTCACAGTGAAACTTGATCTACAACTTGACCAACAAACGAAGCACAGGTTGCAGAAACGGGAAGCTCAGTTAGGAGTGATGAGAACCCTCTTTCATAGCCCTGCCTGGGTTTTCCTATTACATTTTAAAATCAGACCAAACAGGTTTTGACAGTTTTGAGGGGTTGAATGGTCTCCTCTGTTTCTGTGAAAGGAGTAAATAGCCTCTAATTGCTCCTGTCTAGCAGGTTTGATGGGCTGAATGGAACACAGAAACATGGCGCTGAGGAGCAGGAGTGGGTCATTGGACACTTTGAGCCTTCTCTACCAAGGACTAAGATTGTGGCTGATCAATTTGTGGTCTCAGCTCCACTTTCCTGTCTGTGTGCTATTATCCAAGAATCACTGATCTGTCCAATACTTGACTAACTCAGCATTGAATAAATATAAACATAGAGACATGTCAAACATGTGGGGAAGAGAATTCCCACTTGAAATGCCTGTTTAGAATTTCTGCTCATCCCTCTTATAGAGTCATAAAGCATGTAAATGTGGAAGTGCTGACCAGATATCCCATTGTGATCGAGTCTGATTTGAGAGTATTTGGCTCATATTCATCTAAACCTCCTTGTTCACATACCCATCAAGATGCCAGACTCCACCACTTCCTCTGGGAGATAATTCCATATGGATACCTCCCACTGTATGAAAACATTGTATCTAAGTTCCCTCTAAATTATTTCCCCTCGTACCTTAAAACAGGCCTCCAGTCTGAAAAGCAATCCTCTACCAACCTCTGTCTCCTCCCTTCAATCTAATTTTGTATTCAATTGGCTTGGTTGCCCTGGTTCCCATGTGACCTAACCTTACTAACTTGCCTAATATGCAGAATCTTGTCGAACAACTTGTTCCAATCTGTATGGAAAACATCTACAACACTGTCTTCATCAATCTGCTTTGTCACCTCTTTAACAAATTCAGTCAAATTCGTACAACGCGATTTCTCATTCCTTTGAAAACGCATGTAATTGGCTATCCCTCAGAGTCCCCTCCAACAACACACCCACCACTGATGTCAGGCTCACTCGTCCAGAGTTCCTGGGTTGTTGGGTAACTGTTTTATTTTCTACTGCCTATGCTCCATTGGTCACAGCAAATTATCGGTGTAACTAGGTTGATGATATGGCCACGTGATAGGTCTCACATTGGGTCAGGGTCATCCTCAGAAGAGGTCATGTTAAGTTCCTTCATTTGTTAAAACAACAAATTCATGACGAAAACAAAGTTCCTCAAACTATGATGGAAAGGTGAATGTCAAGCAGAATAGAAATTTTAAAAAAAGTACATTGACATTTCCATTTCTGAAAATACAGAGGAGCAAAACATACACAGACACACACACAGATACATACACAGACAAGCACACTCTAGACATACACACACAGACATATACACACAGACACATTCAAACACACAAAAACACAGACACAAAAACACGGACACACATACAGACACATGCACATACAAGTATGCGCACAAACACAGACAAATGCATGTACCATAGACCATAAATAATTACAGCAGAATAAAAGGCCATTTGGCCCATCCAGTCTACTGAGTTATTGATCATGGCTGACATGCTTTTCAAGCCAATTCTCCTGCCTTCTCACAACAAGTCTTGACCCCATCATGACACATAACTTATCTAGTTATATCCAAAAGATGCTAATGTGCCTGTGTGTCCGTGTCGGTCTGTGTGCATGTGTTGTCTCTCTGTGTGTCCCAGTGTCCTGCCCTGTACTCCATGTTGGAGAGTGGGGTTTTAGCAGTTTTGAGGCACATCGTTGTATCTTGTTCTGTGCCTATCCATTGAATGCCTGCGTTAATCATTCTCTGCTGCTCATGTGCTCAGTAACATGAGAAATCCCCACAACTGTTCGTGATTCAGACCAGGCTTCTCACTTACATTTTACTGACATTTGACTTAACTCTAGTTTTTGTACGCTCGTGGAAGTGCTGGGGATGGTTTCCTGGAGGCTGTGTTTTAAACTGCTGTGGAAATTCAGGAAGACCAGAGACTTTGGTGACCCAATTCTGGATGAAACATGGTGACTGTAGTTACAGTATCTGGATCTGCAACATGACCAACAAATGGAGCAGAGACTGCAGAGAGGGGAATCTCTGTAAAATGGAATGAGGGAACCACAATCAGATCAGCCATGGTTTTGAAGAATGTTGGAGCAGGATTGAACGGCTTGATCACACAACTTATTCAGATATTTCTGTTCGTAACAAGCCAATTTCCCTTTTCTCCCAGTGTCCAAGACTGGTGGGTAGTGAGTCACCTCCTCCTGTTCAAATCCGGGGCCTCACTAGCCTCCAGATTTCTCTGTATCCCAGTCTCGAGCAGTTGATGACTGCCTCCTGTTCCTGTGTCTCAGTATCGAGCAGTTGAGTGACTACCTCCAGTTCCTGTGTCCCAATCTCGAACAGTTGTAAGACTGTCTCCTGTCCCTGTGTCCCAGAATCGAGCAGTTGAGTGACTACCTCCTGTTTCTCCCTGTTCCTGAGCAGCAGTTTTAATGCTCTGAATGATGTCACAAGGTTAAGAAAGGACTTGATAACAGGTAATTTCATACTTGGAGCAGCATTAGACAAAGGGATCTAGAAACTTCTCCACCAAACATTTTATGCAGCCCGTCTGTTATTTTATTGCTGCCCCCTTTTATAAACAGGGTGAATCATATACAACAGTGCATTGTACCGACAATACTCCCACATACAGGGAAGACAGATTAAAAAGATTAAAAAATTTATAGTCTATCCCTCAGCAACGCTCATCCATTCCATCCAAACCAAGGCTGCATAAATCTTTAAACCGTATATTGTAGTAAATTATACAGTAATTGTCACACTTTAACACTACAGTCACTGACTACAGCCTGCACCTTTCACCAAGATCTTCTTCAGAAAGCACGTGGGCTGACCGACCACGTGATGCTGATGAAGAATTCCAGTTCTCTCCAAGATATTCCCCTCCCGGTTTGAAATTAATTTCCTTCTAAATGTAGACTACAAATCCCACATTCAGGCTCAGTTTCAAGGGTTGCAGAGCGGATTGTATTCCTGCTTTCGATGAATACACTGAGGGTGCATTTGGCAGACAGAGGGATCCTGAGGCTGGGATTTGCTGTTCAGCTGGTGCCAGAGACGGTCTCCAATAACAGTGAACGGGAGCTCGCTTTATAAAGAAAGGTGCACAATTCACTAATTGTGTTGCAGCGAAATTGCATTTAATAAACACACCTTTATTGGATAACTGCCTGTATATTGAATGGAGGATCAAAATTGATGGACCAAAGCAATTACAATAGATCCGATTTTATATGTTCCGATGTTTAAACATACTAAAGGTTATGAACACTGTGTGGGGAAAACTGAATTGAGATTTTCACCATGAACTAGAATGGAGGATGCTCAGTGTGTTGAATAACCTACTCCTTCCCCTATGTTTCTTGCAGTCTGTGGGAAAGCTCTGTAAATCCTGCCACCAACTCTCAGATGTTAGGAAGGAAATCTCTGCAGGGTCAACACGGTATTATTTCCCATTCCAATACTGAGGCTGGTGCCGGGTGATCTGTAAAGTTTTATCCTTTAAGACCCCGGAACAGTTTGATACAATAGAGTGTTTTGCTTGTCCGTTTCCGAGACCATTGAAGAGGGTTTCACATGTCTGCGTGTCTAGAGTCATGTTTAGGACAGACCAGGAAAGCACGGGAGATTCACTTCCTGAAAGTACATTGAGGAAGGAAATTGGTGTTTACAATCGACATTGGCTGTTAATGACTCCAGGTTTTACATCTCGATATTTTATTAATTATAACGTCCACCAGCTGCCACAGCATTAGCCTGGTCTGGATTAGTAATCCAGTGACTTTTCCACAACTGCACCATCACCACATGGGGACCTATCTTAAACCACACTGAGCTGTTTTTTTTTCTGTGCTGCTTGACAGCTCTGTCAAAAAGAACTCCCACCAATGTCACTATCGCGACTGGAGTCAGGGCGTCGTAAATAGTTAGATTGTAGTCATTCCCTTGTTATGGGATTGGACATAGCTGAGTAAGTTTCCACATTGCCAGGGTGATGTCAGAGTTGGAGCTGAAATGAAACAGCTTCCCCAGGGAGACAGCTTGTTGTGTAGCACAGGTGTTCAGTCCCATTGCAGGAATGG
The DNA here is from genome assembly GCF_047496795.1 of Chiloscyllium punctatum. Classification (NCBI taxonomy): domain Eukaryota; kingdom Metazoa; phylum Chordata; class Chondrichthyes; order Orectolobiformes; family Hemiscylliidae; genus Chiloscyllium; species Chiloscyllium punctatum. The sequence goes on along the minus strand of NC_092752.1, from coordinate 78,213,711 downwards.
GATCAGGGCCCATTGCCTTTGTCGTATTTACTGTGTTCATGTGTTTCTTCATGTCACATACAGCAAATCAGATCGATTAAAGACTGGCATCTGTGATCCCCTCCCTCTCCCTCCCCTCCCTGCCCCGCCACTCTCTGTCCCTCAACTCTCTGGACCCCCCTCTCTGTCCCCCTTCTGTCCCCACCCTCTCTGTCACCCCCTGTCCCCACCTCTCTGTCCCCCCTCTCTGTCCCCCCCTCAGACCCCCCTTCTCTGACTCTATCTCTCTGTCCCACCCTCTGTCTGTCCCCACTCTCTCTGTCCGTCCCCTCTGTCCCTCTCTCTCTGTCTGCCCTCTCTGTCCCCCTCTCTGTTTCCTCCTCTTTCTTTCCCCCGCTCTCTCTGCGCCCCTCATTCTGTCCCCCCTCTCTCTTCGCCCCCATCTCTCTGTCCCCCTTCTCTCAATGCCCCCCCTTTCGCTGTCCCCACTCTGTCTCTGTTCCCCTCTCTCTGTCCCCCTCTCTGTGCCCGCCGCCTTGTCACCCTTCACTCTGTCAACCCTCTCACTCTGTCCCTCTCTCTACCTCTGTCCCCATCTCTCTGTCCACCCCTGTCTTTCTGTCCACCCACTCTCTGCACCGCTCTCACTATCCCCCTCTCTCTCTTCTCCCTCTCTCTAACCCTCTCTCTCCCCTATCAATCCACCCTCTCTTGTCCTCTATCACTCCACCCTCTCTTGTCGCCGACTCTCTGGTCCCCCACTGTCTGGTCCCCCTCTCTCTCTGACCCCCCCTCTCTCTCTGAGCGCACTCTCTCTGACCTCCTCCTCTCTGTCACCCTCTCTCTGTACACCCTCTCTCTGTCTCCCCCTCCCTCCATTGCCTTCTCTCCGTTCCCTGCTCTCTGTCCCCCTCTCTCAATGCCCCCTCTCTGTCCCCCTTCTCTCTGTCGCCCCTCTCTCTGTACCCCTCTTTCCCGGTCCCTCCTCTCTCTCCGTCCCTCCCCTCTCTGTCCTTCCCCTCTCTGTCCCTCACCTCTCTGCCCACCTCACACTGCACCCCCTCACTCTGCCCCCTAACTCTGTCCCCCTCACTCTGTCTCCCCTCACTCTGTCTCCCCTCACTCTGTCCCTCTCTCTCTGCCCCCCTCTCTCTGTCCCCCGTCTCTCTGAACCCTCCTCTCCCTCTATCCTCATATCTCTGTCCACCCATCTCTCTGTCCCCCCACTCACTGTCCCCCTCTCTGTCCACCCTCTCTCTT